>NC_092815.1:177911781-178278031 GCF_023375885.2 Dermacentor andersoni | reverse complement strand
TACAGGGAATAAATGCTGAAATTTTCTCTTCATTTCAACTATACCGGCCCGTTTACCTTGCAGATGCTCGCTGTGAGCATCCCGTAACATAAATTCATTGCAATGTGCTCCCAGCGTTTTGTCTGTGTTTGTAATTTTTATGACATTTCCTCCTAAGGCAAGCGTATCGCTGACAGAAAGAGCTTGATTTTTAGCTCTGAGAAATTTGGCTTGAGTTTTGTTGGAGTTGATATGGAGACAATTTTTAACATATTAGGAGTGCAACTTATCTAACATGTTGTTCGCTTGTTCGGCCAAATCATTCGCATTAGTACCTGATAAAGATAAGCTCGTTTTCGTCTGCATATGTAAAATATTGAACATCAGTATCTGTTTCTATTAAATCATTCACATAAATAATGATTAACAGAGGACCAAGCAGGCTACCTTTAGGAACGCCGTGTTTAATAGTATTATAGGGCGAGTGATCGCCGCCAATAAGCACATATTGAACACGACCGCTCAAGTAACTAGTTATTAAATTTAAGAAAATATCTCGCGCAAGTTTTAAAAGAAGTGTTTTATGGCTTATTCTGTCAAACGCTTTCTACACATCGATAAATATTTCTATTTACTTTCTTTTATATAATATTAAGTATAGGGGGCCGAATTCGCAAACGCTTTTTTCGTAAGTGCTATTGCTGTTTCCCATTGGCTGGCTGGCTTAGAAAATGATGTGCCTAACACGATTATTGGCTACCACCTGCTCTTACGAACAATTCTGGGGCAAGAACTGTTTCTTGATTGTAGGCGCAGTTCTTTTTGTTTGAGCAATTCAACTTTGGTAGAACGTTTCTCTCTAATACCAAACTATTTACTTGTTATTAAATCATATTTTTCAAGCAATTTAAAAATATGCACATAGATAATTCAGTCTCATCTTTCGGGAAAAAAATGGTAAAATGAATATGGGCCTATAGATACTGAGAACTTCCTTAACACTGTCTTTATGAAGAATAACCCTTTCGCGTTTTTCATCTCCGCTGAAAAATATCGGTACAGAGAGACAAATTATAAATATGTGTTAGGGTTGAGAAAATAACACATATGACATGTTTTACAGGTTGCATTCTCAATCTAGAAACGTCAGCATATTTGCTTACTTTCATACTCCTAAAAGCGGCAACTACATCACCGCAATCACACTCACTAAGACCCTTGGTATCATATGCCGGATTGCTCGCGTAATCAAGAACACCAGGGTCATGCTCACCTTTAGTAAGGAAGGTGAAATGGTCGGTAAACCTGTCAGTTAAGCCTCTATCAGAATAGTTGACAACGTCAATTGTAAGAGAAACAGGTGACAAGATCGTTCAGCATTTAAGAGCATCTTTAATCTACCCCAGAGGATCTTTTCATCACTAATCCCTTCAAATAAGCGTTAGTCATATTCGCTCTTAAATTTCCTTAATGTGGCGTTTAGTTTATTGCGGGATTTTTAGAAAACTATGAAATCAAGGGAGTTGTGACTCAGCAAGAACTTCGGGTATAGCTTGTTCTTAGCAATAATTTTTAAGATGCGCACGTTATTTATGGCTTACGAGCTTTCTTTCTTTTTGTAATCCTGTATGAGAATGCTTTATCGTAAAATAATCTGAATTGCGTTAAGAAAAAAAAAAATTAAACGCATCGTGAGCAGTCATCTGGCTATGCAGTGGTGTCCAGTAAAAATTTAATATTATGGACCGAAATCGTTTTAACGAGTTGGTGTTATTATTCTGTGTCTTGAATTACTTCAAGTCAGGTTAGAGAACAAAGGGACGTTGCATATCACAAACACAGTGAGGTAATCGCTCAGTGATCTTTTAATAACTCCTGCTGAGACACATTCGATAGAATCACTAGTTATTAACAGGTCAACTACAGTTACTGACAGCGTGGTGACACCGGTCAGTACAGTGATAACATTTCGAAGCAAATAGGACTCATACAGAAGTAGCAACTGTGTTCGTCTTGGTCAATTCTCAGCAATATTGATGTTCAGATCACCTCCAAGGAAAATAGTGTGTCGGCACTCGCACGCAAATTCGGCGACACTTTCAGCATAAGCAAAAGATCTTGCTCAATACGACCACACGGGGGGCGATAGACAACAAAAACAAAATGATTTTGTCAGCACACACAGCTAGAACTTCATAATCGGGTGTTACGGCACATAATCGGCCAACCCCATCAGCTAGCATGTGTCTAAGCAACTGCAAACAAACACCGCCACCAATTTCTAAAGACCATAAGTCCGAGATGTGAAAACCTTGTCACATATTACACATGACATGCCCTCAGTTGACACCAAATGTAGATCTAATGTGGCGTATACGGACTTCTTTTGGGACACTGGGGAACACAGTGGATAACGGCCGCATAATGCTTTCGAGCACTTGAAAGTTTTGAAATGTGTCTTGAAAGTTTGCGAACGCATCATGCGTAGGATAGGACATATTCCCTCTAAATTTCATTTTTGTGACACACTGAATCCCTTCAGCCTGTCGGGCAAACTCCCCAAGCCGTTCATAAGTGAGCATGCGATAGTAAAGCCATCGAAGCCTTTTCTAAGTAATTGTCTACTACGGCTGTAATTAACCTATAATGTATAAACTGATTTCTTAGATTTCTAACATCATAATTCCTATTTCAAAGAAGCACAGACAATGTGCCTCACCGAGGAACCGTGGAAAACCACGGCTCACGTATTAAACGCACACACTTTTAACACTCGGTACAAGTCACACCTCAGGTGGCCCGTAGTCTCTACAAGCATAAAATTGCTGCCAGATTTTTTTTTCTTTTTCACATGGTAACGGGAACACTTTGTAAACGTACCCGCCGTGGTTGCCTAGTGGTTATGGTGTTCGACTGCTGAGGTCGCGGGATCGAATCCTGACCACGGCGGCCGCATTTCGATAGAGGCGAAATGAAAAAAAAAGAAAAGCTCAATGCCCTTCCACTCTATGAAGAAGGATGACCAGCGAAGCTGTGTATGTATGGGCCGCTATTTCACTATCTCCGGGATCGGCCCACGTATGGTGAGTGCTTAACGCCTGTTTCACATCCGTCGCGGGTCGGCCCGGCATCGCACTATCTCCGGGATCGGTCCACATATGGGGAGTTTTTTTTTGCTTACGACAAGAAAATTTTCTTGGAGTGTAGAGGTATACAGCTTCGCTGTAAAATCGGTGGAATTAGATGTAGGTGCACGTTAAAGAACCCCAGGTGGGCAAATTTATTCCGGATTCGCGACTACGGCGTGCCTCATAATGAGATCATGGTTTTGGCACGCAATACCCCATAATTTTACAAACTTCGTCAGCGTTTCAAATAACGCCTCTGAACAGGCAGGAAACGAGGGCTCGGCAGTCTGCATTTAGCGCGTAACTCACCCATTTCAATATATGCCTGCACATTAGCCTAATGTGCCCACCCCCGGCGCCTCTCCCCATTTATTCTAAATATAAACTTGGTAAATGATGTAGTTATTTTCGGACACCGTAGAAACACACGCGTAGACGCTGGCTATGAAGAATAAAACAAAGACAGCTGTTGCAATTCAACTACGGCTGGTTTTCTCGCTATGATGGCAAGAAAGGTGGGCGACGGATTAAAGACATTTTAAGGCATCGGCTGATACGATGTTTTCGTTTAGCGCAGCCACACCATGAAGGCTTGAAGAAAGGCGAAATGGGATGATGATGAGCATATACAGATGACGACAATGACTGTGATGTGCAGTGAGAGCACAAACACAGCGTTCGCAGCGCACATATGCTTAAACAGATGGTGAAGGCATCGCGCACCGACTATTTGTTTGATCGTGAAAGCAGTATAGCTTCGACTAATAAATGTTCAAGATGAAGGCGCGAAATTATAATTCGGTCACCAGTCTGTCACGACGTGCACATTACATCTGTAGACATTGCTACTCGTCGAGGAAGAATGTTTTCGATAAGTGCACTAAAACGGGTCTTTTTTCTTGTTGGCAAAAATATATGCCTAGCAGACGAGACGTATCTTGCCAAACCCAACTCTTGCGCACAAGCGTCACGTTATCTTTATCAACGCCTTGTTAGAGCTCCGCTCTTGTGCGCCCGTTCCTGCGTTGAGCATCGACGTCCCTCGGCGTAACCAAGCGAAAGAGCGCAACGAACGGTGAAAGAGTGAACGCAGAGCGCAGTGGGGCATGAAAGACGGCGAGAGCGAAGAGAGCGCGAGGAGGAAAGCGGAGAAGGAGAGTGCAGCGGAAGCATGAGGAGAGACGCAGAGTAGAGGAGCATGGCGGAAGAGTGAGGAGGAAAGCGGAGTGCCACACGAGGCATGGTACACGGCGGCGGCCAGGCACGCGGCGAGCGCGTCCACCGATACCAGATTGAAAACAAAGCGCTGACGTGGCTTTCGGACTCACTGCGCATGCGGTATTTTCGCATGCGCCGCCTCGGCTAGAGAATGCGCTTCGCGCGAACCACGCGCTCCCGTGTTCACGATTTCTTTCAGAACAATGAGCAGCGCAACTGGTGGAAATGTTTGAGAGCCATGGCCCGTGGAGTCCTGGAATGAGGACACCACCCACTCGACCTCAAGAGCAGCGACCTCGATGGTCGAAATAAATGTTCTTTTTCTCTCTCTCTTCGTCTGCCGCTGCTGCTAAAGGAGCTGTCCGGCAGAGGCGCAGCGCCGCCGCCGAGAGGAGCCTGTCGTTAAGAATAAAATTCTTTGTGACAATTTATCTTGAATACGAAAGACCCAAACAACTGCGCTCAGAATTCGTGTTAGGGAGTATCGTAAGCGTAGATGAATTTGTAATAAATATTTTAATCATCATTAACGCCTTCACGCGACGTGTCTGCCTGACTGACCGTTTGGTTCTTATACCGGCATATCGCCATTGCACTCCAGGGCTGCACGTCTCGGACAACTGCAGCTGGTACTCGACCGAGGCTCTCTGCCCGCACTGCGGACACGACGGCCCGACGGTGCCGCTTGTGAAGCTCAGCTGGGTCACCTGGCTGTCTTGCGGCTTGATAGGCGTACTCGGGTAAGTTGCGCAAACGAGCTCCCAAGGGCCTTTGTGGCCACTATCTCGAGTCATTTTACCCTACACTAGTTCGCCCACAATAAATAACTAATCAGAAATTATTGGAGGTCGCTGTGACCAATATTTTGCCGCAGCAGAAGTGCTTGTGCTAATTCATTTAGCCATGCTTATTTGCCCGTATCCCATACCCCTGTATGTCCTGATGCATTAACCTTCGCATTAAAAAAAGGGGTTATGAGCCATTGCATTTTTTGCTTGCTTACGGGGGTATGAGCCAGTGCTGAGGGTGACAGATGCTTGTTTTGAGCTTTTTCTTTATTGAAACATACGCTGTTCCTTACGTTGTATGCGTGATACCAATAAATGCAAGAACTGTTCGCTTCACTTTGCTGTGTGTTTGTAGCCTCTGCATCATGAGGGGGATGAGACATTGCACTTTTGCATGCTTAGGAGGTTGTGAGTTATTGCTGATTATGACTTTTGTTCATGGACGGGCACATAAAATGCCGACCACCAAGAGGCTAACAGTTTAGTTATAAAATGCGTCCCTCTAAAATTAGTCTATCTAGATGTGTTTTGAATAATTTCGACCTTAACTCGGCCTTGCATTATTGCATAAATTTTACCTTCCTTGCTCTTTCTTTTATTTATTTAGACGTAGAATCTTCTTTTAACCGCAGGTTTCTTGGCCAATCGCCCGTAGTGGGTAAGCGGAAGAAAGAGTAAATGGGCAAGCAAGCAACCTCTAGTTATGGGCAGTATACGTGCCTTAGCGATGGACGCTTAAGAAGGAGGGAGAAGAAGATGACCGGTAGTGGGTGCGGCCGCTGGACCACGATGTATCCCGCTGGCCGGATCGTGTTCGACAACCGCCGCTGCTCAAGTTCCCCCGTGGCGCCTGGCCGATGGCCCGTGCGCGCCACCTTGCATCCGATTAAGGGTTCCGCGAAGGCCTTCAACGCATCCTGCGGTGCGCCCTGCCCGAATCCGCGCTCTTCTCTACGGCAGCCAGCAACGCAAGCTAGGAGGATGTAAGCGCACCATTGTGGCATTGCATGTATGGTCACTTCCCGTCTCCGGAACTCGTAGCCCACCTCGACGGGGAATCATTACAATGCCGGCCATATGTATATGCGACGTACAGCGTGTTGCGTGGACACCGTGATCACGCGCCCGCTCGGCGCGTAATGCTAAGCCCATGCTGAGCGAATGCATAAAAGCCTCACCGCACAATATGTGCATTGATCTAAGGAACTGCATGCTTCGTTGCTGTTGGACGATATCCGCATATTTACACGGGATGGCTAGTGATAGTAAGGCGGAATAGTAGAACTGCGACTAGAAACATTATTACAGCCCAACGTCGGCAGCAGAAATGCAAACACCGTGGATGCAGTAGTTGCCATCTAGAGTAGCGCTGGATTTAGTGTCATTAAGAGTACGCCCAATGTTGGTAACTAGCTCACGCTTCTGCGAGTAGGCGTAGTGGAAGGAATTGCGTGTGGTGATGGCTTTAAGGCACGGGCCAAGTGGTGAAGAAAAACAAAAGTTACGCTAAATGAACATTTCGGGTCCATATACCGATATATACTCACGTTTTTCCTTTCCTAATGGATGACGTTCTCAACTACCTATACGTTTGAATAAAATAAAGGGAAGCGGAAACCTCTAACTGGACGGAAAGAAACACAGACATAGGACAGGTGTCTTTGTCTTTCTCTCCGCCCCGTTAGAAGTGTGCGCTCTCCTTTGTTGCACTCAATAATGAACCAACTATAGCCCAGCAACGTATTTTGTTAATACTCATTCCTGTTAGCCACTTGTGATCGAGTAAGATATACGTTGCATATTAACAGCCAATTTGTCTTCGCAATTTTGACTGTGATCCAATACTAGACTGCTAAGTGGATAGTGACCATCTTAAATATCATTATAATTATTACGAAGCCACCAAAATAGACAGCTTCATGAATACAGCATCAAAGTCAATATCGACGCAGGCTATATAGCTGTCCAGAGAAGATGGCGGCTGAGCAGAATGCTTGTAAGCTCGACGTGATCGTCGTCGGCGCACAAGCTGTACGCTTCGTCACGTGCTTAATGTAAGCTGCGCTGCGTGTTTTGAAGGTTCGCCGGCGCAAATTCTTAACATTTACCTATAATACAGACTTCTAGCCTTTTCTTGTCAACGCGAGGTGGCGTCAAGTCGGAGAGACGTCTTCCAAATTCAGTAACGTAGAAACTTGGGTCGGTTGGGGAAGCAAGTTCTAATTCTCGAGGACAAGCGCTCAGACGAAGCACGCAATAGAGAGCGCTGAATAGCGACCGTATGACTTTATTGCGTTTTGCTTCGAACTTTATATATTCCACAAAAACAACAGAGAAATAAATAAAAGGATGGTTAGGAACATAGATCAGACATATTACGGCTGACTCTCTCATTTTTGTGCAGAAGCGGTGACGGCGTGCCGGCGAGCAGGTCTCTCTCTTTCTTTTCTTGAGTATCAAAAAGGCTTCAAATATGTTGCTGGTTCTCTGCTCACGATATTTTCGCACAATCTGGCACCTATAGGGAAATTTGAATGACAGTTGTACTTGCTATAGTGCACGAGGAGATTGATGCCTATTAAGCCCATCAAAAGAACTTACGTGTTCCTTCAGACGGTAGTTTGTAAAATGACCGTCCGGCCCACTTAACACCAGCCTCAGTATAGCGGGATGCAGTAGGCAACATTACTGTGCCATTCGACAAATGTTTTTGCGGGGTTTTTCTCGCATGTACTGTCGCATGCAGTTACTACTTGTATTGATTAATCTTTCTATATAGGCTTCGAGACTCGTTAGGAGTACTGAGCAGGAGCGTAACTCCTGCCTTAAAGTAACTTCTCTTCTTTAATTTTGAAGGAGCGCTAAACGACGGGACAAAGAAAGGGAACACATGGGTGGAATCATTCTGCAATATTTTTAGATTAGGTGTCACCTTATGCACATAAAGAATTGCAGCAATGCTTCTCTTGTAGGCATTGTTAAAACGCCTCCGCTTTGTTTTGTTTGCTTTCAGCTCCTTGAGTTCGTTAAACAAACCTTGAACCGCAATTTATAGCCCGCCTTCTGGATAGCCGGCTCACTTTAGTCTAGCCACCTACGCCTGAAAACTATATTAAGCTCAGTATGCTCATTATCCGTTTAGTGACGTGCCTAGGTCGAGTTCGGTATGCCCCTCTAATAACGTCGAGTGTGCCGAATTGAATGACAGTAGTGCTGCCTGGGAACCCAGTGCATAGACCCAGCATACATGCGCGCTGCCTTTTATGAACGGCCCCCACGTCCACACGGTCCCCCACGGGAATCTCGTAAGTTAATTGCGTCGACTCTTTGTCGAGCAGTAGACAAAATTGCCAATACGGTCAAAATTACCAAGATGTTCCACGCGTGAAGGTTTGCCATAACTTTCGTACATACGGGAACAAGTGTCGCAGCCTGCAGGAAGATTACCTTAAATATTTTGTTACACAATGTTGGCCAATCGATAATAACAAAATCTTACGTGTTATACCTTCCTCCTCGTTTTTAAGCATTGTTTTCCGTGCATAGCCCAACATCGAATGCTTCTTATTTTAATATTCATTTTCTGAATTGGAGATAGTTTTGAATTCCTGGTCTGGGCCACTTAGGCTATTGTACTTAGAATATTTCATGAAAGAGAACAATGCATGTAAAGAAAGGATTCCCAAATGCATAGCTTTTCGAGAGCTGCACGCACAAAGAGATACTATACGATGACTTTAGTGATCATAAAGTGTGAGTGCATTGTTCTGTACGTATAGATCGCGAGTATAGATCGCGAATCTAGGAATCTAAGCCTGTCATCTGTTGGAAGTTCCATCATGAGCTGCCACCTGTCTAGTACTTCAGTGAACAAAGTGAAAATTGCTTGAACACGCTGCTGTGGGTCTAGATTTCTCTGGTACAATACCAAATAGTCGTCGACGTATTTAAAGAGACGTACTGTGCCTGTTTAAGAAAGGCGTGTGGCCAGGGATCAGTGTAAACAGGCTAGTAGTAGGTAGAGTAGTATGGGGAGCTATGCTCGAGCCAATGCGGACTCCTTGTCGTTGAATGTAAAAATTGTCATTAATGTTCATTAAAGTAAATTGCAAATAGAATGTGAGCATTTCTATGAACTCACTTATGCTAAGGCCTGCCGAGTACTGGAACTTCACGCGGCAGTATCGCTGGATGCACTCATTTTCTTGCACAGTATATATATAGGTCATGCGGTAAACAATAACATAGTTCCTTGACATCGACACAGAGGGCTCCCATGTTGCTTGGGCAATCACTTTTTAGGTAATCTGAGACTTGACTGGGCTTCCTGAGAAGGTATGGGTTATCCACCAGGATGAGAGGGACTTCTGGAGCAACGTGATGGCTTGCCTTTGTCCAGTTCCATCTTCGGACACGATGTCTCTGAAGGGGCATGAATTCTTATGCAGCTTTGCACTGAAGAAAGCCGCTAAATTTGGGCCTCTAGCTTTTTCTTGTAAAAAATACGATAGTTTCTCTCGTCGTGCGGAAACTTCTAAGGAGTAAGGCAAAATGTGAAGAGAGAGCACTATGTGAGGACACAGACTAGAAAACTTTTCAGGTCCTACTTTTTTTCCTTTATATGCTTTCTTCCTTTCTGTTTTTTTTTTTTTTTGCGAATAAATAAAGTTTGAAGCAAGAAGCAACAAACTCAAACTGTTCCTAATCAGGGCAGTGTGTATCTCGCTCTTTTCTGTCTACTTCGTCTGAACGCTGGTCCTTTGGAATTTGAACTGTCTTCCAGGTGCGTTGCATTACTTGGGCTCGAAAGTGTCTTCTTAGCAGTCAACGTAGGCTGTCTTGGAGGAAATGGGAACACACCCTTTAACCCTTTGGCGCTGTTCGTGTGCTGAATGCGAGATCAAATGTGCCTGTTTCCGTGGAGGAGCTATACGATGGAGTCGAAGTACAACAACATCGATTCATCCAGATTTTGGCCTTGTGTACTCTGTGTCAAAAATTCCTCTCATTTATTCCATCGCGGTGTCTGGGTTGTAGCTTTCGAGCATAACGCGATTTTTCTGATCCTTTTTCACCACCATCATTATCACAGCTTCTAGCTGCTTGCTGTTGCTCCTGTTTCAGTAAAATAATTTCTGGCATCAGTAAAATTTGCGCGGTATTTAGTAGCCGTGTCTATATTCTTCTTGTTTTAGAGTATCTCAGCGTTCGCATCGAAGTCTCGGTGGCGTGTTGAAGATAATAATAAAAGTACTTGTTTACCTTGCTCTGGTGATAGCTTTTCACAGTCTAACACGTGTTGAACGTTGTCGCTCAGCGCACGACTTGCCTACACGAATTGGAAGTTTCTAGAATGTAGTCGATGGTTCTATTCGTTGTCTGTTGTCACCGAACCTTGCGTAATCTTATCGTATGCGCGACGCGAACTCTGTAGCGCTTTATGGAATACACGTGGGCACCAGCGCTGGAACATTCGACGAGTCATGTGTAAAAGCCGACGCGCTTGAACCGCCGAGTCAGATTTTCGACGATCGCCGACTGCGCTAGCCGCTGTCGTTGTGCTTTGAGTGTGGTCTGTTTTTTTTTCTGGGCACAGGTTCGCCCAATGAAGAATTAGTTTCGCGATTTGCAGTTTTGCTTCTGCGTTCTTCACCATCACTGCAACGTGTGGCAATATTTACGTAGGGAGATGTCTCAAAATTGTCACGCAGTTGGCGGGCTCTCAATTTTTGTTTCAGCAGCTTCCGATGTGCACGCAGAAAAGAAGAAATTCTTCGGGGATTTGAGTCGCTCACGAGGCAAATATTCCCTTTTTAATTATATAGGACGCATCAAATAGAACGTGAAAAAATAGAGCGTGAGCATAATGAGCTGCTTCGCAACGAATTAAGATGTGAAGTGTGCATGAACCAGGCAGCAGACGCGTCTTACAGAACGGTGGAGAGCGTTTGTTAAAAATACTGCTGGAGACGTTGTACAAAGATAGAAACAGGGTTTGGCCCGTTCGTTCGCTTGTTCAGTAACACCACCACGTATGTAGTTTTTATGCTCTTGTAGTCGTTATGCCAATGTCTTTATTTTCGTGTTTCTGGAATCCTTGGTATTGGAATCTGTGGCATACAGAATGTTCTGTCTTTGGTGGGATCTCTGGCATCGCTGCGTACGTCAGGTATTGCTGCATCCTGATCTACCCACTGAATGTAGTTATGTTTGTCTCATATTCGGCCCGTTAATAGCCTTTTCAAAGAACTCGACACCATTCATTTTGGCGCTTTCATTATTCTTCCGTGTGAACTGCTCACATCGTGACATAGTTACTAGCGCGAACAATGCTAACGGAAAATAGAAAGTTGGTTCAGGACAAAGCTCTAGTAGCTATGCCACAACTCCTTTTTTAATATCACAACTTTCTCCCGTTAGCTTGGTTCGCGCTAGTAACCATGTCACAGGAATTGCTTTAACGCCAACTAGCCGAACTCTCTTCGTTGAATGCTCACGTCATGCCACAATGATGAGCATAAATAAATTATGGTAGATCAAAATGCCCGCACAAGTATTTTATTTTAAAATGTACATGCTCGGTTAACGCTAATTGATTTCGCAGCCTCATTCTGCGTTACGGAGTCTTCCTTAACGGTGCTGTAAAATAGTATTTGAATTTGCTACACTAACAAACCTTCACCGAAAGCGTCTAAAGTTTCTTTGGCTGAGAGTGTATCAACACATTCGTGGTCGCAGCTTCGGAATAAGGAAAATTCAATGACTGTGACCTACCGCCATTCTCTTGCATATTGTGTGGTCGTGCCATAAAGTGCAAACACAAGTAACGCGTTAGTCTGGAAGCTGTTCTTAAATTATGATAAGCAGTCTTTCTTTTTTCGCGAACAACGCTCAAGCGTTCGGCACCACAACATTTCCAGGTACCGCCGGAGTGCTAACGGAAATTTCACGGGCAGCGGCGCTGTTTCCACCACGGCGAAGAACGTGGCAATTACACGGCACTCACTGGTCACGGACAGCTTTCTGCTGCCGCCGACCGAGCGCAAGGCGACCTCGTACTGCACTCTGGCGCTTGTCGTCATCTGCCTGACATCCACGTGCGCCTTGATCTCCACGCTGCTGGTGAAGTTGTCCTCCAGCATCATCTACGATTACGACGTAGCTGGCAGCCGATCTCGCGAGCCATCCTTGCGGGGGGAAACTGACGTACAGGTTCCCGCGGAGAACGCCAGCGGGCCAAATTTAGAAAGCCGGAATCCCCACGGAAAAGCAGGCGGAACGCACCACGAGTGGAGGAGATCGAAGGCTGCGCCTTTCTCGCGAACGGCGGGTGCCCGCCGTTCCCGGCAAGAGTCGCCGTTGTTCCACGCTACAACCTCTTCGAAGTCCCTTCACCGGGCTTTAGGTGCCAAAATTGCGAGGGTTTCTAACGTAACAGCAAGCTCTGCTATCGAGGACACGTCAGGCACGTACGTGAAGCAAACAGCGATACCGGATTCTCCCGCAGCGGATCCTACTACATCCTTCCTGGATTTGGCAACATCTTCAGCGACGGGACGTTCCGACAGCTCGACGACCACGGTATTTTCCACCGACGCTTCAGTGGGGTCTAAACTCTCCTCCAATCGACTCCTTAGCGAGGCCTCGAACATCTCGAGAACTTCATCAGCCATAAGCTTGCCGAGAGCTTTTTCAGGCCCGCAAGCTAACGCCACAAGTGCTCCCTTTATTTTCGCAGACACCGCGGGTTTTCCGGAAAGAGCGTCGCTCGTTGTTGATGCGACCAAGGGAAGCGGGCCGGGTCGCAGCAAGCCAGGTCAGCTGCAATGACATCAAGCATTTCAGGCATATATGTCGAAAAATGCATCTCGTTTTGCCACAAGCCCCGTAACCTAGCCGAGGGCGCGCTTAAGATACGTGTGACTATTGAATTAATCTCCAAGGGCCCTTCAGTCGCCTCCACCAAACGGGATGCTTCATTTCAAGGACCACAAAGTCCCGAGAGAGCTGGAATTGCGCTAGGGTTTTCAGAAGAATACCCACTCAGTGTTTGCGAGCTCCCGCGTCTCCGGGATTAATATTAGGCAAAAGCTATTTGTCAAAATGCATGATTTCAATTAAACTCGCAAATTCTGCAATGAATGTTGTAAATATATACATTAAAATAAGCAAATAGAAACAACTGTTTGTTGCTTCGTTGTGCCGAACTAAACCAATGGAATAAATAGCGCCACCATGCACTCCTTTTCATAAGGACAGAGCTTTGTTGTAAGGCATCTTAATGCAAGGTGAAAAAGTTGCTGTCTCATAAAAATTATAAGCAACGACACGATAGCTAGCGCAATATTGTCCGCGATAAATCTTGCACTGTGTCATGCTGTATCAATTGGAGTAAACATTCGCGCATGCACGCGAGCAATTCTCCTGTCCAGAAAAAAAGGCATTTAGTAAGTCTCTAGTGCGAGTCAACCTGACAATGATGAGTGATTATGATTTATTGGCATCCCCTTTGAAACAGGGCAGTGACAATTAGTCACATAGCCTGCCTGGGTTAAACAGGTAGGCCATACATGCTTCTCATTCTAGCATTTTTATATAGATCTCCTTAATTTTTTTTTCTCTTCGTCAAAACATCTCTATCAGTCTCGTACCGCTACCTATGCCTGTAACGGATCCGGTAGTATTAATCTGTTTGCCTTTTTCTTTCCCACCAATACTCTAAACGTCTCTTGCTTATCTCTGAAAAAAGAAAGAAAGACGGACAACAGTACTTACGGACACTACTACACTACGGACACTACTTCAAATATGGACGACCAACTAGCCCAACAATCAACTCTTCTAACGCTTGTCCTTGTCCGTCTTTCTTGTTTCCGCGGTTTTATTCGCGCTAAGTTACTACTTCAAATATGGACGACCAACTAGCCCAACAGTCAACTCTTCTTGCTTATCTCGACTGCTGACCAGTTGATGCTTCCGTCAACTCTAAATCCAAGTGGTCCTGGAAGGTGTACTTCACCTACGGGTCTCACTGGGTGAATCCTTTCGCATTCCTTTAGGATGTGCTGAATGGTCTCCGGATTTTCGCTGCAGCATACACATGCCTCATCTAATGGTGAATACTTGCTCCGGTATGTTTTTCTCCTTAGGCAACCAGCACAAGCCTGAGATAGCAAGGCACTTCCCTTCGTGCGATCGTACAGATTTTCTCTCCAATTTCTTGCTTTTGATTATTCTAAATCTCCATGGCTTGTTTCTGTTTCCATTCTTTATATCCAGTTCACTGTATCTATCTCCCTCACTTTCTTTTTGATCATTCCTGATTGTATATGTACACTTTCAATTACCCTGTACTTGGTTGCCAAAATTTCTCGACCTCTTTCTCCATTCTGTGTCCACGCTTTTCAGGTAGACATACTTGTTCACTTCAGCCGCCCATTTATTTTGATCCGTGTTCCTGAGTCTTTCTTCAAAACTAATTTTGCTCTGCGCTTCTGTGACTTCAGGCGAGGCCCATCCCATGTCAACCTGCACTGCCTCATTTGTCGTTTTGCCGTGCGCTTCCAAAGCCGACCGGCCACCAATCTGTGGTTCACTTCCAACCCCGACAAGATGCCGGATTTTAAACGCAGAATGGCAATTGCGATCGTTGGCGCTGGTGCCATTGCTCCTTTTCAGATTGCACGCTCCACCTCACATTTATTGTGGCCCCAAAGTGCTCTATGTTTCATTATTACTGCATTCCACTTCCCCGTTATTTTCAGATTATCTTGGTGGGTGCTTGAGTATCTCCTGCGTTTACGTATGCGCCGAAGTACTGCGCAGACGTCGCCACCCTTAGAGAGTGCGTGACGCTTAAAACGGTGCAATAATTGCCACCAATATGCGTATGCATATCGTAGTATAGATAGCGCGTCCCGCTACGAATGGTTAGTGTTCTTGTATGTGCTCCCGCAGGGAGCATAGTAGCGTACTTTTCCGGCGCCGCTCGCACCACTATTCGCCGAGCGCTATCACGTGGTACAAAAACGACGTCGAACGATCAACTGCGCCGCTGCGAAGCCAACTTCACGGGCACGGCGCCGGCTCGTTTCTCTCAGTGCCATCGAAATTACAATCAGCGGACCAAGTCACCAGGTCGAGGACCAGGCCAAGCGTGCGTTGCACTGATCGGCTCCGGGTTGCAGGTGCGGTGTTCGACGATATTAAATTAATAAATTTGGTGAAGTAGTAAGAAACGCATCATTTTGAAATCTGTATTCCAGTATGACGGGGTGTAGTGTACCAAACTGCACAAATCGCATGGAAGGTGCCAAAGCTTTTTACGCAGTGCCGCGCGGATGGACGAGACTGGCCATCTCCGAAAGGGACCAGGATATGCGAGGTGCGTTCACCTTGTTTACAGAGGTGAATTCGGCTTGTTTACACTAAAGCAGCATTTATCTGGAGTAACACTCCCTTACGCGCTGAAATGCGTACGTCTGGCATGAGAGGTTGTTCACTTGTGCAATTTTTGGAGCATATGTGCAACGCGACACAGACGCGGTACAAAGAATGGACGACACGTCTGTGTCGCGATGCACATATACGCCAACAATGTTAACTTCCCAACTAGCCCAATTCACTGTGTAGCTTGTAGGATTGCTCTGACTATGCGGCTCTATAACAGTATGTTCAAAACAGAGTAAATACTAGCAGGTACAATTTGCCTGCTGCATCCTGGCTTTTCTCTACTGTTTTTTTTTTGTCGGCATCCTAATTTTTCATGTAAGGTCGATTAATGTACTCGCGTTCATTCTTTTGTAGTATGCTAAAACATCGTGCACTCCCGCTAATGAGACAGCTGTAATCACTTCAGCATTTACCGCGCGCAATGTGTTGCTTGTTCGATCAGCCTGAGTCGACGTGGGGAATGTGAAATTTTTTGTCTACGTTTAATAAGGGCTGTGTTATAGTAAATTAACCTGAGTAATCTGAAGAGATAAAGAAAAATGTGCTGTCATATTACAATCTGCAATGTGTGAATAATTGCTTTACAAATTTGCGATCTTATGTGATTATAGAGCAATAAAACTAACCTGTTGTTACTCTTAATAACTTGTTACTTTTCCAGTGGCATTGAATACTGCCCCCAAGGCTCCAAGAACCAGCGCTCATCCCCTGCTGCCACCAGCCATTGCTCATCTATTCCCTTGTACGAAATAGGTTTGATCTAGAAGCTTGTGTATCTTGAATATTCTTCTACTCACAGATTTGCTGCTACGAAGCAGCTGTTAAGTTCGCGGTATGAATCACAAAAATAAGCTGTGCATAAAATTTGCGCATGTGAACATTTCAAATGCGTTTAATGCGTTTAAGTGTACGTGTCTGTACCGCATATATCGAAAACTTGTAGCAGCTGTGAATGACGATTAGTGATAATTGATGGTCACGGTTAACGGTCACTGACATAACTGCAGGCAAGATAGTTCTCTTGGCGACGATCATTATTCGTCTGGTTTGGGCAGGCAAAATGTGCTCAGATAATTGTCAACCATACATGTGCGAAGTTTTCTTTAAACGCTCTTTAAAACATTTCTTGCCTTCCGGCTCCGCGAGAAAACTTCATATGCATGCTGAAAAACAATGAACGCTTTTTGTTGCAAGGTAATGCGCGTTTACATGCGAATTTTTGAGCCGTTCGAGTTGCGGGCGCAGTCAGGATTTTATTTCGGGGGATCGAGTGGAACTCCTATATGTATGTTAGTGCGTGTGTTTGTACATGTGCGTGTATATATGTACATACAAACTAAAAATTTCGGGGGGTTGGCACCCCTCCGGCTGCGCCAATCGTTCGAGAGTAGCCTGCATTAAAAAGTGTCATCTTGCTCACCGCTTGCGAACAGTTGGCGCATGTACCTCACGACAAGCACTGAAGAAAGCAAATGGAACATCGCGCTGCATTTGCCTCCTGTGCGCTCGATAAGTTGCTTCGCTGCAGAGCTGGAACACAGCGGCAGACAAATGCACAACTCTGCTTCCTACGGGAGCATACACAGGGACACTACGAATGGTCACAAGGCGGTAAGCTTGAATGCCAGTGATGGCAGAGGTCAGCAAACATTAATTTTCCGCCCTATGCTCAGAGGCACAGAGAGAGAGAGAGAGAGAGAGAGAGATAGAGACAGAGAGAGGACACAAGGGAGGGGGCAGGAAGGCTTATCAAATGGACCTCCGGTTGGCTCCGCGGCAAGCGGGAAAGGGGATGGGGGAATGAAAGAAAGAAGGGAAAGACCTTTTCCTGCTTTCTTTCAATCCATAGATAGCAGAAGGTCTACTACTGTGCCCGTGAACTCTCTCCTTTCACTTTTTTCTTTCTTGTAGTTTGAACCAGATTGCAGATTGTAGTTTCTACCAGACACATGTTTCACATTTGTCCTCCGTACGCGCGAGATCGACAGCAGCTGGTCTCTCGGACCACACAGGTCGATAGCAAACCCTTATTCGATGAGCTTATTTTAGTTCCTAGACCTGACGCAAACAGCGCAGCCGTCATTATAGGCAGTGCTTAAAGTCTTCAAGTATCCCTTTGATCGAAGAAGGGGAGGGGGCCCCAGGGCATACATGGGCTGCTCGTAGTTATACACGTACGTATGATGTATGTAGGGGTGTGCGAATAGTGATTTCTAAGACCGAATAGAATACGAATCGAATAATGCCAGAAGCGAATCGAGTCGAATCAAATAGTTTCCGAATAATTTTCGAATAATGAACAGCCGTTATCACAATTAGTATAAAGCGATGTTCATACCTCGGTGTTCTTAAAGTTAGCAAGTTTCTGTCATTACATACGTTATGGAGCGTCACTTATTTAAAGCAAAATGGAACATTAGGAGCGGCCAAACAGTTTCTTCATATGCAGAGGACTCTGCAGTAAGTTCGAATTAACGCTGTATAGCCTGCAGAGTAAGTTACGTAAGCGACGTACCTGCCTTACTACGCAAGTTGTCATGTTTTATTTCTATACTATGCCCGCGAGAGTGAAAATTTCTTGTACGTTTGCTTCAATTTCCTGTAGTTGAAAGCATGCAGTACGCTCCCAATGGCACTGCGAATCATGTACTGTAAAACAAGTGAAGATGGGCATCGCAATCGTTTGGCGGCGATAGCTATGAAGGGCGACGTGCGACGACCGGCGAGTATATTTGCTGGTGCTGTTCCTGTTAACCTTACTTTCACGCACTTGGTCACGTGGCCTCCAAAATAGGGTGCGCATCAAGCCATTATCCTCGGTTCAACCTCACACGCTTTTCCTTGTACCTACAGCGTACGGCCCATGGAGCACAATCTTATCGCGCTTAGATTTTATACGAAAGCTCATGGCAATGCCGATGGCGAAAATTCGCATGGTGTGTCAATATAATTACTGCTGCAATAAAATGAATCGTAGGTCATCTACACATGATGTGGGCACTTACACTGAATTGATAAATGGAAAATGAGACGTCCACCGAATCGTAGCAATTGCTACAAAGGAAGCCCATACGGGTTCCTCGAAAGAAAAACCTCACAGTTGAAGAAAAATTCGTCCTGGTTCGGGACTCGAACCCGGGACCACCGCCTTTCCAAGGCAGCGGCTCTACCATCTGAGCTCACGCCAAGCTGTTCTCTCTGTGCCTTTCTTGGCGCATACGGGGACTCGTATCTGTGCAATCATGTATAACACGCAAAATATCTCCGGTTTGTTCTCGGCTACAATTCTCGGAAGCGGATCCCCATAACCCTGGAAAATACATGCTACACCACTCACAACCATGGGCGTACCAACTATTTCAAAGTGCGGGAAGCAAGACATCTCTCTCTCTCTCTCTATATATATATATATATATATATATATATATATATATATATTTATAAGTTTGTGTGTGTGTTTGTGTGAACGAGAAGAAAGGTAACCAAGGGGCCTGATTTCGTTAGTCTTATCATAAGAAGCAAACAAACAATGACATCAAGGACAGCACAGGGAAAAGCACTTGTAGTTCCTAAGTGTATTAAAGAAATTATAAATAAATGTAAATCGAAGTGTATGAAAAGGAAACAAGTGGCTGCAGGTGGGGCGCAAACCCACGTCTTCGCATTACGCGTGCGATGCTCTTACCCATTGAGCTACCGCGGATCCGTTTTGCCATTCACTTTCTGGGACATTCATGTTTATCTACTAGGATTAACCTTGGGAATGTAACCTAACCGTGGGAGCCAGAACCGCCACTCACGGCCGTGTCGGTGTATGTGGAAAACCCGTGCTGCACCCGTGCTGCCGTGGTGTCACGTCTACGTGAACCTTTTTGGGTGAAGGCAACTGGAGAGTAAACCCACTCCTGCTACGTATACACACACTATATACCTGGTGTCTGAAAGAACACTTTCAAATGCTTTTTTTTTTAATTGCCTGTGGCCGGTATCACAATTAGCTCAAAGAGGCGGACATTGCTTGCGCAAAATATTGAAATGCATAATTGGATAATTAGGAAAAATTCAGAGTTTAGGTTTTTACTTAGTTACATCGTACCAAATATTGAAATTTGCAAATTATAGCCTGGGAATTCGCAAGGCGGATCCACTTGGATCGGATTCACAGGGTGACACCAGTTTCCAGATATTAATTATAGAACTTTGCGGAGAAATGCGTTGGCGTTCCAGTTAGTTTTGTCCTTCAATGCATAAAACGACGTTTTGTTAAGAAAATAAGTGGCACGACAGTGTATTTTTACCGCCAATTTGATGCCGCATATCGCATAAATGGTTTCATTCACACAATTCTTTTCAAGTGGATATTCTTTACTGTCTCACCCGCTACAACTTGCAAATTGCAATTTGTGCTATAAAAACCTTAGTCAAACTTAAGTAGCCAATTTTTGGTAATTCATCAATTATGCATTTCAACTTTCTGCGCAAGTAATGTCCGCTTCTCCGAGTAGACCAGCTCATGGTCTAGATTTGCGCTATCTGCCACAGACAATCTTTAAAGTTTTTTTGAATGTGTTAGATCAAATAGCCTGCATATATTAGAGAAATAAATTAGTGACGAAGGCCGGACCCGGCCGAAACGTTAAAAAATATGTGTCGCACATTTGTCCGCTCCTTCTCTATGCTTTTAAAGCTACAGGATCATCCAGAGAAACATTCATATGGTATAGACACGTAAGGTTAGCTGTAGCTGTTTGGATCTTCGCAGTACATGGCCGTGTGGGATTCGCTGTGCCGCCGCTACCCCGTCGGTGCTCACGCCTCCCTCCCCCCACCCCCACACACCCACACAACGGAAGCTGCTCTACTGCAAACCTATATATGCTTTCCGCTTTGACGTCTCTGCAGTGCACGGTTGTTTTTCGTATGCTTCACAGGAAAGCCTGGCACGGAGGGCTCCTTCCAAGGGTGAGTGCAGCGAGCCGACGGGCAGCGCGATTGGGAGGAAATTAGGTTAATGGCCACCGACCAATAAACAATGACGTGCCCGTTTATTTTATGTGTTAATGACGCGTTTACTTATTGTAAAATGTTGATTCGATGTTACGCAGAAGTTCTTCTCCATGACTGGGTGGAGCATACTCATAGCGGGCCCAGGTGGCACGTACTGTAAGGATCTCCCCGCCTTGATGCGGATTACCCGATTGCCATCGCAATAAAAGAAAGGCTGTAAAACGCTTCAGTGAAAGTTACCTTTATCATTGACAGATCTAGTTATCAGTCATGCATGATGAACCATTAGAGTCCAGAGTTGCCAAAATTTTTTTAACTGCGTCACTGAATGAAGAGAAAAAGGAGTCACTAAAGTTCTCTCTTGAATTGTCATGTAGAATTTGCGAACGTAGGTGTTTTGGAACAAAGTAATATAAGCTAACGTGAAGTAAATCATTTACCTGGACGTTTCTTGTTGGTCTAATGTCCCTACAGGTGAAGGAAAACAGTGAATGCATCAGCAAGTCTATAGAGGGCGTTAAACTTTGCATATGTGTTTGCTATAGGGTGGGCGAATATTCAGTTTCGAACACGAATTGTTGGTGTGTAATATTTTATTCGTTTTCGATAATGAAGTACTCAGTATTTTAGAATATCGAAGCTAACCAAACATTTAGCAGCAACCCACTGCTCGAGTCAGGTTAAACAAAGCTTAAACAAAGTGTTAAACAAAGTATATCGCGAATTATGACAAGTAAACAAACGACAAAGTTTTTGAGGAAATGCAGAAACAAAATCGGAAATGCAAGCTTTGTTTTCGCTGTTGCGGTGGAAGTGTGACGCTGGTTAACGCTCCTTGGTTTATATCTTGTCCACGTACATAAATAGCCAGGAATGTGGATGTGAGAAATGCCATCGCCGTAGCATAAATGGTAGTGCAACGCGCGCTTTATACGGAAGTTGTGGGTTTTGATTCCACTGTCAGCAAGTTGTTTTTTCCTCCATTTATATTTAGCTTATAAATTTTACATTTCAGTCAAGAACTACAAGTAATTTCTTCTATGCATTGCTTTTCTTCATTATGTATAGGGTTTATATGGTTGTGACTAACAATAAATCGGTTCCCTTGGTTCCCTCGGTTCCCCTCCTTCCCGTCCATTAAACGACAACCGGCTATTTTTGCCGGTTGTCGGCCTTTCCCATACTTCTCCAACTACCCCGGTCATGTGCTAAGTGTGGCCATGTTGTCCCTGCAAACTTCTTAATCTCATCCACCCACCTAACTTTCTGCCGCCCCCTGCTACGCGGTCCTTCCCTTGGAATCCAGTCCGTAACCCTTAATGACCATCGGTTATCTTCCCTCCTCATTACATGTCCTGCCCATGCCCATTTCTTTTTCTTAATTTCAACTAAGATGTCATTAACTCGCGTTTTTTCCCTCACCCAATCTGCTCTTTTCTTATCCCTTAACGTTACACCCATCATTCTTCTTTCCATAGCTCGTTGTGTCGTCCTCAATTTAAGTAGAACCCTTTTCGTAAGCCTCCAGGTCTCTGCCCCGTAGGTGAGTATTGGTAAGACACAGCTATTATACACTTTTCTCTTGAGGGATAATGGCAACTTGCTGTTCATGATCTGAGAATGCCTGCCAAATGCACCCCAGTCCATTCTTATTCTTCTGATTACTTCAGTCGCATGATCTGGATCCGCAGTCACTACCTGTCCTAAGTAGATGTGTTCCCTTACCACTTCCAGTGCCTCGCTACCTATCGTAAACTGCTATTCTCTTCTGAGACTGTTAAACATTACTTTAGTTTTCTGCAGATTAATATTTAGACCCACCCTTCTACTTTACCTCTCCAGGTCAGTGAGCATGCATTGCAATTGATCCCCTGAGTTACTAAGCAAGGCAATATCCTCAGCTAATCGCAAGTTACTAAGGTATTCTCCATGAACTCTTATCCCCAATTCTTCCCAATTCAGGTCTCTGAATACCTCCTGTAAACAAGCTGTGAATAGCATAGGAGAGATCGTATCTCCCTGCCTGACGCCTTTTTTATTGGGATTTTGTTGCTTTCTTTATTGTAACATTGTACTGATGTGGGCGCAATTCTGAAAGAAAACTCCGCATAAGCTGTTCGTTTGTTGAATTTGTCAATCTTCAGCCGACAGTGCCCGCTTTCAAAAGTGTATGGAGGGGGCAGGCAAATGGCCTACTTTGCCCTTTTTCTAACTCTGGGGGGGGGAGGGGGGGGGGGGCATGTTCCACTCGCTGTAGATTCGCCTATGACAAGCACGGTGTCAAGCGCGGACAGACAAATGTACAAATGTCTCACTCGACGACCACGAGCACTCGATATCACAACGCTTACATGAAGAGCGGTGGCAGCAAACAGCAAACGCTTCGTGCTGCCTTTTGTTTCACCGCGAGAAAACCTTTTTAGGGCCAGATAAATGCAACCAGTCTTGAAGTACTTTTGACTTCAACGGCGCTATTGAAGTTCCCAGTATAACAGAACAACTAGCCCGAATCAGTGCCTTGATCAAGTCTTGAAAGACCACTGCCGATGTGTAGAGGTGGTTAAATTTACCAGCTGGAATCGAATAGTCCCTGTGTGCTATATACATAGAGGTGATGAGTACCCTGAACCAACGTGGCCGAGGCTCCATGTGCCGTTGGCGGAGGCCAAACCTCCACTATAGTGGGTTTCTGTATACTCCAGGGATCTTGGTCGGGACTCCAGGTGCCGTATTTTCGGTTTTCAAAAGTGGCGAGGGGGGGGGGGGGCAAATGGCGTATTTTGCCCTCTTCTCCTGAGTGTAGAGGGGCAAGTGTCCCTTATGTGCGCCCCCCTCCCCCCACCATTCGTGCATTCGTACATCGCATAATACGCCTTAAAATAAAAATCACTGACGATTACGATACTCCATAATGCGAAATTTTAGCGCACCTCTCTACAGGTGTTTTCATTTCGCTATATATTGGCTGGCTGGCGCGGATAATCTGTCTCGTGTGGCACATTGCAAACGGAGTGAAATGTTGCGCGGCTGCCTCACTAATCGGGAGATCGCGAGAGGCAGCGCGTCGGTGACTCGTAGGCGTTATTCACAGTACCCGCGGCAGACAGACCTCCGCTCATGCAGCGCTTTCTTTCCATATATGGCATCGGTCGACGCGCTCACCGCATGCCGTCGGTGAACGGACGACGGCGCGCTACTCTGGCGCCGTCTCGTAGTAGTTGTCGTTGCAGAGCCCGTCTCACCCTACCCTCCTCCTCCGTTTTCCGCCTAATATGGCACAGCTGCACCTTCCTCCTCCATTTTCCTCCTTGTACTCTCTTCGCTATCGCCGTCTTTCACCCCCAGCTGCGCTCCACGTACGCTCTTTGATTCTTCGCCGTGCTCGTTCGCTCGGTTACGCCGAGGGACGACGCCGACGCGAAACGCAGAAGTGGGCGCCTAAAAGCTGCGCTCGAAAATGTATTGTGCTTACGAAGGTAAGAGCGATAATTGAAAAGAGATGTGGTGATGGTAAAAACGGGGAAAAATATAACGACGACTGCGCCGTGGCTATATTTGTTTGTTCGCTATCGCTTTCATGGCCTGAATGAACATTTTCTCACGCTTTTAATAGCATGATTAAAGTACCAAGTTGCTAAAAAATTACGGTGGGCTTACTACGTAGATGAACGTATGGTGTGTGAGTCAAATTTCGGGAGTTGTCTTCCAAAAGCAATACTTAGCAAGCGTAAACGAATATTTATTATGTCTTTGTCCTTCATCAACTCGCCGGCATCGACAGTGCACTATGTGGTGTGGTAGATACTGAAATGGACAAGTGTATTGCAAATTTATCCAGTCAGCCACCATGGAAACGTGTCTAACTTTATTAAAAGTGACATCAATAACGTTTCATGAAGCGATTATAGTAAGTTTATTGTTGCAGTTCGTACTAGCTTAGTTTGTAACTATTGGTCTTCCAAAGCGGGGCACTAACATGCTTTCGAGAGGTTGTACACGTTGTATAGTTCTAATTAATGCTTTTTTCGGACTACTACATTTTCAATAAAAATCGGCTCGCAGTAGAGACCTGCGAGCGATTGCTAAATGCTGCGGCAGCCTCTGCATAGATGAGGTTACGGTGCCGTTCTGAAGAATCAGCCTTCTCTCTGCTCGTGGGAGGGTTGATGACAGCGATGTTGGTTTGTCGGTCTTGATGTAGACGACGTAAGAAGTGCGCCGCGTCGTTGCCGATCTTCTCCCGTTCAGCCATGTACTCACGGCGGTCTGTGGTGACGGTCGTATAATGTTCAGATCATAAGTCCGGTTATCATCGATATTGGTCGGATCTGGAGCAGGCCTGATTCGTGCTGAAGCGCAACCTACCGGTGACGATGGTACTGCGCTGGTGTTATTCAGGTGCTGCTCTGGCATCTGCAGTGTCCCACGGACGTGGGAACGAATGTTAGCAGCGCTGGGAAGAAACACTGTCTTGATAATCACCTTCTTCGGTCGCGTGACGGGGTGGTAACGCCGGAAAGCCGGACCTCCGTTGCGCTTTTCTGACGCTCCGCTGATGTTGGCAACACCTTCCTTCGTCCTCAGCCCACCTTTTTGTCTCGACGCGTTATTATTCGGAACAAGGGATGGCGAAGTCCAGGTTGTCAATCGGCTCTCTTCAGCGGGCACCCCACGCAGGAGCACGGCCTTCGTTTCGTTAATCGAGTCCAGTGTAACGATGGCGTCGACTACTCGGAGCGCGGACACCTTCTCCAGTAGTAGTCTTGATGCCAAGACGCAGCAGACGACGGCCAGGACCGAGGTGCAGATCAGATTGGCCGCCCGACCGCCGGGCAGCACATCGCGCCATCGTCGCGGCGACTCGCTGCTCACGTCGAAGTACGTCAGATACGCTTCCTCGTCCCGCTTGCGGCTGCTTCGAGCTGAACTGGCGCAGCTGCGACGCTCCGTCGAGGTTTCGGACGGGACGCGCGCGTTAGCGGGGAACGGCTGCGATGCATGCGTGGAGCCGTAGAACGTGCTGTCGTCGACGTCGCTGAGGTTGACCGAGCAGCTCGAAGATGGCGAGGAGGCCAGGTAAACCGTGCTCGTTGTTGTATTGACAGTGGAAGAGAGCTGCGGTGCAGAAAAACTGTAATGTGCCGGGCGTGGCCAATCCATCAGGGCACCGCGTTGGCGTCTTCCTTCTTTTGCTTAGTTGATGATGACGGTGATGATGATAACGCCAGACACAGAGATTTACCCACGCACAACGGGAGGCCAGGAATTGGGCGTGCGGATGAAAAAGAAAATGACGGGTGGTAGAGAGGGAATTGGCAGAAAGTAGTGGTAACAGTAAAACTAGATGTTAAAGCACGCATGACTAAATTACAATACAAGAAAGCAGGCTCTTTCGCCCGAAGGTCGATGCACTGTGAGAAATAGCAACATTCACCATGGCGCTAAAGCTACACGTGGATGCGACATATAGGGCGTGGTGATGTGGCTCGTGGCGTGTGGAAGTGACAAGACAAAGTGTTTGACCGGCCAGCTTGGAGTGATGGTGACTGGGGCCACAACAAGAGAAGAATTAATGATGGTGATTACGGAAGAAGAAGACCGCGTGACACGAACAAGGAAGTGGCGTGTGGAGAGCGTGAGCACTTGAGAGTGAGCGGGAGGCTCGAACGCAGTTCGCTGACCGGCGGTCGAAGCTCGGATACTGGAGGCCGGGTGTCCTGCTACGGTGCGGATCTGGGCTGAGATCTCGCTCGTGGCTGTGCTCTCTTGCGCACCAGCGGCCTGCCGTCGTAGCACCCTAGTGCAGTGCTTCGTTCTGGGAACTGAGACGTTCCAGGAGTGGCTGGCAAACCGCTGGCATGTTACAGCAGTGTCCTGGTGGTCTGCCAGCCTGCTGGTTCCCCTGTTTCCGCGTCGCGAGCAGGTGCGGCGCGATGGTGACGGCGTAAGGACGTGGCCGTCGCAAGCGACTTACCAGCTGTGCTGAAGAGTCGGACCACGCAGCGACGCAGCGGTACCGACAACCGTCACGGGTACCGCAACGACGACGCACACTGGCGAGCTGTACCACACGAGTGCTAAGCACATCGCTATATACAAGAACAGACGTCTTCAGAACTCTTAACCTAGTCCGCGTGCTTGCAAAGTGTTCTGTCCCTTGTTAACTTACCTCTGTATAGTCAGTGTTGCATGTGAAAGGCTCCCGTTTGCCGTGTCATTGTTGAAATGATCCTGGACCAAAAGAAGACACCAGGTTTTCTTCACACACGGGTTTACGACAAATTTCTGACGCGCTTAAAAAATTTTAACACGCCGTGCAAGCTATGTAGTGGCATCACAAAGCTGTTCCCAAATAACGGTGCCACTGAAATGACAACTTTCAGATTGTGACAACTAATGTAGTGTTGCACTTTTGAATAGACTCGCAATATTTAAGACAGATTGCAGGAGCTGCAAATTAAATGTCATTACTTTTGTTTACGCGCTGCGATTCTAAAAAAGAAATCATGAGAAATGATTCAGTCAAGACGACAATACCTTGTCTGAGCAACTTTGATGGTTTATTATTATAGCATCTATACCTTGGATACATAGCATAGATAAACATGAAGCATACATATACCTAAATATATACGGAACAGCATGGCAATTGCAATGACGATGCCGACGGCAGAGAAATCTCGTAGGGTGTCCATGTAATTGCTGTCGCAATAATCAATAGAGCAAATCTATAGATGGAAGATGAAAAGTACAAAAGATACAAACCCGAATTACTCTCAATTTCCTATTTGCGTATTATGGAATATTATTTGCGTCTTATGGAATACGCACACTTTTAGCTGGCTGCCTGGAGCGAGAAAAGAACGCGATTCCAGGGTTGGTCGCCTAGTCTAGGAATCACTACCGTACGAAAGCTGACGGGGCGCAGGGCTTTGACTGCAAGAATGGGCCTGGCAAACCAGGGCAATAACCGGAAGCGCTACGGTATAAATTTAACACGTCGAAGCAATGTCGAAGTATTGCAATTGCTGATAGTCACTTTGTTTCAAGCACGGGCGTAGCGTTGGCTGATGGTGCGCTATGGCCAGCCGAGCTCTAAGGCGAGCCTTACGAAGGAGCTCAAAGGTATTGGCGCCAGGGGAGAGCTGGTGACCTACTGTGTCGAGGCCGAGGAAGTTTTCTGTTAAAAGCCTCGAATCCTCGAACTGGAACAGACGATTCTGCAAGCGTCGAACAGGCATAGACAGTTTGCTGCCACCATGAGTTGCGTTCCCGGAGCACTGAGCGAAAAGGATGCCGTCCGTGCACGAAGTCTGGCCGAGTGCGACGAGCGCAAGACTTCGTCTGTGGAAAAGCGGGAACCGATTGAAGTGCCTCAAGTCAATCTGCGACTGCTTTGCATGGGGCGATTCCAAGACGCTCCCAGATTCCCAACACCGGAGCGAACGAAAGCTAGGAGTGAGCTTGAGTGCGGCGGCAAAGAATAACGAGACTGGAGCTGGCAAACGAGAACCCGAATCAGGGGCCCCCCCTGATTCGGGGTGGGTGAGGGGAGGTAGGTGCTCGAAGGAATCACGGTGGGATGCGCTTTTTCTGCATTACCTGTGTGGTGCTTTACCACGAAGCTACCGCGGCGAGTGTTTTCCCCTGAACTTTATTCATTGCTTGACGAGATGAGAACCCCCCTCTTCCCCCATACCACTCCAGTGAAGCATCTATTCTCTGGGTTTTGTTTATTATTCTGGCTATTTTTTCGACGAGGGGCTCGAATTTGGCAACCTTGGTGCCATATGATAGCATACGAGAGTTTATTGGTCAGTTGCCTGCTCCCTGTTCACATGTCAGGTGCCGGCTGTGCCATGCACATATGTGGTGGAGAGACACTGAGCACCATTTGAAAAATATATGGAACTAAATTAATAGAGTCGACGAAGAGGTAATTTGATGGCCTGTGCTACGAATATTTACGTATGTGGAGTACCCTAATAGTCTGCTAGTAATAGGACACCGCAAATAGTTGAGTAATCTTTACGAAACACGAAAATCTGCTATATTGGCTTACAAAGACCAGTGGTGGCGGTGCGGTCTTTATGTAAGCGAAAACTATGTGTTAAACATTCTCAAACTTTAACCACATGGAGCGCGGCAGGCATTTGATGAACAAGTTGCTCCTGAACTCCAGGTCTTCCTGCAGAAAAGAGAAAAGGAAACGCTTAACATCGTCAACAGCAGCTAATTTCAATACACAATTATTTCAATCTAGTGATTTTTCTATAGAGAGCACCTAGAAAAACAGATTATTCCTGGTTCTTCGGAAGTTGCAGTTCCTGCAAGTGATGTTAAATATAAGTATAAAAGCATGGTAATTTCATAACAATAATCACAGCTCAATTTAGAAAGCAATAGCACTTCCTTTGTACGAACAGTAGATTTCCTGCGTCTCGGAATTTTTTAAGTGCCGTCTCACGAGTTACGCAAAGCCAAGAGAGCAAAGTGCACTTGAATATACTGTGGGGAACTTTTCTGTTGCGCACGCGATGGTCTGGAGCCACACTATTAAGGCTTTGCCTTAAGCTACCACTTCCGAACAAATAGCCGTTGCTGGACGGTAGCAAGAGATTAAGTAGAGTGAAGTTAAGCAGCACATACGGCTCAAAGCACCCAAGAAGACATATCTCGGTTGTACTGGCATTGTGCAAATCGGTACCCTTCAAACTGTACCGCTCAAACTGATTGTTTCTTTATCCAGTTTTAGGAGGGCTTGAACAGTGTAGCTCATTGTCGTTGAGTCTCGAGGTTATTTGCTTTACGGGTAGCCTGCTTAAACTATTTTGAACTTGATCCGCGCAAACAACAGTAGATAACAGTTTTACGGGGTATTAGTGCTTTGCCGTCTCGTTTAGCATCTACCGTGCGTTCGCTCTCTATGTGTGATCGACGTTAGTCTCCGGACCACCGCAGCCCAGTTTATTTTCTTTTTCCTTGTTTTCTCGAGAGAATCTGTCAGCTGCTTGTAACTTAACGCTATCCGTCTTCGTCACTGGCTTTCCCTTTTGGTAAACATCTGCGAACTTGATTGAAATGCCCATCACCTAATGTGAAGTTAGCCGTAACAAAACGAAGCCGCAATACCGAATCCAGCCTTAAGTATATGTCGGAATGCATGCCGCTTACCTTGTGACGCTCTTCGTCCATACGTACTCGGTATCTTGAAAGTAACGTGGCGATGACTGTTTTGACGTTGAGTGTGGCGAACGCACGGCCCACACAGTTGCGTGGACCGCTTCCGAAAGCCAGGTAAGAAATGGGGTTGATGCCAGCCTTGTTCTCATCGCTAAATCTTTTGTTAAAGCAGAAGAAGATAAAAGAAAAAAAAGTTAGGTATTCACGAGGAACCGAATGTTCGTGGCCAACAAAAACAATTAGGGGCCAGTGTTAAGTCAATGAATGCGACACCCAGACAGATCGCGTTATAATGTCTACACTGCTTAAAACCAATACTGCCGAGCTATGCCTGAGCGGTCCACTATCAAACCACAAGGAAAATTAAACTTGATTGGAATATTTCATTTGAGAAACAATTTACTTTACGCAATATTCTCGGAAAAGTTCCTGATTTGTGCCTAGGAGGACTGAAGCCGAAAACATGCGATGGTCAGCCGACGTCTGAATCTAGAATATGGCTCAATTTTTTTTCTATCAACAAAAATTAAAATAAAAACAAGTTATTTATGTATAAATAAAACAGCGACTGAAAGGACGAATGGAACGCGGTAGCCAGTTCGGATATTTTTTTTACACACAGTGCATGCTGTTCGCGTAATCATTTCCGCTTATATATTGACGCTTCGCACATGCTGCGTGTTCTGATGAAGCTTTCTTCTTTCTTTCTTCTTTCTTTTTCGAAAGTGGAGGGACGGGGGCCGCGGTAATCGTGTCGTCCTCTAGCGTGCTTTTGTTGAATGACGCCTGTCGAAGTGGATCTTTCGGTGCAAGAATGTTAGGTAGTCTTGAAAAACGCTCTTTGTCGGAGGAAAAGGTCCTGGGAAAGTGGCCGAGTCTGTCCTCGGCACAGAAGGTTTTGAGAGTGTTTTTGCTCTTCTTGTGGAGAACTATATATAGCCTTACAGAAATATTTTAAGCAGTGCTTTATTCTCCTTTCCATTTACCATCTTTTTCTGTTCTTTCCTTTTTATCTATTATTCCCCTTTACCTCTTTCCCCGGCACTGCATACCAGCCGGTCTGAGAACTGGCTAACCTCCCTGCCCTTCTGTCTCCTCCTCCTCCTCCTCCTCCTCCTCCTCCTCCTCCTCCTCCTCCTCCTCCTCCTCCTCCTCGGTGCAACATTGAGGTCTTCATACACCTTTTATTTTTTGGGGAGGCTGGTCGTGATCAGACATTGGACCCATTAGAGGCTTCATAATAAGTGACAGGAATCAATGAAACATCATGTACTCTTATGTCCGCTATGTCATTGCGTAAATAGACATTTCAAGTGCACAAATGGCACACAGTGGGCTTCGCAAGCGAGCTACGTTGTCTTGGGTGGGCCCACTATGATAACTTTTTCGATCTTTGGTAAGTTCCAAATATGAAATCCTGGAATAGACTATAACGACACATTTCATTAGCCTTCTAGTTATGGAACATTGTAGCACACTTGCTTTTTTGACAGCGGAGGTCATCGCTGAAGTTGACTAGAGAGCGGCGTAGTTGATTAACAAGAACTTTCGCTATCGCGTAAGTAACGCCAGTGCAGCAGAGAGCAAGTTAAAAAGACGTTTTGATTTTTGAAGATTCAGAAGATTTGCTCGTAAATGCCCATATAACAACTGGCAATTGTCGCAGTGTGTAATAGACGCAAATTTGTGCTCATTGTTGTGCTCTGCGCAGGTTTGGAGAGAGGTATTTGAAATCCTTGCGTCCTATCACGCGAAAAGCACCAGTGCAAATAATGCTTGGGGAGTCTCCGAAAAGCACCAAAAAATGTGTCGTTAGCCAACAAAGTTCTCCGTAGTCTCAAAAGGACTAGCTTTGTCACAACAAGACAAAGACAGGCTTATTACAGGAAATGCTGTCGTTGCAGAATAGTCTTTATCGCAACATGACAGGACGGCAGAGCACAATGCAAGAATTTAAGTCGTTATGAAACAAAGAGAAATATTTGTCGTGATGATGTGCATGTACTATGCAAGATGTGCCAAGAATTCTGTTCTAGCAATAAAGGTTGTATGTTGTGTTTGTAAAGTATTATTTTAGGGAGGTTGAGTTGTTTTATCAGTTAGTGTTTAAGTAGAACGCACAATGGGATGTCAAGAGATAAAATGTTTTATGTTTACCGACGAGTTAAACTACATATAGGCTTGTCCTGCTACATCTTGCATGTTTTACCATAATAATTTATGACCACGGATAACAAGGAGGGAGCAAATTGAGATAAAAATAAAGACTCGCGTAATGACAAAACCGCATGCCGACACTCAACCTTGAAAATTTACGGCATAAATACATTCCATAAATTAGGTGCGTCACTACTGATTCAAAAGACGCAACATGTATGGTGTGTGATATTTCTGTTTCATAACAAAAAGTAGGCTTCCTGATGCTACTTTCAATAATTTTAGGCTTTCTTCTAATTGGCACTTTTAGTGCTGTGCCAGCACTCAGATATTTCTTTACCTCTCGGGGTCAAACACAGTTGGATCACTCCATATATCTGGGTCTACGTTGAGGCAGCTCGTAGCAGCTACTATGCTCATACCTTCTGGTATTAAAAGGTCTTTGTAGGTGTAGTCGGAAACCGCACGCCTTGCAACAAACCTGGGTGCAAGGAAATGAATTAGAAAGACAACTAACAGCATATATATAGAAAAAGAAAGTTTAATTCACACTTCAAGTTAGAATGTTCGTTCTAACACAACTATTTACGCTAATGGGTAAATTTGCGAATCACTAAGCCATATTTCGCGACGGACTTAGTTTATTTTGTGTAACGTAGAATATGTGGTATGCAGGCATTTGTGACTGTGTTTACTAGAGCCAATTGGTGCGAGGAAACAAGAACAACAACCAACATACAAGATACAATTGTGCGGGTTTAGATCTAAGCTAAGCTGTACAGTTTATGTGGTATCTTGCAGTGACGAGTGAATTTTGCACGTATGCCTATTTGCGAACTTGTAGAAAGCATTGGCAACGTCTTGCAATCACTGGTAATTAAAAGACAGATATTCAAAAGGCTAATCAAACTATTACATTCTTACACGTGTAAAAAGGTTTGAAATGTTCCTATACATACAACATGTCCTTGTGAGCTCAATGCTTGCTTTATTGTGTGAGTGGGGTTTATTCGATTTGCTCTTCTGCCCACGTGTCATTTCTGCTTGATAATTCGGCAATCAAAATTTGCGGACCGGAACAACTGATCACTGAATTTGGCGAAATTTCCAGTATTATGAAATCAGTCAATAATTGAATCAATCCACCAACTCGGAACTTACAAGTGCGTCGCCCAAGAGAAGCGACTCTGCGTTTCTCTTCATCTAATTTGCACTGCGCACCTTCTTTTTGATGGCGTGATGTGCAGTGCCGAATTGTGTTGCTTGTTCCCGATGCCACATTTCTGCGTTCAGCCTGGTGTTAAGGTTAGGGGAAGGTGAGCTTAAAATGCAGTACAAATTCCATTTGCTATTACAGCGGGTAGGACGTCCACCACAATATAGTTCACGCGTCAGAGCTTTTCATCAAACAAAGCGGGATATCTTCCCTTACCCAACGTTTTGAGAATACAGGCGCATGGATTCCTTGATCACCATGTCGAGGTATTTCATTCGTCCGACAGCGTGATAGGTGAGCTGACCCTGCAAGAATACAAGTCACGGAGATGACGCGGACACCTTGGAAGAGAACCGCCATCCGCGTTACCTCCTCCTTGAGCGCGGCGTGAATTTCTTTCCTCAGCCTTTCCTGAATGTCCATATGCGTGGCCACGGAGTACAGAGCACAGACGACTGCGTGAACCGTGCTGTCTAACCTGAAAGTTGCAGGTAAGAGGAAGCTTTGGCACGGGAACTCTTATCTTAATACATGAGAATGGAGAAATTGTTTATTTTGTGCATTTGCACCGACTGGAACGAAGTTAGTTTTGATGAAAAGAAAACGTTAGAACCTACCAACTGTTCTAATAAGTGGTTTGAGAAGGCCATCATGTTTTTGAAAACTTGTTAAAAATTGCAAGATAGACATATGACACGTGAAGTTTATCACGCAATCTCGCAGCAACAAGAGATGTTCAGTCAGTCTAATAACTTTATTGAGAGATTCATGCGAGTTTGTGGCGCCACAATTCTATAAGCTGTGCCTATCGAAAAACCTAAAGCGGACAAAATTGACGGATTATGCTTATGCATCGCTCTGGAATATATCGCCTAATTGTAAGAACTACTTTTGCAAAACATTCCTACATAATGGAAAAATTCGACGTAAGTTCCCAAACTCATATATCAAATTCTTCGACTGGGGGTGCTCTAACATAAGCAGTTCACAGGAGTTTGATATCTGTTTTTGACAAAGAGCTGCGGATTGTCGGCATTGTGCGTGAATATTTATGTTGCTAATTAAGGCAAAATAAGGCATCCACCCAATCGTAGCAATTGCTTCAAAGGAAAGAGATACGGATTCCTCGGAAAAAAAAAATAAAGCCTCGCAGTTCAAGAAAAATGCGTTGTGGTCCGGGACTCGAACCCGGGACCACTGCGTTTCCGGGGCAACCGGTCTAGATTATCTGAGCTAACCAGAGGGGAACTAAATGTGCCGTAATGTTTAGGCAGCGTAATGAATAAACAAATGGCAGTTTCACCCGAAGGGCGAAGCATTAACGTTGCGTTTCAACTTCGTGGACAGTGTTCTATATATATGTATGTATATACACACACACACATATATATATATATATATATATATATATATATAGGCAGTTCCGCCTGACACGTACGCGACATACGCACGTGGGTCAAAATCTCTTGCATGCTGAAAAGCTTTTAACACGCCGTGTTAAATGGCATCGCACAAACGCCACTAACCTGCCCGTAAAGAGGCGCTCCAGTAAAATTACTTTGGTTGCAGGTTAAGCACTGATGTGGCTTTGCACTTTTGATATGTCTGTTTCATGACATTGGCTTGTGGGCTGCCATTCGCATAATTCTGAGACATAATGAAGTCATGATGACGGCGAAAATTGGCTTGAAGTGTTCATGTACGTAATTGCTACAGCAATAAAAAGCTACTTACCCGGCAGAGACGTAAACGACCGCATTGAACAATATCTCTAATCTAGATAGGCGGTTGTGAACTTGATTGCCTGAAAAAAATATAATAACATGCAAGGATTTATATTGCACGGGGAAATTTTTACGATGGCCTAGTGCGGACAGCGCAAAAATGCGCCATATTCGAAGAAATTATATTTTAATCCTCTAAAAGTATTAAAATCATTTTCAAGGTTGTTAAATAATATCTAAACAACTGAAATTTTGCAATGATTGTTGAGCCTAAGGAGCTAAAAAACCATGCAGTGACTAAGCGACCCCTTGTTTTGTTGTACTTATGTTTAGTTCGTTGTGCAAGTTGCTTGAATATATTTTTTTTATAAAGTACAATAAATGGTTTAGATCAAGGAGTTGATCTGTCATACGACAGCAAAACATGTTGTATTCAAGGGATATGTTTCTTTAGGTACTTCCTTAGGTTTCCTTGGTTGGCAGACGGCGGTCTAATACGGTGCTGTAAGTGGGTGCGTGTGAAGAAGTTAAGAGGGAAGCACATATGCGGAGGAGGAGTAGGAGGTGGAGAGTAAACGGGCATGCGCAGGTGAAGAACAAAGAAAGGAAACCACCTGATTGGTCGGAGCAGGCAATGATGTCATGCACATTGCAAAAGGAGAGCGATGAGGAAGATGCACTCAAGGCCCCGTCCTCTCCACATAAGAGACGAACGTAGCAGGAGCAATGTGAGAGCTATCGCTGACTTTGACGATGTTCTTTGGTGGTTCTTTGAGAATTGTTGGAATCGAAAGTTAAAAAGACGGTTGTAAGTGTCGGAGTCGAATGTATCCAATGGAAAGAAGTCTATGAGGGAGCACGAAATTGCCCCGAGCAAGGTGATAGATTATCCAAGGAATATAATCCGCAAGCACATAATTGCACATTATATTTCCATTTAGGTTTCGGAGACAGCTGGATTTCTTTAAAGCACTTGGGGAAATTTGTGATAAAAAATCGTTCGAAATCATTATTTACAGCTTCTTAATAATAAGTACAGTAATACACTTCGCTCACTCTTCAATAGCTTGCGCGGGAGTCACGGTTTCAAAGGGCCCCAAAGGTCAAGAAATTGCAAAGAACGCAACATAAGCGTGCTGATTAACCTTTTATAATTCTGTGTATTCTCCAAAAGAAAAGAATTAAACGAAGAAACTTCATTTGACAACCCCACAGTGGTTTACTTTTCTATCATTTCATGATCATCAGATGGCTAGTACGAAAAAATGAAAAGCTGCTGAATAACCTCAGAGTGCCATTTGCGATAAATGTATGAGTCCTGTTGTTAATCGTGGTACCTAGCTTTATATTGTTGCGACATGTTCACCGACTAGCGCGGGCTACCCGAGGTTTGCCAGCATGGAATATTTAGTATGGTTAGGTTAACGTAAACGCTAAAGAGAACTTTTGAATGACTAAGGTATCAAATAATATTTTCTCGTTACGACAACTACCTTCTAGTGAACATTTTGTCTAAAACAAACTGTCGCGTTGTAAAGAGAAACAGAATTTACTGAATTATATTTATTATTTAAGGTTAGGCACGGCGTTAATTCCTTTCTATCTTACTCAGTCACCACACAAACTTCAGGCCCATGTCTAAAGAAATGTTCCGAACGTCGTTGAGTCATTGTGGCCTTGAACCGGAATTTGTAAACGAATATATATACCTTACACGGAAAGCATCGTTATAAAGAAAAAGCAACAAGAGATACTACCTGAGGAAAAAAAGTCGCGCATGCTGCAATTAAAGCAGCTCGATTTAGGTAGAACTAGAAACATACCTGTAGCGGCATTCACGTCTTCGATCTTAAGGAGAAACTGGAGGATGTCGCCAGCTTTGCTCTGAAAACAAAATTTTAAGAATTGCTGGCTCTCCCGTAATCGAGAGTAGATGTAAGCATGAAACGGAAACACGCCAAGAGGATTGGTTGGAGATGATACTACCCACAATCTTAAAATGGGTGTAGTGCTTGTTCGCAATGGCCTACCACACCACACCGCACCACGCCATACTGTGCACAGGTCCATATGGACCCTTCTCAGATACAAGAAAACCGGTTGAAGGCGGCACAACAGGCAGCAAAAGATGACAGGGAAACAGAGCGCACATCCCAGCTAGGCGAGAAGAGGGTGCCACGCAGCATGGCGCCATCTCTCGAGGTGGCGCAAAAACCCGCACCGCAGAACTCAGGGACCACTGGCACTCAAAATAGCACAGGCAACCCTCTCTCAACCCCAAAAGATGACAATGAAGTATATGGTGTCCTGTATCTGCCTTTTGAACGTCGCTATCGGATGTGACAAATAAAACATCAGCGTACTAGAAGTTACAGCTTGGGTGATGATGTTAACAAACATTTTTTGTGTGACTTCTTTGGGAAGTAACTAGCGTATCTAATGCCGTCCTGTGCGAAGGGTTGGGGGCCAGCGACCACATTTTGTTCTTAAGAGGAAGCTTTAGCTCGGGCCCGACTCCGACGCGGCCTATTCAAATGCATGTGAAGCGCAAAAACGGTCTTATGAAATAACCCCAGGACCTATTTTAATGAAATTTGTTGAAATTGAACGATAAAGGTAAATTATATTGACTGTTGGTCACGGATTTTAGATTTAGGGCCTGAATTTTGTTAAACGAATTTTCAAAAATGCGGAAGTTCGAAAGAAATAGAAGCCCGACGTTTACAAATAATAGCTCTGCGGTTCCGTGAGCTGCATCCATTCGATCATTCAAAGCAGACAGATTCTCTATGTCAACTTATTTCTTACGTGAATTCGTTACGTTGTGTACAAGGGTTGTGCAAAGGCTGTATCTCCACATTACTAAATTCTTTTAGATTAATGTGTTACGTATCAGTTTTGTCCTCTTTAGATGCAATATTGGATGCAATATATTTAATTGTGATATTATTTTTCATTGCTGAGTGACAGAGTTGTAAACTTGATAGTTTCGTTTTTTGATATTTTGCGATTCTTGTCAATGTTTAATGAAGAATTGGTGACCTAAATAAAAAATTCGAAACAACAGTCACTAGATATTAAGTTTTTCTTTTAAATGCAACAAACATCGTCAAATTTGCTGCAGTGGTTGACGAGAAAAACGAATTCTGCTTTTACATGTATTTCGATAGGAGCGCCCGACCTAATGCTTCTTAAGTTTTGACTGGTCGCCCGGATGATCTCGTTCTTTTCTCGCAACTGCCACGGATGTTCTCATTTGAGTGCCCGGGTAACGGCTCTGGCTTTTGGCTCAAGGTCACTTGAAGGTCGCCGACAACGGGAGCTAAAAGCATTTGATGCTTAATACAGGGTGGCCTATAGTATGCTAGACATATGTGCAGTTAGACACGAACTGAGAATAATTGCGATAGTTGTATACCACTACAACCCAAAAAGAGCTCAACATAGAAACGTGGTGCTGTCGAACGTGAGCTTATCGCTGCACCTCCATCCTTATCAATTCTGCTGATCCAGATGCTGGCGTCAAATTCTTTGTACTACTGTCGCATATTTGCACAGAACTGATGCGCTTTCGCAGAGCTTTCTTATCGCACTGAGTAACATGTCTTGTTTCGTGGTGTTCTTACTGCCACGAAATAGCTTCTGGGATTACAGAATCGAAATGGATTGCTGAAGAAATATGAACTGAAATATTCAGCTTCGTAAGCAGCATACTAAAGAATTTATGCAAATGGCAAAAGCGATGAAACTCTTACACAATTGCGAATGTTCGAGCATGTATGCACACGTATGTTTTTTGGTGGTCCATGTGAAAACAACCGCCTTTACTGCGTTTCTGGAAGTAATAGAAAAAAAATAATTCTTGCTCAGCAGCGACGGCTGTATCTCTTGTATGTATCTTTTTATTTGGAACGAAACGAAAAGGAAATAGTTTCGCTTCTTTAAATGCAAAACTAAAATGTGACAAGAAAAAGCCTTACGCGATATGTGCATGTATGTAAAGCTAGGTATATAAAGACGATGCATTGAATGAAAGCAGTGGATAGATCGTGAACAGCCAAACCCCCTGTTAACATTTTAATATAAGGGCAAAAAAAAAAAGATAGCAGAATTTTTAGAACGCATCTTCACAACTGTTTCTATTGATGGTTATTTGGGATGCTTTTCACATATATTAAATATTGCGCTTCTAACCTAACCTATTTGAACGGTCACAGAAGGATGTACTATATCGGATATACTATATTCGGTCTTGAGAGGTCCAACGATCGAACACCGCAGGCCCTAAAATCGCATCTTGCATCGCGTATTTTTTTTTCCTCGTTGAGCAGCTTGGATAACGTTAGCTGGGGCACGCCATATAACATTGTGCTTGTCTTCACTCGCGTCCACGAGCAGTATACCACCGAGGCATTTCGCTCCACGCCTCGGTTCTTTGGTCCCTCCTCAGCAACCCATTTTCACCAAGAACGCGATCTACAGAACCGTAACTTCTACCCTTACCGACAAGATTTTGTCCTCGCCGTAGCCACAAATCTAGAAGTGTGGCGAACAAAAGACGAGGACAATTTTTGAGCTAGCCCTGACCGTTGCATTTTAACCAGCTGTACGTACCTGCGTGCAAATACCACTTGTCGCAAGTAACATGTGCCAAAATTTAGGAATATGTAAATGCCACGTAGGGGAGCAGAATCAAGGCAATGTTATTTGCTGTCGCTTTGAGGAAGCCCGAAAATTTCTTTTATTGCGACTATTAGTTTTTGTTTGTGTGTGTACGCGTGTGTGTCGCGGGTTTCTTGCTGCAAACTTGGGAAAAAAATATGTAGCACGTATTGAGTAATAGACAACTGGATCGGGAATTTTCCTGGGTGGTCTATAATTTTCTCATCGTCAATTTTAGCGCTGAATATAATATTTTAGAAGTTCATTAAATAACAATAAGTAATTAAGCAAGTAGGGGAACTTACGAACAGTAGTCTGCCTTGCTCCAAGCGACGGCAAACCACATTACCTTGGGTCTGTGCAGCTGCGTATCATTTGCATATTTTTACATTTTGGCACAAGTAACGTGGGACACATGGTACATTTGTGTATAGCCTCTCACCTTCTTGGTATTTCTGCGCGACAATAAAATATTGAGTCATAAACTGATTTCTATTAGAGCTAACTATGCCCTCAATAATTGCTGTCATAGCGACCACCAACAATAGCTAACCAATCGCGCCTCAGAACGACCACGATTCTTATTTATTGGCAAACTTTCAGCCACATTAAGCGAACAAGAAATTGATAAAATAAAGGGCTTTCTCACCGACTTCATCTCCCGGCGCCGCTCAATGATTGGTTTCACCAGGTCCTGGACTAACGCGGTGAACTTATCCAAGCACCATGCAGTAATTCTCGTCAGCAACATAAAAACGGGCAGAAGTTCTGGCAGACAATCTGAATAACGGAAAGCAGGTTGTCCGGCGTACTGTACTTACAGATATGAGGTTCATTTCTTTACTGCTGCATCAATCATACACTACAATTCTTGAAGACCACCAAATAAAGTGAAAACAAAGTTTTGGGGCTTCGTATTTTGAAAAGACTGTTCTGAAAACGGGCGAAAAACAAGAATGTTTGAACACATTTGTGTCTGTAAAGAGGGTGAACAAGGGATTTAGTTGATATTCGCTTCGTGATACCGTTAGACCACGATAACGAAAGTGCCATCAAAATCGTGGCTATATAGATTTACAAAAAGAAATACAAAAGGTCATGTTCTGGTACTCGTACAGAACTTTAATCTTGCATATAGGCACTACTTCAGATCTATTCGTTGGAGATACAAGACCACGAATTATCGGAATTTACTGCAGAAACCCACTTTTGGAAGCTAGAGTGTGAAATTCGGGGCACTGACTCGAAAAGCTGTTCAGTTGCAGGCTTGGCGAGAAAATGCATCGTACAAAAGAGTTTGATTTTTTTCATGGCGGGTTTGTATATTCTAAAGAATTTGCATATTCTAAAGAAGAGCACCACTGCCTTGTGGTGTTCCACAAGGCAGCATATTGGGCCCCTTGCTATTTAACCTGTATATAAATGACATTGTTAACATTAATCAGAACGCCAAAGTTAATATATATGCAGATGATACCAGCATATTTTTTTCTGGTAATAACATTGATAAACTTATCACTGATTGCAATGATACCATAGTCAAACTGCAGCAATGGTCCTTATCCAATTACATGAAGATTAACGAAAATAAAACAAAAGCAGCTGTCTTCCGGCCGAAAAATAAACCTGTGCCTCCTCATGCCGATATTGTTTTAAACTCTCATCCTGTTGACATTGTTGACCAGTTTAAATGTATAGGTGTTATATTTACTGCCAATCTGTCCTGGGAATCGCATGTGAATTTTGTATTAGCCAAACTTGCTCGAATAACCGGTGTAGTCGATTGTCTCCGGTACATGCTTTCTACTAAAACAAAGATATTGGTCTATAATTCTCTTTTCTATCCACACGTCAACTACTGCCAACTTGTCTGGGGCACAACTACTTTCTCTAACACACAAAAAATATTCCATATGCAAAAATGGTATCTACGCCACGTGTACAATGCGCGTTATAATACATCCACTGCAGAATTCTTTCACAGGGCACATGTTATTACAGCTCACAAGCTATACCGCTAACGTTTGAGTGCTCGGTTTAAATATGAAGGGGAAAAAATATTCATAGCCTCGATGCCTTGGCACATTTAGAAAGAAATGAGAAATGTTATAATACTAGACGTGGAGAAATCTGGAAGGTTGCTGTACCACACTTGAATTCTGGTGTGGAGCGTTTGTGTTTTTGTCTGCCATCTCTTTTAAACTATTATCAGTCACTGAATTTTGATTTATTTAGTTGTTCCACTGTTACACTTAGAGACCTGTTTGCTCATTGACTAACGTGATTTGATCTATTCTGGTGTTTGTTGTATCCAGCTCAATACTTTTTCTTTTCTTCTGCATTTATTAAGTGTCTTGATATGCTTATCGCTTGTTCATTCGTTTGTGTTGACTGTGTTTGATTGATCTGGCTCAGGACTTTTTCTTTTATTTTGCTTTGATCAAGTGTCCTGATTTGTTTATCGCTTGTTTATGCTCTGGTGCTGTCTAGACGCTGCCTTATACATGGGTCTGCGGACTCGTCAAGCCGCCAAGTGGCAGCTTTTTTTCCGTAGCCCCTCCATCTGTAGCACCTGATGGAATATAAAGATTTGATTTGATATGTTGTAAAAGAATTTGTCGTACTTGCTATTAGCGTGATTCCTCGCAGTCCGAGTGAATCCAACAGCCGGGAACTTTCAATGGCGAGCTTGTCCCAAAATCCACCTGGTTCGGCTTTCTGCACGCCCATGTCGACGCCGAAGCCGGCCTTGAGAATCGTGTCCAAGGCGTATCGCCGCAACAGCAGCATTGCGTCCACTGATTTGTCGACAGCACTTTGCTTCCCGATAATGTCCGCCAATTCCTGGCTGGAGGTTTCAAAGACCTTGAACGCCTAAGAACAGGTAAACATATTTATTCGCCAGCTACGTAGTTTTCATACGCTTGTTTGTTTGCGCAATGAGCTCATAAACTTATTCAACAAACAAAGATATATTTATCACTTCTTTTTTGTTATCTGCCTAAGGCTAAGACTGAGGCACTGAGTACACGCCTACGAACGTGAATACTTTCTTCGCATGCTTTCTTGGCACCCCGCAAAATACAGCCTCTTCGTTATCACTCCGTGGGCCAGGAATGAATGCAGATAGGTTCGTTTCCCTGGTAACCTTGTATTCATTATAAAATATGCCATATGGTTAATCGTGCATTTTTCAAGCTTGTTAAATGAGTCTATAGCTGTGGCTCAGGGTCTGTGTAAATGAATTTGTTCGATGGTGCTTTATCATTCTTTTTTCTCATCATCGCGTTACACGGGTGCTCGGACGTTCTAGCGTACCGGATGCATTCTTTACGAGCGAAACATATTTCACTTAGCTGCTGGTGTTGGCACTGGCGCAATTGTTAACACGTAATCCTTTCTTTTTTTCACACGTATTTGCCCGCCTTCAGTGGATCTATGCCTTCAGGCGGGCAGCGCTGCCGTGGATGCCGGGGATGCATGAGAGAAATATGCCTGCAATTTTAGCATGCGCCCTAACAGCGGCCCATGCTTCAAAGGTTAAGTCAGTATCTCAGTAGGTTCCATATAGGACACAATCGCAAGGTTAGAGCATCGCGATGCCGTTCGCTCAGACAGAGATTCAATCCCACCTCCGGTCACGCATTTCTGGGTGGCACATGAACCTACCTACTCTACATACAGTGAAGCTGTGTGTGAGTGCATAAAAAATCGGAACACGAGCACGCGCGCGCGCGCGCGCACATACACACACACACACACACACACACACACACACACACACGCACACACACGCACACGCACACACACGCACACACACACACACACACACACACACACGCACACGCACGCACGCACGCACGCACGCACGCACGCACGCACGCACGCACGCACACACACACACACACACACACACACACACACACACACACACACACACACACACACACACACACACACACACACACACACACACACACACACACACACACACACACACACACACACACACACACACACACACACACACACACACACAAGCGTGGGCGAACCCAAATCATGCGGAGCCTTATGTTAACCGGAGTTGCTGACTACTAGCAAGTGCGACGTACGCTGTCTGCGCAGCCCAGTCAAACGCTCCCCTCGTTTATATTGCCTACACGGAGCTGTTTTTCACATCTAATTGGCTGACAAGGGGCGAGGAGCACGCTCAACTGGAGACCATTTCATTGGGCCGCGTGAGCCTAGCGAAGAACTGAATAAGGAGGGTGGGGCCGGCGTTTGCAATTGGTCCGCTTCCCCTTACTTAACTGGCGGTGACTGGCCCTAAATGGCTGCGGCGTGTAACGGAAGGTTAAAGATGCCGCGAGAACGGAACTTCAGCACAGAAGAGTTGGCAGAGCGATGCCGCATAGGTTCCGAGACGGCTCAATAACGTTGTACTACCACGCAAAAAATATTATTCTACGCAAATAAATAAATGCTCCTCGGCAGCTCCGAGTAGCCAGTGCCAGAGTGGTGGGCGGGCAGCCATCTTTTATTCCTTTCGGAACGGCAGTCTCCGCCTATTCAGAAAAAAAGATCTGTTTAAAGATTAATGTATCTTTAAACAGATCAGAGTTAAAGATTAATGTATCTTTAACTCGTACACGTCCCTTTGACGCGGTGAGCTTTCGAGGTTTTTTGACGTCGCATGATAGACAGGCGAAGCGAGCGCAACCGGAAAGCTTTGACCAATAGCAGAGTACTAATGGCAAAAAAGGCCCCGAAACAGAAATAATATTTCTTTTATTTCGTTCGGTCTATTTATGCATAATCAGTGCACACTAGGGGCGTAGCTTGGGTGTGGGGGGGTGGGGGCTTTAGCTTTTCGCCGAAATTTTTTCTTGCTGTCATGCACCGCCGACCAAGACTATCCACGGCGCCGGAAATCATTTTGGATTATGTCTAGAATGTCTTTTTTCACGCTCGAAAGGACATTTCGGCGCGAACATTGTGAACTCGAGCTGGATTTCGTGGCAACGACCATGCACCTGGAGTCACATAACGCAGGAGCCCCATCCGAGCACAAAGTTTCAAGGGCGTTTTCATGGCGAAAGGGCTCGTCGCGGCATCTCGCGGAGGCCGCGGAATCTACGGAGCGCATGGATTTAAATTTTCAAATTTTATGGGTATAAAGTTCTTATAAACTTTTGATGTGAAAGGTGCAATGACATTTCCAGAGTTGTGGTTTAGATTTCCGATTCCGGAACTTTGTGGGTTCAATGGTATAAACATTTGACGCCAAAGGTGCATCAACTTTTCTAAAGTCGTTCATCGGACCATACAACGAGACAAGCCAAATCAACACACTACCAGGCAAGTTGACAAAGCACGCAGCGAGGTCCGATGAGACGAAACGTTGTGGCGCTTCATTTGTGGCTTCATGTCGCAGTAACGATTATCAAGATTTTTTTTCACCCTCACCAAAGCATCCATGTCACGACAGTAAAGCCAGCAAAGGTAACTGTATTCTTATTTATTTCTTCTACTTTGACTTTTATTCGCGAGGACACATTGAGCCTCTTCAATTTTCTTGTTCTTGGTACCCGCGGGTTGCCATAGCCAGCCAGAGCACATGCGTTTTTCTCGTGTTGTCCCGACCAGCGCGCGGCGCACTTCTTTGCGCGTTCGTTTTCCCCTGACCGAGTGGATTTCGGCCTGGCAGAGTTTCGGACGCTTTCTGGCTAAAAGACGAGAAAAAGAAACAATGGTCGCTCACCGCCATCACTGTGGGCACTCGACGGAATGCAAGCGTTCGCTTGAGCGCAACCTCCCCGGAAAGGCTTGTCTCAACGGTGTAGGATACCTGGCACTATGCGTGTGATTCTCTGTGGACCAAGCGTCTCACGTCTTCTTCGATATTTCTTCGGTAGCCACATTAGGTGCCCAAAGTAGACATTCAATTGTGCCCAACATGCCTTCCTTAGCGTTTTTTTTTTATTTCGGTGAACCCGCCCCACAAAAGACAGAAAGACATTGTTGCGGCATAGCGAATTGTAGCATGGTGAAAGCTTGATTTTCGTACGCCGTCTCCTGCGGAAAATAATGGGTCACGGCACTCTTCACTTGCCAGATATCTTTATTATACTATCGCGATAGCAATTATATGGACAGTCTAGGCGCATTCTTGCCGTCGCCGTCGTGTTCCGTATGAAGTCCAAGGGCGACAATATCGTCACCGCGCGCCTGATGCTGTATGTGCGAGTGAAAGCGTAGGGGGGGGGGGACCGACGATGGTCGCTCAGTCTTGTGTGCTCAAGGGAGAAAAGCGGGGAAGAAGCGCGTCGCCTTCCGTCGCGCACGATACATCAGGAGGAGTGGTGCGAGGGGGGCGGACCTTCGGATTCTGTGATCTGTGAATCTGTGATTGCGCAACATGTTTATTTTCCTTGTTTGACGAATTATATACTGTCACTTTGTCTTAGATATGTAGATTTATTGGAGACTTATACGTATGTTTAAATATCTTGTTGCGAGGATTTATGTAAAGGTACAGTTGTTTCCAGTGACGCTTTCTCTCCCTTTATCAAGCTGTATCTTCGCATTTGTATATTCTATTGTATCTTCGCGTTTGTAACCTACGAGGGCGAGTCAAATGAAAGTGAGCCTACCCACCCCGCGCAATAATGGTCGGTTCATTATTTGCGAGGAATGCGCGTAGCATACAGGCATCTCCCATTTACAGAAGTAACACGCAGGTGTGATCATAAATGTTCTTTAAAGCTCGTATCACAGGGTTCAACATGGTGTCGTGACATGATGGACGCTCCAAAAGTTTAGCAGCCTGGTGTGGTGAGGTTTTGACAGCTGAGGGTGTTTCCCATAAGGAAATTAGTCGCCATATGGCTGCCGTGCATGTTGAACATTGCATTTCATTGGCCACTGTGAAGCGTTGGAGCAAACGGTTCAAAGAAGCACGTGAAAGTTGCAAAGACGATCCAAAACCGGGTCAAAGCCTGCGTGCAATCACCCCCAACACAATTGTAAAGGTTGATGAGCTTATTAGACAAGAACGGAGGATAAGCATCGATGAACTGGCAGAGGGTGTGAACATCAGTCACGGTTAGGTTATCACCACGACTCATGAACACCTCGAATATCGGTTCTTGTGTGCGCAATGGATGCCCAAGATTCTTAACCACCGCCAGAAGACGGAGAGGTTCGGCGCTGCCTTGACTCAACTGATCCGGTATCGCAGTGAATATGACGACTTCTTCTCTGTAATTTTGACCGGGGACGAATCATAGTGCCACTACTACGAGCCTGAAACACAACGGCAAAGCTTACAGTGGAAACATTTGAATTCACTACCCCAAAAGAAAGCAAAGGCCGTTATTACCGCCGGAAAGATTTTGTTGACTTTTTTTCGATAGTCAGGAGCCATTACTGATCGAATTTGCTAAACATGGAGAGGCTATCAATTGTTTCCGATATCGTGAAACGCGGATCGGCTGCGTGTCGCATTCAGGAACAAACGACGTGGAAAATTGATGAATGGAGTCATCTCGCTCCACGACAATGCCCGTCACCACGTCGTTCATCTGGTTAACACAAAACTGGTAAAGCTCAAGTTGGAAACACTGCAACATCCACCATACAGCCGAGACCTGTCGCCTTGCGACTTGCACATCTTAGGGCAAATAAAAAACAGCTCAAGGGAACCAGATTCATGACGGACGATGACGTGCAAGGGTCAGTTATAGGCTTTTCGAAGCAGCAACCCAAGAACTTTTATGAGACGGGGATAGCGCGACTCGTTAGTCAGTGGGACAAACATCTAAATGCTCATGGATACTTCTTTTAAATAAAGCACCCCGTTTGTCATATATTCGCGTTGGCTCACTTTCATTTGACTCGACCTCGCATATCTTGCAGAACTCCTGCTCTTTATATGTGCTCTCTGTTGCGACTATAATTTCGATGATATTACTGACAATGCACGACCCGTGACAACTTCTCCTGCGCAATACATTGAAACAAAGGATAGCGTCATCGAGATTTTTCCCTGGCCGTTGCATGTGTACAAAAATGTAAACAAGGAATTGAATGAGAAAGTTTCATTAAGGTAGTTGTCCTCAACTTGTTAATTTCATGGCCTTTACATTTTTCATATCAGCGGCATGCACTGCTTTGCTGGCTTAGAGCTGATGTAGTTCTAAAGTTTGTGTGATATTTTCTTTACTTATTAAATAGACAAAACATATAGAAGCAGTGATATCAGCCACATCGGCCACAACTTTTGAGACATGTGAGTGTATTCGTTTATGAAAAAATACGTATTTTACCTGTCTTGCTAGTGCGTAGCGTCGAAGAATTCGTTTGCAGCACCTTTGGCAATGACAATGCAGTTATTATTCATGTAATTGATATCTAGACAAATTCTACGAGGAGGCCGAACTGCAACGTGAGCCCCCCACCCCAACGAAACTTCTGGTTACACCACTGGTGCGCACATATGTCAGGCGGCATATGTCTTCGCGGCTTTCGGGAGGTGGCGTGAGAGACAGGCTTAGACAGGCCCGAAAATTATTTGACCAACCGTGGAGGGCTGCTTGCAGAATTGGAATACATAGGTTTAGAATAGCTTTACGCTATAGCGCCTACGGTTTCAGAGGCAGCGTGCACATGCGTACGTAGCGCAATTCCAATTCATGCTATCCGCAAGGAGCGTTTATATAATCATTAGAGTGCAGCCGCGGGTGCGGGAAGGCGAGCTTTCTGGCTCGTTCTTTTTCATTTCTCTAGCACGGCCGGCACCGCTGCTGCCGCGATTGATGGCGATGCTGAAAATGGTTGATTGGCATCCCGTTTATAACGGGGCGGGGACAAATAGTCCCCTAGCCCGCTTGAGGTTCTCAGGTGTGATCTACATACTTCTCGTTGTAGCATATTTGTATAGATCTGCTTATATATTTTTTTCTTCCTCGAAACTTCTGTATCTACCTTGTACCGCTGCTTATGCCTGTAATAGATCTGGTCGTATTACTTTCTTCCCTGCTTATTTTTTCCCCAGAACTAAAACGTCTCTTGCTTATCTCGACGACTGGCCGGTTGATGCTTCCGTCCACTTTAAATCCACGCGCTTCTGGAAAATGTACATTACCTCCGGGCATCGGTGGGTGAATCCCTTCACATTACATTAGGATGTGCTGAGTGGTCACTGCATTTTTGCTGCAGCATCCACATTGCTCATGTGCCTGCGAATATTTGCTCTGGTGTGTTTTTGTCCTTAAGTAAGCAGCTCGAGCCTCAAATGACAAGTCACTTCCCTTTGTCTTATCGTACAGATTTGCCCTTCTACGTTCTTCTCATCCTTGTAAATATCCATGGTCTTCTTCGTTTCCATTCCTTACATTCAGTTCGCTGCCTCTGTTTCTCTCATTTTCTGAAAGCTCCTTGTTGTCTATCTACACTTTTTTTTAACACGTACTTGGCTGCCAACTTTCTTGACCTCTTTCTCCATGCTGCGTAGACACTGTTCAGGTGGAGACACTTTTGCACTTTAGCCGCCATTTATTTTGATCCATGTACCTGAGTCTTTCTTCAAAAGTAATTTTGCTGTGCGCTCCTCTAACTTCAACCGAGGCCCAACCCATGTCACCCTGCACTGGCTCATTTGTGGTTTTGACGTGGGCTCCCAAAGCCAACCGACCTACCAGTCTTTGGTAAACTTCCAGCTTCGACAAGATATCACATTTTAAGCAAAAAATGGCATTTGCGAACGTTAGAGCTGGCACCATGATATTCATTTTCACATTACACGCACCACCGCAAATTTATTGTGGCTTGTTATGATCGACCTGTCAAGTGTGAGTGACATTTAGACGTACAGTGGTTAGCAGCCTTGTCTAGAGCGCGCCGACGGTGCTCTGCGGAGCAAGTCAGCGCCACCTAACGTTGCGCTCTGGGTTTGAGTTATGCGTCCCGCGCGCATGCGCGGCAGAAACAGAGGCATGCCTGCTCATCGCTTCCTTGTCCAGCCACCACCTTGCGAGTTCGTTTCGTGCCGCCAGGGAGGCGCTGCCTGCAATTGTGACGCTGTGACGACGGTGAGGGCGTCGCCATGCCGCCGTGTTTCACGAGTGTAACGAGACGGCCAGGCAAGCGAGCGCGAGTGATAGCAGATGACCGCGCATTTCTGCACAGGCACCACTCGCCGCGGCCATAATGTCTTTCGGCGTGTATCTGCACTGCGTATTTAGCTAAGGGCGACAGCGCATTTCGCGTCTTTTCAGACCGCGGCCAACTTGGCTGCCTCTGGGGCTTTTTATGCCGCTGCAAGTGTAGCGGAGTACAGACTGTATACAGACAAGACGAAAATAGACACCTAACAACCATATAGGCCCAATTCTCGCACTCTTAGCCTGGTCTCCGCCTGAAACGCGCGATCACCCGCTGTCACTTGGACGTGCTTCAGAAACGCGCGATCACCCGATATCACTTGCCTAGCCGCCCCGTGATTCGCGCGAAACGCGTTGGTTTTTCGGCCGCTGTTACATATCATTCAGCGCGGCCCTGGCGGACTGAAGCGCAAGCGCTGAGGCCGAGAACCCACGAGCCGGCACCGCTTTATTTTGGCCGCGCATGCGCACGAGACGCATAGCTCAAACCCAGAGCGTAACGTTAGGTGGCGCTGACTTGCTCCGCAGAGCACCGTCGCCGCGCTCTAGACAAGGCTGCTCACCACTGTACGGTCCCATGACAAGATGATTTGCTCGTTCCATAAAAGGCTATTACGGTAAGTCTGGACATCGACCTGCCAAGTGTGAGAAGCAATCAAGCGGGCGTCCTCATATCGACATAATTATGCTCTTCTCCGAAACAGCGTAACGCCTTTTATTCCCCGAGCTGACACAAAGGGAAGGACGAAGGGAACAGAATCCCAAAGCTAGGAGCTCGATGGTAGAACCCGAAAAAAGCACTAGTAGTTTCACAGGCTCCCCAAGAAGACGTCGACGACCAGAAAACCGCAATGGGTTATTTAAGACCATCCTGGCCGCCATGTTAATCAGAACCGCTCTAGACTCGGATAAGAATCATATCCATGTAGCAATGAAGTGAATACAATCTTTTCTACTTTTTTTTCATCCTCACGATGCCCTGCTTCGTCGTCGTTTCCTGATTCTTGCGGGGAAGACCAAACTCACCCGGTCCAGATATCAACTGGTTGGCAGCAATGGGATACTCCACCTTTCGTCCTGGTTTCAGCAGAATGGTGAGCGCTTGACTTTCTTTGAAAATTTTCAAGCTTTAGTTCGTGTGTTATCTCATACTGCAAAGTAGTTTCTGTACGTACAGGCTCCTGCTGAAAGCTTCCTCTCGTCTCAGCAGAGTAAGAAAGTCCTCATTCGGGAATGACCATGGATTTAAGCAAAGGGGAAAAGCCACAGCAGTTATTACTATGTGAAGAGCTAGGAATTGAGGTCGCGAAACGTTCAAGACAGCCACAGCTTATTGAGGCGATTGAGTAGTGCGGGGCTCTTGAGGACGCAATTTCAGAAGCATGGGAAGAGATAGAGAAACGAGCTGAAAAAACTGAACAAAACGCTGTAGAAGAACGGCAAAGAGCTGAGGAAGCGGAACGAAACGCTGCAGAGGAAAGGCAAAGAGCCTCAGTGGAAAGGCAGTAAGTTCAAGAAAACGCTGCAGAAGAAAGGCAGAGAGCTGATCAATGGCAAGCTGCAGAAAGAAAGGAACGAGAGGAGCAGTGGGGTGCAGAAACAAAGGAACGAGAGGAGCAGAGAGCTGCAGAAAGAAAGGAACGAGAAGAACAGAGAGCTCACAAACTAAAGCTTAGAGAACTAGACATACAGCGAGATCTGGCCTTGCAATTGGCAAATAACATCTCAATAAATGAAATACGTTCAGGTGAAGCAGGAGTAAAAATAAGGGATCCTAAGTCATTGTACAAGGTAAACGATGACATGGCAATGTTTGCCGTTATTTTCGAACGAACCTGCGAGAAAAACTGGTTAGCACTAGAAAGTTGGCCACAACAGATTCTGACTGTTCTTCCTGGCGAAGCAATCGAAATATTTGCAAGGCTAACGAGAGACGACGGAGATGAATATCAGAAAGTAAAAGCGGCGTTGATAAGGAAATATCGGTTCTCAGCGGAGGCTTTCCGCCGTAGTTTTCGTAAGGCAGCTAGAACACCAGGCGAGTCTTTTCAAGATTTCGCACAAGCTGAAAGCCAATTTTCTGGAGTGACTAAAAGGGGAAGATGCGTTCGGTTATCGCGACAAGCATGTTGAGTTAATCTGCATGGAGCAGTTCTATGGGTCCTTGAGCGAAGAGATGCGCCTGTGGATTTAAGATACGTGGGGGGAAAATGACTTGAATTCTCTGTACGTCGCGAATCCGAGAAAACGCGTGTCAGGTCATTCACTAAAATTAGAAAAGAGGAAAACAGGTGCTCCCCCCCTCCCCCATTCGCCACGAAAAGGCTGTAGGAGGGAGAAGAGGCGTGCAGCCCGATAATTCCTGAGAGGATGACAGCGCAGTAAAAGACGAAAGAAAAACAACAAAAGCGTTTGAGGCTAGAAAACCAATCGTCTGTTTCAGTTGCCAGGAGCCTGGACACCTTGCGATTGGCCGTCGGAAACCTAGAATAGCTTTTTCTTTTAAGAAAGGCGGCGATGACAACGTGGCCCTCGCAAAGAAAAGGCTCGCAAAGGCTCGCAAAGAAATCTTTGCTGCACACGTACACGCGCACACACTCTCACACAAGTGCGGAAAGTGCGATGGTGAAGACACGTACTTGCGCCAGCTTGCTCGTCGTGAATGCCGGACTGACTGATCCTCTCAGGAACTTCCAGCGGTGGCCGCGTGCCGCGAACACCAGCGCTTCCGGACTTACGGGCGCAGGCACGATGCTCAGGATGGTCTGTGAAAGGGGCACAGATGCTTTAATTTAGCGGTGCTTTTTCTTGCGCAGTAACTGCTCTCTGCAACAAAAAAATCAGGTTGAAATATTCCTTCACAAGACCGGTGTTGCAATGTAAGTACATATACATACGGCTAGTTTCTCAGTGGGAATCGCGCGCCTCGGCGTCGCGCAAGAGGAGCTTCAGGCGCTGGAATGCGCACCAGCGCGTCGGCGAACACCACGCGCGACACACTTGAACCTCCCGATCATATATACGCGAGGAATGCCCATGGCATGGCTTTATATTCTCCAAGCGTTGGAACTTCCTGAGGCAAACGAATTCCTGCAGTTTGCATAAAAGTTTCTCTGTTGTGGGCATGTCGAACAAGGGAAGCGGCTTTACAACGAAACACGACCACGTGGGAAGGGGGCATTCAGAATAACCCTAGAACTTCAAATTAACTTGGTGTGGATGTGCTCACCTGCTATAGGCGTGTGTATGAGCTTGTATGCGCTGTAATAGCACGAGGAGGCGTGCATAATAGAACCATGACTTAATCCAAGATTAAAAAGAAAATGGACGCGTTGCTGAGGCATCGGAGTGAGAACAGCGGAAAATGTACTAACACAGACGTATGGAGAAGCTACCGGAAGACGTTTACTCAGCGTCACACTTGTTGCATTCAAGCGCGCAGATGTATAGTCAAATTTCTACCCGTGTTATACTTTTTTGCTGACGTAAGTGTGATTTCGGAGGCATATTCGCCACAAGAACACGCATTTTCAAGGCGTTTATTTATTTTTCTTTTGGATAGGAGGTAGGCGGGGAGGGGGCGAAGAACACTCAGTCAGACCAAGAGCATTGCTAGCACGTAGTTTATGATCATACTCCCACAACGTGTCACCACCAAAGCTTTTACTCTAGGATGGGTCTCACTTTAATGCTGTATAAGTGTACGCTATGCTACATTAAATATCTCAGTTGCCTGCATTATTTGCGGATAGAGCTAAGGCACGGCCACAAGATGAAAGCCACACCCTGTGCCTTGCCATCGAGCTGTCGTGGCTAAAGGATAGCGTTACCACGAATGGCTAACGCTGTAGAACAACACCCGGAGGGTTTAGACAGTACTGCGTTTAGAAGCTCGCACCAAGAAGGGATGCATACTGCAAGGGCTTTTGCAGCGAGTGCTGCAAGGATTATTGTACGAGCACTGTGTTCTTCGTGTTCTTTGCGCGCTGTTATGTTCTCTTTGTCCTCGGCTCTCTGTTCCGTTGTGCATCGCAGTTTTGGCAGGAACCCTTTGAACTAGTAGCGCGTTCCGCTTTATCGTAGTGCTCGGTGTACACTGCTTTACAACAGGTTGGCCGTGACATGTTCTTTAAGGAAGATGTTATGTCCTTGCAAAGCTGTGATTCAGCTTCACACGCACCTGCTTTGGTGGTAGTCGTGTGTCGTTGTGAATGGTTAATGTGCATCTCGTATTTTACGCCTGCACGGTTTCCTGATGTAGCTGGAAGTATGCGAAAATCCTATAGCGGCTGGTGCGTGTCTCTTCTTCGTGCGGGTTTCTACGTGCAGCTGTGTCTAAAGGCTCGGAAAGAACCAACTAGCACAACCCAAACGTGTTGCTCTTTCCTATGATCATTCTTTTTTAGAGGTGAAGGGCTGACCTTTGTGAACTACTTGCTTTACCGTTTGACATTCGGAATCTTCGCCTTTCCGTTTATAGTAAGACCTTACCAAAAAAAGGAAATTGTAATAAAGTTAAGCTTCGATCATGTAGGTCCATCATATATATATATATATATATATATATATATATATATATATATATATATATATATATATGTATATGTATATATCTTCTTGCCTGAGCTCCAACTATCGACTGCATGCGATACCACTGAAGCTTAAAGGTAAAACTATACGTACGTATTATATAGCAAGGGCGCTTTTCTAAAAGACAAGAACACAGGAGATATAAGATCAAGACCAAAATATAGCCGCTTGATTCGACCTAAAGCATTTAACCAAGGGCAATGAGGAACGAATAATGAATTTATATGAATCTCAAGGAAGTGTTCACAATTATAACGCTACAATATTACGGTACAGCGCACGCATTTCTATGGCATAAAATTATTTAGTGAGGGCAGCAACGTCCTCTAGCAATACTTCTCTGTCAGCGAACACAACGCTGTAAATTAGGCACTGTGCTCGAAATCCCCAATATCTGCTAAATAGGCCTCGGCGTTCCAATTAGCTTAGATTGTCCCGAGCTGTTTGATTCATGCTTTTTAAGAAACAGTAATATAGAACATTCATTTCGTAACACATTTGAAGCTCCCATATCTCGAAAGTTGTGCTAGTTATTAGGTCTCAGATATGTCGTCCTCTCTTTTTTAAGAAGTGTTCCACAGAAAAAGAAACCCCTGGTATGAATGTGTAATACGTTCGACTCTGGTTTAAGTGCATATAGGGTTTCCCAACTAACGTTAGCCAAGCTGTTCAACGAAAAAGAATGGATGGAGAAAACATGGTGCAAGGTACGACTGTAAGATCAATTGGTGCTCGGTTTTCAAAACTCTAGCAACGAACACCGTAGGTCTTCTAAATGCATGGTGCACCGTCCTTCCTAAATACTTTTTTTTGTTGAACAGCATGGCTAAAGTTAGCTGTGACGCACGATATTGTCGCGTACTATAAACACTAAAATACAAGTAACACTATATTCTGTGAGCAGAAAATAATGATTGCGGCTTTGCCTCGTGCCTATCGAAACTAATCATACTCTACGCTGTGAAGGTGACATATTGGACTCGCGAGGTCACTGGATATTTGGGAGAGTGGCGCTTCGGCTGCTCCTTAAGTGCCTCCGGGATAGGGGGTTCGAGTGTGAATTGCGAGCAGTGCGAATCACCGTGGAATGGATTGTGCGCCATCCATTGCACCCTCCGCGAACTTTCCTTGTGTGACCATGTGCTTTTACATTACCAGATGCAATGTGGCGGATTTCAGACCGTGCAGCGTTTGACAGCGTGTGCTCCGACGGTGCAATTGCCGGCAACTTTTGTAAGACTAGGGCCAACTGCCAGCAAGCGACATTTTCCCTCCTTCAGCTTCACTACAGAAGACAGCTAAAAGGTGCGTTCACCAGGTCTCGCAGCTTTAGTATAAGAAAACGTTATTTAGCCTTCCACCTCATTTACTTTATTGAAACATCATAAATCAATCGATACTTCCATTCACATTCGCGAGCATCGCCCCATCAGTCAATGTTGGTAGCGTTTAGTCTCGTCTCGGTAAAACGAAATGCTACCGTTAAACAATAGGTGAGTAAAAGGAAAATTCTACGAACCCCTCGTTCATGGAAAACGTGGAAGTCTTCGATTAGGACTTTCTTCAACAGGTCAACATCTTTAACAAGGAGAAAAGGCGCCGCTCCGTTGAAGAACCTACGTTGTCAACAAAATACACACAAAAGAAACAAGAATGACAAAGAACGAACAAGATTACAACACGTCTTCCACGTAACTAGAGCCAAACATTAAATATAGAGTGGTATTGCTTAAACGAGTGAGACCAACAGCTTATTGCTTGTAGTTGTCTTGAGTTAGGCAGACTTTTTGTCTGTGATTAGTTAGCCAACTATTTTCGTTTAATTATACAATCTCCGAAATATCTCTTTAGGGGTATCCCCATCCCCATGAGACATAACTGACTTAGAAGCTCTGCAGAACCGTGCTGTACGCTTCATCTTCTCACATTATTAACGAAAAACCAGTGTAACAGCATTAAAAGTTCGCACTGACTTTGAAGCCTTATCCCGTTGTCGTAATATATCTCGTTTAACACTATTCCATAAGCTTTACTATCATGTATTTCTTTATAACGAGTTCATGTGTGAACCCTCAGCCATATTTCGGCGCCGTGATCATTCTTGCAAAGTCAAAAGTATCATGTGCCGTTCCCTCGCATTTGGCCAGTCATTTATACCTCGCACCCCGATAGAGTGGCATAATCTGCCATCGCACATTGTCACGGAAACAAATGCCTCGAAATTTACATACGCTCTGCGCAGTAACATGCATACCCAATATGTAAGGTTTGACTCTCTGATTTGTAAACTGAATTTTTTTTTCATGCGTCTATAACCAAAGTCTCCGTCACGTTGTCATAGTTTGTGCAAATCATTTAAGGTATCTGTACTGATAACTATTTTTACTTGGTGTCTTCTGTGCTTTTACGTTGATGCGCTGTAATTAATTTTATTCCAATTTATTTTTGCGTTTTATTTACATTTATTCACTGTTATTTGCCTTACCTATGTGAGCTTTACCCTATGTAATACCCTCCGTAGAGGGCCTTTAGGATTATTGTGAAATAAATAAATAAATAAATAAATAAATAAATAAATAAATAAATAAATAAATAAAGTCGTATATGAAAAGTTGTAGAACTTTCTCTGAAAAAGCTAATGAAGTTGTTTCTACGACGCTGTCTTTTACGTGGCCCTTTTTCTGTGCCTGTGATGAAAGCCGGCGAAATATGAAAATGAAAAATAAAATACAACCATTCCACTCTGGGAAGGTGGAATGGCAGCGAAAGCACTTTGTTTTCCGTTTCAGAGCTTTGACTTTCGTCAGCTTTCGCTGCCGTTTCATCTTCACAGAGTGGAATGGTTGTCATTTGTTTGAAATGTCTGATGATGGGAGTTGATGTGTTTGAATGGATGACTTAGAAAAGACAGTGGTTGACGTTCGATTGAGACTATATTTTGTCTGGGTAGTCACGATTGTTTTATGATCACTGTGATATACCCTCAGTGGTTCAACTGCCACCCTCGAGAGGTTCTTGACTAGAATCACATCAATGCACGTCCGGTGATGCGTGGTAGGTATCATGGAGTTTGTGTAACATTGCAGGCCAGACTCTTCCAACATGTATTGCCTAAATCATTTCTTCTCTGGCTTAGAAATGCCCACGTTGAAGTCTACATTGATGATGACAGGTGCGGTATCATCCTTTCTAACCCACTCCAAATACGTGGTCATAAACTCCTTGATTTCGGATTGGGTTCCAGTCGAGTTACGGTCTGTGACCGTCATCTTGGATACGAATACCGGACTTAGCTGTTGAATGGCTTACACCCCCTTAATCAATGGCTCATACTCCCGTAGACGCGGCCTCCCAATTACGACGACAGAAGAAAAATGAATTCTACGCAGGAATGATGAGCGGCAACGGAGCCAGCTGTGGAACTCGACGACGCTCGCGCCATTGCTGATCCCGTATGCCTGGGGCATCTCTGGGTCCCACGTGTAAAAAGAATAGTTCAAAGGCGCGTTACAGGTTCCCGAGCTCAAAGGTAAATATGCCATTGAGCTTGGGCCCATCCTGCGCAATCCCCAGGATCGTCGCACATGACGATTTTTTTTTTGTCGCCGGACGCCGAAAAAACTACGGAGAGTTAGTCATATGCAGCTTTCGCTGTAGAATGAAGTTGCTGCGCGCTCGCGCGTCTGGATTGCTGTGCTCTCAATTACGTTTCAAAACAAGGAAGACCGCATGCCTACCGAAAGCCGATGAGTAGTGTTTGCATTCACGAGTAGTGGTGGCCTATCACTTATTATTCTGGTCAAGTGGAGGATTATGGTCTATGCAGCGATGGTGGGGACGTACACTGTACGCCGCGGCCAACAGTGCTTTTTTATTTTTGTGATTGGCGTGCGGGCTGTGGCAATACAGGCAAAGACGAAGTTTTTCAGCAGATTGCTGCCGCAGCGGCGAGAGCCTGCTGCTGGCGGACTAAGTGAGGCAACAACAACAAAAAGGGGATTCAGTGCAGGAGGATTATCTGCAGTGTGACATTTTAATGGGATAATGTGATAGACGGTGCTCACACACTTTGCAGGTATCTGTGCGGCGAAAAATGTGGGCCGACTTTAAAGGCAATGAAGTCTAAAAATGTGGTCCGATTCATATGTCAGTGCAGTCTAACACAGTGTCTCAAAGCTCTAGTTGTCCCGAGTAGAGATTTACATTTCATAAAACTTTGAGCGGCATGAAAGCAAACTGGTTTCTTTCATGTTTCTTTTTCAGAAAAATACGAAAAATTGAAGAAAGGCAATTGGGCACACAGCTATAAAAAACCCAGTATATTTATAACTCCAACACGGAAAAGAATATAATTGTCAGAATATTGCATAATAAATGTTCCAGCAGGGCTTCCGGGTTCAAGATCTAGGCAAGACTTCACGTCAAGGCATTGATTTCACATCAAAACATGAAGACCGACATTTGTATCAATCTGTGTCCCTCAATGCTTCGCTGTGCAGCGGACGAAGCCTTCTAGACATTTAGGTTCAGGATACAAGTTTTCGCACGAGATCCCATGGGAGCCTGTTGCGTAGCTTGGTGTGCACGTTTCCAAAGTCGGATCAGTTTATTTTACATGCCGCAGAAGAAAGGGGAATCTACAGTACACGACGGGCGAGGGGGCTCAAGGGTTGGTTGAAGCAATGTCCTTGCCCCCACGTGGACGGATCCAGGTGCTTCGTAGACTCCAAAACTCTTTCTTTTGACCAAACGTTTAGATACGTCGAAAGGAGTTCCATCACAACAGAAGAATTCTGTGGGAAGCTCTGCTTCTTTTTTCTATTTTTAAAATTTTATGATGCTTAAGAAAAATAAAAAAAACCCTGTTATTTCCCAAAACTTTCCTTGTTTATTTTTTTCAACCGCTTACATCTCTAGTCCCGAGAGAAGGATACGAGAAACTGGCTCGTTCCGTGACTTGCGAGCCAGACATTTCAAAGGGTGACTTTGACAAGAGAGCAGCGTGCGAATGGCTGCTGTGCTGGCGGACAAAGCCCCGATGCCACCATTGGTCACGCATTACTTCATAGCATAATACGCACACTTCATCCAATATGGAAGTTTTTGCAAGTGAACTCGAGGTGAGGTGAGCGCACGCGATCGCATCACAGTGTGCACGAAATCACAAAAGCGACATGAGGTATAGAAACGTCACTTTGATAAATGAGAACGTGAAATGTTGCCCGTAACGCGTGCGCTTGCAGCTTTCGCGACCCTACAACCATCGCAATAGAAGAGGTTAGCATTTTTTGTTTGTTTTCTTCATAACATGACTAAACGTAAGCCACACCAGGATTCCTGTATCCTTCGAAACGTTTTCATGCGACACAAGTGAAAGCGACGAACCAAAATACAACGCATCACCTCAATGCTATGTGAATCAGAGGACATTACCAGAACAATCGCAGGTCCATGGGAATCTTGTATAAATATTACTTTTCTTTGTCTAGGCAAAAGACTAGAGCTTGCCTTTACCATGATGAAGATAATCAAGTATATGTAGAAGTTTGGCACTGAAAAAAGACTTACCACGTGCTCTGCTCTTTTGTTAAAGGTTTCACAGTTTCGGTCATCTGCTCTAGACCCGTTCATGTTACTGTCCGTGAACCAAGCTACTGCTTTGTAAAGTATTGGCAATATAGTAAGCTATTATTGTTCGGTCAAAGTTCACATGAAATCCCCAACGTGGAGAAAATCTTATGAAATAATATGGCAGAACGCATCTCACGATGACGGTCGATGGTAGTAACAATCGAGCAATGTAGTCACACATGTGTAGTGACCCACGTGTCATTACACACACACACATGTGTGTGTGTGTAGTGACACGCGTGTAGTGACTTTTCTGAGAATTTTCGTTCCTTCGACTATGTGCCACATATTTCGATATCGTCGGACTTTGCTATGGCACTCGCTTGCCAAGGTCTCCAATCGGCATGGAGGCATGACGACGACTGTATGACGCCGACGTAATGACAGTGGAATGACGAAGAAGAAATGATATTGGTCGAACGACAAAGGCGACACTTGTATGACGACAATGGCATGACGACAATGTTATGATGACGATGACATGACGAAAGTCGGATGTCGAAGTTGCAATGATGACGATGCAGCCACAGCGCGGGCATCCCGACCACGGTGTGACAACGAATGCATGACGATTACTGGATTACGACGATGGTATCGCAACGGCGCGAGGATAATGTAATGACGAGAAGTGTTTCATGACAATGGCGTGACGATGCAGTGAATCACGAAACTTATGCGACGACGTTGGCATGACTACGACAGCATGACGATTGTCGGATGACGAAGCTGTAGTGAGGATCGTGGCACGACGAGGACGGCATTACGACGATGATCTGGCAATGGAGGCGCGGTAGCAACTGTCCGACGATGACGACATGACACGCGTCGTATAATAACGGTTCAATGACGACTGTGTGATGAAAATACAATGAAGAAGAAAGATGGATGTCGATGGAACGACCAAGGCTGTGTAACAGCAATGGTATGACGATCATGGGATCACGTTACTGAAGTCATGACAATGATAAAACGACGGCATAACGACGACATCATGACAACCACTGTGCGAAGACGATGACGTAATGACGACGACATAGCAAAAGTCGTATGACGAAGCTGGAATGACCACGATCCAACGACCATGACGCCATCAAGACCCCGAACACGTACCTAGTGACTCAAGCTATTGCACATCTTGGACCACTAGGTCGGAGTAGAAGGCGTGACGAGGACAGAATGACGAGTCACATCACTAAGCTGAAATAATGAAGATGGTGTGATCACGTCGACATCATTACGGTGATGTGACAATAAGTGCGTGTAACTGTATGACGACGATGACATGACGAGTCATCATCATCAGCAGCAGCAGCAGCCTGGTTGCGCCTACTGCAGGGCAAAGGCCTCTCCCATACTTCCCCAACTACCCGGGTCATGTGCTAATTGTGTCCATGTAGTCCCTGCAAACTTCTTAATCTCATCCGCCCACCTAACTTTCTGCCGCCCCCTGCTACGCTTCCCTTCCCTTGGAATCCAGTCCGTAACCCTTAATGACCATCGGTTAGCTTCCCTCCTCACTACATGCCCTCTCCATGCCCATTTTTTTGTCATTAACTCGCATTTGTTCCTTGACCCAATCTGCTCTTTTCTTATCGCTTAACGTTACACCAATCATTCTTCTTTCCATAGCTCGTTGCGTCGTCCTCAATTTAAGCAGAACCTTCTTCGTAAGCCTCCAGGTTTTTGCGCCATGTGTGAGTACTGGTAAGAGTACTCTTATGCACTTTTCTCTTGAGGGGTAATGGCAACCTGCTGTTCATGATCTGAGAGTGCCTGCCAAACGCACCCCAGCACATTTCTATTCTTCTGATTATGTCAATCTCATGATCCGAATCCGCGCTCACTACCTGCCCTAAGTAGATGTATTCTCTTACCACTTCCAGTGCCTCGCTACCTATCGTAAACTGCTGTTCTCTTCCGAGACTGCTAAACATTCCTTTAGTTTTCTGCAGATGAATTTTAGACCGACTATTCTGCTTTGTCACTCCAGGACAGTGAGCATGCATTGCAATTCGTCCCCTGAGTTACTAAGCAAGGCAAGATCGTCAGCGAATCACAAGTTAACTCTTATCCCCAATTCTTCCCAATCCAGGTCTCCGAATACCTCCTGTAAACACGCTATGAATAGCATTGGAGAGATCGTGTCTCCCTGCCTGGCGCCTTTCTTTATTGTGATTTTGTTGCTTTTTTGTGGAGAACTACGGTGGCTGTGGAGCCGCTATAGATGTCTTTCAGTATTTTTACATACGGCTCGTCTACACCCTGATTCCGTAATGCCTCCATGACTGGTGAGGTTTCGACGGAATCAAACGCTTTCTCGTAATAAATGAAAGCTATATATAAGGGTTGGTTATATTCCGCACATTACCGCTAACTCTTACCGGTAACTCATTGATCGGCTTCTTATGTACCAGTTTCTTCCGTTCCCTTCTCAAGTCTAGGCTAATTCGAGTTCTTACCAACCTATGGTCACTGCAGCGCACCTTGCCGAGCACGGGATAGCACGGGAGAGTCTATCCTGCTTGCCGAGCACGCAAGCGGGATAGACTAGCTATCCCGCTTTCGGAAGGAAGTATTCATTATCCGCATATTATTCTGTTTTGCAAACTCTACTGATAACTCTTCCCCTGCTATTCTTCGAGCCTATGCCATGATCCCCCACTGACTTGTATCCAGCCTGCTTCTTGCCTACCCTGGCCTTGAAATCGCCCATCAGTATAGTGTATTTCGTTTTTACTTTACCCATCGCCGATTCCACGTCTTCATAGAAGCTTTCGACTTCCTGGTCATCATGACTGGATGTAGGGGCGTAGACCTGTACGACCTTCAATTTGTACCTCTTATTAGGTTTCACAACAAGACCCGCCGCCCTCTCGTTAATGCTATAGAATTCCTGTATGTTACGAGCTATATCTTTATTAATCAAGAATCCGACTCCTAGTTCTCGTACCTCCGCTAAGCCCCGGTAGCACGGGACGTGCCCGCTTTTTAGCACTTCATATGCTTTTTTTGTCCTCCTAACCTCAACTGAGCCCTATTATATCCCATTTACTGCAGTCCTCCAATAGCACTGTTAGACTCATTATGCAAAATAGAGGTGAGGCGTGCAGACAGGACACAAGAGTAGAGAAGTAGACAACACGAACGCCTCTTTTTTCCATAATGAGAATACTTTGAATACTTACCAACTGGCTCAGCTTTCTGTCATTCTTAGCTGCTAGACTTGCCTCACTAGATGACGTTCTAGCGTCAAACGTTGCCAGGTTTAGATTCCAATGACGGCCTGTCCGGATCCAGAGATTCTTAGAACCCTCTGCTGCGTCACAGCTCTGACCTCTGCCATGGTCAGTTGCTTAGCAGCTGCTGGGGACTGAAGGCCGGGGTTTGATTGTTGTATTCATATAGGAGGTTGTGTCCAAGTACTGCACCAGGGTGGCCAATCCTGCTCTTCTGAGGGAGTGCATTACCGGTTCTGGTCAGCGGTATCAGGCCGCACTCCAGGCCTGATTATGCAATTTTATCAACACGCGGATTTTTTAAATCGCGTGGAAAATTGCGGGGCACCAGGATTCGAACCACGGTCCTCTTGCATGCGAAGCGGATGCTCGACCTCTACGCCACCGCTGCAGCACTGCGCCATTGTACCTCTGACATGACGAGTGTCGGATGACAAAGGTGAATTGGCGGCGATACAACGACTGCGACGCCATCACTAATACGAGCCCATACCTAGTACAGCCAAGCTATTAGACAACTGGGGTCACTGAGTATGGGTTGAAAGCCTGACGACGACGGCTTGACGAGACTAATATACCACGAAGCTGGAATGGCGATAGGGGAACGAACACGGCGGCATCACGACCAGAAGCCCATGCCTAGTTGCCCAAGCATGTAGACAACTTATGCTACTGGGCCAGCTCAGAGGCTAGACCGATAGATAGATTGACTCAAAAGGGCTGAAGTAAGCAAACAATGTTATTCGTATAAAAAGATGCATGACAATTTCGGTACTCCCTATTGCGAAATTTGAGCGGAGCAGGATACGTGTTTCCATTTCGTGATTATTGACGCAGAGAATTTGAGACCGAAATCACCACACCGACTGATTGGGCCAATGCAATCAGCGCCTTCGCAGAGGGAGGCGCAGTATGGGAACGATGGCATGATGAACAGCGTCGGAGCCGTCTCTTCTTCCACAGAGCTGTAGTAGAAGAGACGACGAATGCGTGAGCAGCGGCACGAGCGCATTCGCGCGGTTACGCCGAGGGAATTCGACGTTCAACCGAGGAACAGGCGCCTAAGAACTGCGCCCTAAAATAAAGAAAAATTTACCTACGAGAAACCCGACACAGGAGAAACCCATACGGGCTTTGCAGAAGGAAAGGTTTGCAGCTCAGAGGGCTGTTAGAAGGAGCTTGCGCGGGTTTCCATCCCTCGGACCCGAACAATTTGTTTTTCAACTGCGAAAGTTTCTTAGTAACTTGTGGTTTGGGTATTAATCTGAACATTGTCAAAGCTTGCCAAATTGTCGAATTCACCCTCTTCTTAGCTCTTCTTTGCCCACAGGGCTGCTGCGGCCTCTCTGATTGGCTCAAAGTGCCTCCATAACAAAATTTGACAACATGGTGGAATTTTAACATGTCCAGAGGAGCACTGTACGTTGCACTTCTGGGCTAACTTTAGTTGGATGACAATATTTCCTTCCATAAAACATCCTCCACCATGCGGGTCACCGCCGAACTGATTTACCAGCATCGTGACCTCCGGGATCAGAAATGGCCGCGCGATCTTGAAGACCACGCCTGCACGTCAGAGTGTCGTCATAAACACAACAATATATGTTCATTTCTTGTGCCAGTGTTTGAAAAACTCGTATTAGGATTCGTGAACCACACTCTTGCATTCATTGCGCCCTTATTTACACCGCGTCCTCGAGCGACATCGACCAACCAATGGTCATAGCTCTAATTTCAGAGCATGTTGAACGAATCTGACAACGTGGGATTTTTTTTTAAAAGTAATGGTCAAGATTTGCAACCGAATGTCAGTCTGATAGAACGTACGCGCCTTAATGGCGGTGATGGGTACGTGGAGTTTAATGGCGTAAGGGCTAGTTCCGGCCAAAGAGTACCGAACAACTGATAGAGTAATAAATGGAAGATCAGACATCCACCCGTTCATTTACTCCATTTATTTCATTTATTTCTCCATTTTTTCCATTTTAGTTCATCCATTCCATTTAGTCCATTTATTAATTACTTCTCTCCACCTTGCGGGTTTCCGCAGAACTACTGCGTCAACTGATAGAGTGTTCAATGGAGCAATGTATTTCGAATGGAAGGTATAATAACGGCTGTGTAGAGGCCTAAAAAACATTGGTGCAAAAAGCATAAAATATTTGCGTGTTAATTTATAAACTGTGCTATGACCACAAAAGGTGTCAGTGACCGTAGAACTACTGCCTCATCAGGGCCCTAAAGGCACAGACCTTGAAGCAGGTGCCCTGGAAATAGCAATCATCGCAGCGGCAGCTTCTGATGCGAGAATGTGCTGCGAATCGCTTTGGCTGATTACCTGTAACACAACATCAGTTACGAAAGTTGAAACTGCTTTAGTTTCAAGAAACAGCTTTCTGCCAAGAAATTTTGCTGTATGGAGGGTAATGAGCTGATCAGATGTTCGGCATGACGAAAGTGGTTTTTCCGTGCAGCGTGCTCATGCAAGATGCAGAGGATGGTCAGCCTCTCGCAACATCTACCGCAGATGGAAGGCCCCCCACAAGTCAACAGGTAAGAAAACTAGCCCGCCTTACGGAATATGCTATAACATTGATTATGCGACAAGAGTATGAAAAAAGCCGACTTACCCGACTACATCGCCGTACTGCTTTATCCAGTTGCTAAAGGCACCTGCTGCTCCCTGTGACCAAAGTAAAGTTTACCACGTGAGAAAATTACCCATGAGATAAAGAGTGACTCTTTTTAAGGCGCTTACACGTATAATCAGTACTTGTTTAAGCATAAGCACGAAAGGCAACCTACAGTAGGTTTGTGCCGATCTGATTAAGGGGAATGATTTACGTGAAAGCTGTTTTCAAAATTTTCATCGGTACCATCGAGTACATGTGCACTTAATGCCTGATATTGCGCGTAATGAAAATGTTAGCGATGCTTGCCACCAGCATTTCGAACGCAAGATATTGTTTTAGAAAAAAAAAAACTAATTGAGAGAATGACTAAGATATGAGTGTAGCATCACATGGTATCATCACATGAGTGTAGCATCACATGTAGCACGAAGGGAGCATTATGACTACTCTCTCATCCTTCGCGAAGTCCCCTTTCTCTCTTTCTCCCTCTCTCTCTCGTGCTCCCAAAAGTCGGCCCAACACGTGACTCATTAGGGTACTGGACTGACTTGGGCGGGTTATTAACATTCTTGACGGTAGAGGTTTGCGCACAGACAAGAGAACAAAGACGGGGGACTTGACAAGCACAAGCACAAACTTTGGGCTGAATTTTATTGGCGATAAGGGTTGAGATATATACATAGGCGATGGACGACGTGCATTCGCTTGGTAAAGACACGAAAAACAACAGCGCAACAAGGAACCTTTTGCACCAACAAGAGGGTTATGCAATTGGTGACACGTTAAGTCTCCTTTCATCGCTCTGCAGCTTGTGCGCAAAAGCCCACCGTCACGTAACTCAGCACTCGGCAGACTCGGCGCGGTGTCTTTGGATCCCGGTATGTTTTACACAATGCGCACTTGTTCGGGTGTTCTGCCAACCACTCTTCGCACGTTTCCCCGCAGCAAGGATGTGCAGGTTAGGTAGCTTCTTTTTTACGTCTACACTGACCTTACTCGCCGCAACCTGGTAGCTCAGTGAGGTTGCACTGCTGAGTTCGAAGCCACGGGTTCGATTCCGGCGGCGGCGATCACATCGCGATAGGGGCGGAATACGGAAACGCTCGCGCACCGTGCTTTGGATGCAGGTTGAAGAAGCCCATGTGGTCCAAATTAATCCAGAACACTCCGCCATAGCATCCCTTCTGAAGCATTGTGCAATTTCGGGACTTTGGAACACCAGCATTTAAAAATGAAGCAGATGACACACGCTGTGGGAATACACATTATGCGAAACACTGAGCCGATAGTTGGCTCTCCAGCTTCGCTTAGGATAACGCAAAGCGCTAGCACGTGGGCCAACATGCTTGTGTATGTGAAACAGCTACCTGTCTGACGCGAGAATGTGTGTGCCGCCAGCAGCAAGATGGCGGTGACGAAGATCACGCGACGGCAACGGCATGATTTCTACGTGAGCCGGTCGATGCGAGCTTACGACATGGCGATTGTTCGGTTCGGCATAGCTACTCGGCGAGCGTCAGCGTGAGAAACGCGAATTCTTACGTCATCAGCTGATAAGCGTTATACAATCGTACGTAACTGCATACTCTTTCATTTGGTTTATGGTAAAACGACAATGGCATGACACTTTAAAACCTCTTCGACCTGGGTCGATCCTCGAGGCGGTAGAGCGTCGCGCAGTTTCTACGTAGCGTTAGCTGCCATACGGTGAAAGTACTGGGCAATGTGGGCCCATTTCGGAGACGGCGTCTCTAAGCGCGAGCTGTGACGAGCGAAGAAAGCGAGGAACTTGCAGGTGACGCCCGTGACAGACGTCTGATAGTCGGCCTTGGCAAATGAGGAACGCATGCACGTGCAACCGTGGCCTAGTTGTTAAAGCATTGTGTTGCTGTAGACTAATGTAGACGTGCGATTCCACTGTCGAGTATGCATTTCTTCGTATTACCGAGGCTCGAAGTGTGGTGAGGCCGGAAACACACGTGACTGTCATTTTTAACTCTTGCGGAATTTTTAAAAATCACCTGTGGCAGATAGCATAATTCTTTCCTCGATCGGGATCATTCGAAGAAGCGGACATTACTAGCACGAGACACCTAAACACATACTAAACTAATGAACAGAAATTCGCTAATTAACTTCCTAATTCATATATTTACGGCCCATATTGCAACTGGCTAACTGTAGCCGGTGAGTTTGCGCACTTTTGTCGAAGGACAGTTGTAGGTCGCAAAGTGTGGGACGAAATACGTGGGCGTTTCAGTTGCTTTCATGCTTCAATACATAAAAGGGCATTTTCTTAAAAAAAATTAGCGGAACAACAGTACATTTTCACTGCAAGTTTGGTGGCGTTAGGGAAAGTCATTCTAATTGCATATGTCTTAAATATTCACCGGCTACAATTCGAAAATTACAACATGTACCGTAAAGTAATTAAGGAAGAAGTTAATTAGTTAATTTTTTATCAGTTGAATGTGTGTTTCAATTTCCCGTGCAAGTAATATCCGTCCCTCTGAATAATCCAGCTCGAAGGCTGGAATTAGGTTGTCTGCAACCGATATTTTTTTTATTCCCGAAAACTTCAAAAGGATCCCCCCTGTATACCGCTAAGTGCCGGAAATGTGCCAATGAATGATTAGCATTAATAAAACGTGCGAATACTACAGCCGCACATCGCTGTACATTTGTTGTCTTTTAGAAGGAGCGCTGTCATGACCAAGACATGACGGAAGAGAACACTAAAACATATCGCGATATGATCAGGTGCTGGGCCTTCTCTCTTTAACTTCATTTGTATTTCGGCACGCTTCTACAAGCTATTTCATTCGCCGTGACCAGAATTTAGTGTATTGTCCTTCTTCCACGTCGCCTAGACCTTCACTGAAACTGCTTCAACCACGACGTCCGTTTTTGAAACACTGGTGTCCGTATTCATGAGACACTTCGTGTGCAAGAGCTGTTTGTAAGAACAAGAGGCGGTAAATTGTGACGGCAACTGCAAGATTACAAAACGTAACTTGTTAGTGAGAAACTTCTTGCGAACCAAAAGCCTTGCTTATTTGCCTCTACGTCTATTATGCCATTCGAAACACGTGATTACAAAAATTGAGGATGTCACTGGTGCAACGCTTCTTGACCGGCCCATCAAAAGAACGTTCGATAGCATGTTTAGTTTTTTTTTCCAGCCCCCACCAATAACGGTAGTCCTCTTTATCTCCACTGATTTATGCCATATCAGCTAGGGCTCTTTTCGCCATGCTTAAAGGATTCGTTGAAGCAGTTTCCATACAATGCCGTACCTGCAAGTCTTTATTCTCGAGGTATTACTGCTACAATTTTTAGGTTTTCCACGGTATAGCACCGATTAAGTTATTTACTTGATTCTAATGCGCGCTACATCTTCCGGAAAAAATTGTTAGTGAGAAGCAATCGTCATTGGCACTAAACGTTTCTTTAATCCAACACAATTCAGACGTGACTGCCGGGGTGCTATTCTAAACACTCCCAAACTCCCTCACCTTGTCGAATTCACAATTTTCTCATATCTGATTGGCTGAAAGAGCGGCTGCATATTGTGATTGGTTTAATGCGCCATCATCGCAAAAGTTGGCAGTGTCGAAAATTAAACTCTAGCTGTAGCAACTGTAGCTTTGTGTTTGCTCCACAATTCAGGAAAGGCTGCTAGGGTTTCCAAGGCGTTTAAGATTCTTTATCTGAAATTCCATAGACGTCGCCGAAGCTGAGATGCTCTGAGGCTGTTCACAGCGGTAGGGAGCCGTACGATAGCGACAGCGGGTGATGCCCACTTCACATTGGCTCGAATGCAATCAATTAATATGATTTTTTTGGCCGAGTGAAGAACAAACCACCATTACACTCTTTCTCTTATACTCTCAAAAAATGCTGAGTGGTGCATCGAGGGCATGACATTTATACGTTTTGAAGTATGAAAATAAGAGTGTGTATTACAAATCGAGGGCTGAACATTTTTCATTTCACGTTGTGAGAATGGCGCCTGCGTTACAACCGACGCCACATTAGAACTGAGTACATATGGTATTTATATTTCCTATTTACCAACCGTTGACTGTATAGGTTTACCTTTGCTTTGATTTCTGGTATGTTGCCATTTATCAGGCTAGGGAGAGGTCCGGGAACTCCAAGCCTTTTAAACAACGAAAACCGCCTTCTGCGTGACCTGAAACGAAATATACTGTAGTAAGAGTGCACTACAGTGTTATCAGCTCAGATGAGTGATCGAACATAGAAGTACGTCGTCCGATCGGAGCAGAAAAAGACTGGCGCCACAGAAATACTGGCAAAGTGAGAAAGCTAAACCATCTCTTGTTGCACTAAACGAGGGCAGCGCGACAGCGCGCGGCCGCGCCATAAACAGTTGCTGCCGCAGTACAACGCCTCTCTCCCATCTCCCCTGTGCCATGCGCGCGACAGAAGACGGTGCGCTTCCTCCCCGCTTTCCTCCTCTGCGCGTACCAAATGGAGCCGCGACCGTCGGCTCACCCTTCCACGCTTTCACTAGCACACACAGCATACGGTGAGCGACGACGATGTTATCGCCCTTGGACATTGTATGGAACGTCACGGCAACAATACGCATGGAGTGTTCGCATAATTGCTATCGAAATAAAACTCACATGCACGCAGTACACCGTGCCTGCTAACCAAAACACTTAACGCGTGTTAGTGATTACAGTGTCACAGAAAGATGACGAATTCATAACTTAAAAATTTTTAATGACAAAAATCACCAATCTTGTGGCTTCTGGAAGGACTGAATAGCCTTATTAATAAAGTCAACACGTGCATTATCGACAAGATTTACCTTAACCGAAAGAGTGTTATCGTAAATAGCAGTGAAAAAATAAACTTGTAGGGACGCTTACCCCCGTATTCAGAAATGCATCTTAACTTGAAGCCCACGCTTGACTTGATTTAAATGACATCTGTCGTGAACGCACCGGAGGCAACGCAATGAGTGTCTTGGGCGCTTCGCACCAGGCGTCGTTTATATCAAGTCCAGCACGGGGTTCAAGAGGAAGCTTTAGCTAGGGTGCTTCTATCTCAATACATGTAAAAGGAGAATTCGTTTTTCTTGGCAACCACCAGGCCCCGCACACTCTCAAGTTCAACAAATGGCCACAGAGGGCAAAAAAATCGACCGCGCGCTGCTGCTAAGAAAACCAGCATAGTAATATCACTACGGGATGCTTACGTTAGTTTGAACATTTTCCGCTGGAGGCGCCGTAATAAGCGCAATTTTTTTTTGCAGACTTTCTACTACAATTACCGAAGCACGTTTATTACATGAAAAAGAGGGCGAAATTATCATTGCTAATTTGATATTGTATTCTTTGTAAGTAAGTTTATTGTTTCTTTGTCATTATAAACGCAAATAGCGTTCAGCATCATCGATCTTTCACGTGACCTCTGGCCTGGATTTAAAATTTTTACCGGTATTTCCGAGTGCATGGCAACACGGATTCATTCGTTCGTGCGCTCAGACTGGTTGCTTCTTTTTCGCTAAAACTAGTTCATTGCGCTTCGATGTCACGCGTTATTTAACCTGGGGTGAAGTGACGTGTTTGCAAGCGGACATGTAAGCCCGAAAGTTGGGTATCGGTCGTGAGCCATTCGGAACACGTCTGCATCGAAACGGGAGCTGGATTCTGGTGCGGCTGACAACGGTAATAACGGTGAGTCGTTCAACACCGCTGCTTGAATCGTTATATAATATTCGTCTCATTAACTTACAGGCGGAGACAAGTTAACGAACTAGATCCTGCGCAGCATATGGCAGTCGGGATCCTCCGTTGCTGTTTCCTAAATAAACCGTTACTGGCGAGGCTGTCGTTATACACACACAATCGGGAAAGAAAGAGCGATATCGGAACGCGCGCCTCATTTTTCATCTTATTGTAGCCGTGGCCATAGGTGACTGGGTAGCCTTAACAATATACATATAAAACTTATTTTCGAGTCCGCCGGCAACTTTTTTCGTCCACAAAATCGAATAATCCTTTGGTAAAATGATGTGAAAGTACAGAATTTAATGTATTAAACAGTTGCAAGCGTGATAATTCACTCATATTTCGTACTTGTTGGTTCCAAATGTTCTTGCTGTTCAGTTTGGTTTACCGTAGGGCATTTATTTTTGCAGTAGTGCAGCAGTGCATCACGTTCGTGCAGAAAAATAATGCATCAGTTCTAATAGCTTCATGACTTTCATGTATTTGCTTGTGGAACCAGCAGTGTGATCTCTTCCAGTGTATAAATGAACGCACAAATGTTCTGATTTGTGATATTAATAATACTTAAACTGTTCACATGCATTGTATAGTTAGGCAGGCATAAATTTATGGACAACAGCAATATTTATTTAACGTGCTGCTTAAGCGCCCTAGAACAGACAGGGTATATTTGCATGTGTTCTGTAGCGGCAACCCACCACAATATATATGTCACACCTTCTTGCATTTCATATTGCAAAATTGTGCTTTTTTCAATTTCTGATTCAGTCAAAATTTCTGTTCCAGACATGCAGTAATGAGGATGGCACCAGTATAAAGCAACACACTCCACACACTAAACAGAAGCTGCTGCCTGCTACAACAAGGCCATTGTGTGGACATTGGCTGCTACTACAAGGTAAACAACATGTGGTTCAGAAATAAATATGCCTGATATATGCTGTATTGTCTTGCTAGTCTTGAGATACATGTCATTTGTTTGCAGCAGAAATGAATGTTTGCTCATGTTTATGGTTCAGTATAATTGGTTCGAACATTAAAGAAAACACACATGAGCTTGGCTAATCTGTGCTGTATCTCATGTGTCACCGTTCTGCCCCAACAGAGTCCATGCCAAGCATACCTTGGTCATCACAGGAGCTCCTATCCACAGCAACAGAAAGGGGCTGGAGCTGAATTTGCAAGGCTTTTACACCACGAACAAAGAAGCGCATGCAGAAGAATTTACATGAGATATCAAGTCTGCAGAGCACTGTGTCAAGACTGAAAAGAGCTTCAGCCACCATTCCACCAGCGCGGACAAATTGGCTTAGTCATCCAGGTAACTCAAAAAGGACTTTATGGAAATTCTTCGTCTTCAGATGCGCCTGCAATTTCTGATCAAGCACGGACGACGCTGGCCAAAAGAGTTCCATCAGTTTGCCCTTAATCAGCTTCCTGGCCATGTCAATTCCATTTGTGCCAAGTGTAATTTTTCTTCTATAAATGCAAGCTTTTTCATTGCCCATTCTCGTTAGAGATCATTCATCCTCATCCAAACATAAAGGTCAACCGATTCTTCGCTGATACTTAATACCAGTCACTGTCTAGTAGCATAACATATCTGTAGCAGTACCTTTTAGTGCATGTTGTCATGCACAATTCCTCTCCTGAAATAGCTGATGCAACATCGACATGTTTCTTGCATTAACCTACGCACTGTTTGCTATGCACCATTTTACTTTTCTTGATGTTTTTGGCCTTCAATGCTTGCAGTGCAGGGTGGCTTCTCTCTTGAATGCAAGCTTTCTCATTTTCCATATTCCTAGTCTCGTTGATGGTTGCTCTTCTCCCTCGATAGCCTGGGTCTTTGCGCAAGCTACACTGAATGATAGATTGCAGAATCTGGTTTTGCTGCCCCACTTGGTTGTGGTCGCCGTGTTACATTTCTCGGATGTGGGGGCCTGCTCAGTTACATTGGTAAGCAGTCTCTCGAGGTAAGCATTTGCTCCTGCAGTCCGCACAGCGACATAGACTCCCAATTTACACACCATGATTCGTGCTCCCCGTTCAGCCTTTCCTGCTGCAGCCATGTGCAAATTGTGCCTGCGGCCTTTCTCACTCGCAATTAAGCACGAACGGAGACAAGCATACGTGCTTACATGGTCCAAAGTGTTTGAAGTTCATAGCCACATGGGTGGAAAGGCCCGCATAAATGGCTGCCGAAGGTGATGCCCACGAAAGCGACTTGTCCATTATAGGGGTATTACTCAAGTTCGCGCGTGCGCACCTGACCCTTCTCTGGATCGCACAGCGCCAGCGGAGCGGCAGTCGCTCCCTAGCACTTTCGCAGCAGCCCTAGCAGTCAGAGCTGTGACCCCTAACCCGCAGTTTGCGCAGTGGTTGCTGGAGGCAGCTGCGGGAACCATGCCGAAGGACCCTGCGGCACCATCACCTGCCTCAAGCTCACTGCATCAAACGCCATCACCCGGTACCTCAAACTGGCCTGCGGAGGCCGGCACTCCCGCGACACCGGCGGCTGACGGCGGAGGCTGCTCGCTCATTGACATGGACTTCGCGACCTTGATGGCGGAGTAGCTGGCCCCTCTCGCAGGAAAGCCTCAGGTGACGGCGGCCTCTTAGCGGCTAAAGGGTTATATTAAGGAGGGGGGGATGTGGGGATCGCACGCGCATCCCGATATCTCCGGAGCGGCCACGCGGTTATCACGCGATAATCACGTGCTCGCTCGCGGAGGGTAGCTGGGGAGAGGGCACCTTCGCCGCTCCCGATGCTCTTCGCGCCTGGCCGCGACGCTGCAGCCAAGGCACCCCGTTCCCTCCTTTCCCTTTCTTGGAACCGGGGAGACTCCCTCTCCGCCGCTCGGGGAGAAGCGTTATTCCCCCGATGCACCGTTGTCTTTCGGCTGAGGAGCTTGCGACAGGCCGCATCTCAATTCAGCCGCTGAGACCGCCGCACGCCGTCCCCCTGCTGCTCTCGGCCTTTGTGAGCGACTGACCGCCCCAGGGCCCGAGCGCGGATCCACTCTGGGTGAGCTGAACTCTTATCAGCCTCTTTTGTGGTTCCCACATTGTGCGGTTATTTTGCCCCAGACGCGCGGAATGCTCCGCCGCTGAGGTTTTGTTTTGTGTTGTATTTGTATGTGTTGTGGCTGTTGTTGCCAGTTGGTATACATGTACTCTAAGGTGAATAAACGCCTTAGGTCGAGACTCACCCTGTCCCCCCTGGCCTGAACCCGCCGTGGTCGCAACTCACTGCGAACCGCGGGTTAGGGGTCACAGCTCTGACTGCTAGGGCTGCTGCGAAAGTGCTAGGGAGCGACTGCCGCTCCGCTGGCGCTGTGCGATCCAGAGAAGGGTCAGGTGCGCACGCGCGAACTTGAGTAATACCCCTATACCATATTGAGACAAAGTGGGACACCAAATGTGAGCCACACATTAGTGGCCCTCGACAGAAAAGAAATATGCAGGTTGGAAAGGAGTTAACGCTAAAATGCCGGATAGTCCATTTCGCTGTGTTGGTTGTGGCAGCAGATGCCTGCATCACCTGATTGCTTCGCAATGGAAGTTGCTCATCTTCAATGGCAACTGTCGGTTCAAACAGGTGTGACGCTCTGTCCAATCTGTTTGTACTGCTGTTTGTCGCTCGTTACCAGACCACCACATGCGACGAAGGCAAGCATTATGCCTGTAAGTAGGCGGCTGAATGTATCCTAAGAGACCCGTGTATGTGAATGCTCACTGTTGCCATATGGTTTGTAGCCAATGTATAATGTATTCTCTGAACACTATGTGGTGAATGATTGCCGTTTATTTTTGCTGTTATCTCACTTGGTTACGGTCGCCGTGTTATGCTTATCGGATGTGGCGGCCTGGTCAGTTGCACTGGAAAGCAGTTTCTCGAAGTAAGCATTTGCTCCTGCAATCTGCACAGCGACATAGACTCCCAATTTACACACCGTGATTCATGCTCCCTGTTCACGTTCAGCCTTTCCTGCTGCAGCCATGGGCAAATTGTGCCTGTTGCCTTTCTCGGCCGCGATTAAGCACGAACGGAGACCGGCATACGTGCTTACATGGTCCGACGTGTGTGAAGTTGGGTGCAAAGGCCCGCAAAAGTGGCTGATGATGGTGATGCCCACGAAAGCGACTTGTCCATATCGAGACAATGTGGGACACCAAGTGCGAGCCACACATTAGCGGCCCCCGAAAGAAAAGTAACGTGCAGGTTGGAAAGGAGTTAAGGCTAAAATGCCGGGTAGTCCATGTCGCTATGTTGGCTGCGGCAGCAGATGCCTGGTTCACCCGATTGTTTCGCAGCGCAAGTTGCTCATCTTTAACGGCGACTGCCGCTGCAAACAGGCGGTACACTGACCAATCTGCATGAGCCGCTGGTTGTCGCTCGTTACTAGACCGCCATGTGTGACGACGACGGTGAGCCGTTTAGGAGCTCGCGTCAAAGATTCCAGTGTATCTCGACATACAAATTTTATTTCTGCTATTGCACGAGAATGTACATACACTGCTTGTCTTCTGCCAATAAAGTCGCACGTTCTGTTCACTCACATGTGGCTTGTTTGTATGGGCGTCAGTAGAGGCTCTTTGCTCTCCTGGCAATTAGAACGCACCGGCTACGCGGTAGCCGAGGCGAGTACGGCGCGTATGAGCGGATACAAGCGTACACGACCGGCAAAAAGCGGCCATATTGAATAATGCTCTAAAAAAAAAAAATGCGCAATTCCGCTTCCTGTTTTAGCAGCGTCATCTGGCGTCCACCTAGGTAAGTTCCATGCGCTGCCGCTGCTTATTTTCAACCACTGCGGAAGGTACAGTTTCCCTTCTCTAAAGTTGTTCTTTATTCTATGGCAACCACTGCACCAAATTTGATTAGGCTTGTTCCATTTAAGTCAAAACTTAAAACCTAGCGACTGTTGGTTTCGAATTTTTGATTTAGGTAGTCAATTTCTTATTAAAAATTTGCAAAAATCGAAAATATTCAGAAAACGAAACGATCAAGCTTGCAACTACGTAACTCAGCAACGAAAGATTATAATACAATTCTGTGAAATGCATCTAATAGTACATCTAAAACGGACAAAATTGATATGTTACATATGAATGTAAAAAAAATTTGTAACATGGAAATAAAGCTTTTGCAGAACCGTTGAAAACAACGCAACAAATTCTCGTAAGGGGTAAAATGACATATCCAATTTGTCTGCTTTGAATGATCGAATGGATGCCGTTCACAATACCGCGTTATCTGGTTTTGATGTAGAGATATGAATTTGTAAACTTCGTGCTTCTATTTTTTTCAAGCTATCGTATTTTTGAATATTCTTGTAAGAAAATCCAGGCCATAAATCGAAATTCCACTGCAAGCAGTCGCTAGAATTGAACTGTCTCTCTCAAATGCAACGAATTTCATTACGATCGGTCCAGGGGTTATCTCAGAAAAACGTTTTTGCGTTTTACACGTATTTGAATAGGCCACGTCGGAGTTGGGCCCGAGCTGAAGCTTCCTCTTAAGAGGAAGCTTTAGCTCCTTAACGCGACACGGGCTGGGGCTCCCCAACGTGACAGCGTTAAGGAGCCCGCCTGGCAAAATTCTGGCGTCGGTGTCCCGCATGTGTTTAGAAAACGTTTATTCAACAAGAGACGATACGAACACTCAGTCACAATCACGGCGCAATTCCACCAGGATGATAACATATAAAAAATACGAAGCACTGTATACACGCCACGTTTCCAAAGAAGTGTCCCAGTCCTCCCTCACTAACACATAACCACACAGACCCACGCAAGACTCACCTACACAGAAACTAATTGTCACGTTATACAAAATGGTGTTGATATATACAGTGTACGAAATGATTATGTACAATGATGATGCAACAGAGACATTTTACATAATTTTGATGTGTTGCTATGAGATGGGTATCGCGTCGGCGTTGGAAGTGGCTTCGGCAAAAAGAATTTGGAACCAAATACCGAACCACGCATACCCAACCACTTCTCTACCACAAAAGTTACTCATACCTTGTCTATCATTCTTTACAAGGTTATTACTCGGAATTTTGACAACTGCAGCCCACAAACAAGTGTAATGGGAGAAAACACCGACAGCGCATGTCCTTTACGTTAGCTTTTCTCGGAGTAAAATATTAAAAGTGCAAAACAATAACAGGAGATCGGCCCACGCAAGAGGCCGCGTTTCTACCAGAAAGCTCGCCTTCACGCATAGCATTCGTAGCCAGCGTTTCCAGGTAAACGTTACGGTTACATAAGCTGCAGTGGCCCGGAAGCATAGATAGCAGTGAGGGGTCTTTGAACTCTATCGCGTTCCACTCTTAATGGCGAAGCTTAAGCGTGCTCCAAATTTTAAGGCGAAAGATTTTCTAGGCTCATGGTGAAGTTTGTGTCAGCAGACCTGACCGCCGGAGTGTCCGCCGAAGCGTCATCACGCCACATGCAGACAGATTAAAGAGAGATTAAAGAATGAAAAATAATTGACAGTGACAGTTAGTGAATGATAACGTTATAATAGAGATTGGTAGTGGTTAATAATGACTAGTAATGACTAACAATGACTACTAATGACTTTTAATGACTACTAATGACTCCGAAATGACCAATACGCCTAACGGCGGCTTGTAATGACCACAATTGATTAAAAATTATTAGAAATGTCTGGTTGTGAGCAGTAATGACTAAAATAAAAACTAATGACTTGTAATGACTACTAATGACCAATATATATATATGACCAATATGTCCAATATGTCTAACGACGGCTTGTAATGACTACAATTGATTAGAAATGACTAAAAATGTTAAGTAATGACCAGTAATGACTAATAATGACTGAAATGTTTGCATACCGGGCAATTGTTTGCCCTAGCCTAGAGTACGCAAGTATAGTCTGGGACCCATACCAGCAATACCTCATTAATGAACTAGAAAAAGTACACCGTCTTGCTGCAAGGTTTGTCTTCTCCTGCTAGAATCGAACACAATAAGTTACAGTGTTACTTGATGGGGCTAATCTTCCGACACTTGCTGAGCGCCGGAGGTTGCTAGATTAAAATCTATGTTCGAATTGCAAACGCGAAGCCTAAACGTGGATCCCAGCCTGTACTTGCGACTTCCTGGCAGAGTATCACCAAGGATTAATCACAGCTATGCTTTCAGGCCTTATTCCTTCAGAGTTGATGTCCTTAAGCATTCTTTTTTTGGTAAAACAATTGTTGACTGGAAGAAACTTAATTCCGAGGTTTATGAAAGTGTCCACTACGGTTTCCTTTGAAATAAATTTGGAAATTTTTTAATAATCGTAAATGTACATATGCCTTGTACTTATTTATCCCTTGTAGATAATTATTGATTATTTTTGCGCATGCCACTGTTTTGTTATAACATTGTATTTCCTACCATGTAACAGCCCGAAAAGGGCTTACAGTATGGACAAATAAATAAATAAAATAAATAACTATGATTACCGATGACTACGATATGACCAACATGTCTAGCGACGGCTTGTAATGACCACGATTGATTACAAATGACTAAAAATTCTGAGTAGTGTGCAGTAATGACTGACTGAAATGTCATCTAATGACTACTGATGACTACGATATGACCAACATGTCTAACGACAGCTTGTAATGACCACGATTGATTACAAATGACTAAAGATTCTTAGTAGTGTGCAGTAATGACGAATGACTGAAATGTCATCTAATGACTACTGATGACTACGATATGACCAACATCTCTAACGACGGCTTGTAATGACCTCAATTGATTGCAAATGACGAAAATGCTTAGTAGTGTGCAGTAATGACGAATAATGACTGAAATACCTTGTAACGACTACTAATGATTGTGATATGACCAACATGTTTAACGACCGCTTGTGCTAACCACAAATGATTACAAATGATTAAACATGCTTAGTAGTGAGCAGTAATGACTAAAAGAAAGAATAGAAAGAGAAGACGCAAGGAGAAAGAGGCGACTGATAAGAGGAGGAAGAGTAGGTTTTCGCCGCTCACCTCTTAAGAGAGATTTAAGAGAACCTGTAATTTTCTTTTTTTGACAGCGAGTTTCCGGGCTCATCGAGCGAGATGTGTTCCTGTTTACCTGAGCGCGCGGGACACCGTGCTGCTTAATTTGGTCACAACACATTGGCGGGCTAGTTGGTTTTAATCCATGATAGAATGTGTAAGCGCGACTAAATAAGGACGTAGAACGAAGCAGACACACAAAGACAGTGCTGTCATTGTGTGTCTGTTTTGTTTTACGTCCTCGTTCAGTAACGCTTACACATTCTACCAATGTTAATTTAGTTAGTAAGTGAATGTTTACAAGTTATAAAGCTACTATCCTTACTTCGTACGGCTATCTACTAATTTGCTATCGCAATCGGTGCTTCGCCTTTCGGGCGGAACTGCGAATTTTTTTTCGTACCACCGCGTGCTCACGCCAACACCGTATCTTCCGCCCCATGAGACATAATGCTTTCGCATTAAAAAAAAAATTTGGTGACTCCACAGCACATACACACTCAGAAAATCCCTTAAGGGCGGATTTAATGTCGAAACATTCTTTTTGCACCCTTACACACTGGAAATATCGAAAATGTGTGCGTTCGCTGAAAGATCACCCTTAGGGCACCCTTCCATTAATTTTGGGATTCTTTTATGAAAGGTGCTGTTGTGCGAACCATAGACCATCCAGAATTTAAAGTTGCTCGGACCCTTCAACATTTCAAGCAAGAAAAAGCCACAAGCGTCTTTTCTGTCATTCATCTAAATGTCATTGTTTGAGCACGTCATATTGTAACAGTAGGTTATGGATATCAACCTGATTGTTCATGTATATATTTGGTGTGCCTGTTGGCGATGGGGATAGGCACAGCATTTTCTTTAATTTTCTGCCCTACCTTTCGCTTTCTATCATTGGCGTTACTTGTCTCAGCTCGGTGGTCTTTTATATATCAGTTGTCAATCATCAGCGAATCACAGCGCGTCAGCCAATCATAATGGTCCAAGCACAAGTTATTTCTGCGGTAGCATTGGGGCCAGAGCAATAATATGCACAGGAGGCCTTGCGCTGTTTCATTTAGTATCGGTTGAATAAACATTTCCCGTGCCTGGCGGAGCAGTCTACTACCGCTACGGACACAGCAATTTATTGTGCCGATGGCCCTCCCAGATCTCAAAAGAGAAAGACACAGCTACTCTGTACTGTTCGCTACTTCCTACCTTTCATATCTTACTGCTAGTTTCACTTAAATTGTTCCACTTAAGTATTAGTTTAGAGAAACTGAAGCACTGAAAAGCCTATCGTCAGCCTATCGGAGCCGCTAGAGGCGCTAGGGCGGCATTACACCTTGTGGGTGCGTCCGCGGAGCGTTGGAGAGGTGACGCTTTCTTCTGACAGTCTGTAGGCCCACATTTGAAACCCTGGCTCAGCGGAGTTTATTACAACGAAACTGTTAAGGTCTACTTTTTCCACGATCGTGTCAATGTGCTAACGCCAAAATATCATCACAATTAGCTCCAGCGTCGACGTATTCTTCGACAGCTGGCTAGCTCGCGCCTCTCGGCGCAACCACGCGAACGCGCTCGTGACAGTGCTCGCGCGTTTGCCGTAATTGTAATAAATCAGTTGATCCATCAATGATTAATAAACTGCCTCATTGATTAATTAATAAACACAAAGACGTAACCAGTTTTACAGCGAAGCTGTAGAAGGCTAGTTCCCGCAGGGTCCTGTCCGTCTGTAGACACAAAACTCCCCATACGTGGGCCGATCCCGAAGATAGTGCAATGCCTGGCCGACCTACGGCAGAGGGGCTGTTCGCCATTAACGGGCCCACATACACAGCTTCGCTGGTCATCTTTCCTCACAGAGTGTGTTTGTAAACGTCATGGAAAAGATTTCAGGTTTACTTCAGCGGACGTCCAGAACACTATGGTAGTGAAATGATGAAAGATATTGCCGTGACGAAAAATTGTTAATCACTTGAGTAGAGGAGGAACGCTTGGCGCGTTGAGTCGTGCGGGTGTGCTCCGTATGGGCTCCCGAGTTCTTGGTCTTTTCCGAGCGACTTTCTGTACCAGCAGACCCGGACCTGCTCCCACAAGGTCACAGAGAGTGCCTGGAATCCTGCCACTGTTTTTCGAGGCGCAAGACCCCTTTTTACCCCTTTAGGGGCACTTTCGTTCACCCGCCGCAGCTAGTCGAGCTGGGCCTACTTCAGGCCTAGCGCGATTAGGGGCGCTATCGGCGTCGCCGCCGGCCCCTCGAGCCGTCACCGACGCTGTCGCGATGGAGTACGCCGTAGACGGAGAAGAAATCTCCCCGGAGGAATATGAAGACCGAAGCCTATGGATACAGGCTGCCATCAAAGCCCATGATCGAGCTCGCCCCAAGCATGGGGACGCCAATGCCCAACAGGATGCAGCTATGACACCGACAGACGCCACCGACAAGGCCGCCCAGACCAGTGGGGTGAACGCATCGATAAGACGCCGCCCATATAAAAAGAAGCCGCTCCCGCGTCTGCCAGAGAGCGACTACAAGATCGTCCACCGGCCGAGAGGCGGACTTCGGCTCCGTGACCACACGGCCACTACACTACTGTACGCCCTGTGCCTGGACATCGGAGTGAACTTTGGGGAAATCAAGCAACACGACCAAGTAAGGATCACTCCTTTTAACAACTCCTTTACCGTGAGCACCCCTTCTATGGAACGCGCAGGGAAATACGCGGAAGTACAGCATATCAAAATCCTAGACCAAGTCTATTCGACGTGTGCATACGTAGCGGCACCGGACAACAACATCAAGGGGATTGCGTATCACGTTCTAGAAGACCAAAGTCACGCCGAGATCATGGACGACATCATGAAGGTGAACCCACAGCTAGAGATTGTGGACGCAAGAAGGATGGGAAAATCATCAAAAGCCCTGCTCATCACTTTCGCAAACACCAAGAGAGTCCCGGACTCCATTCGATTCGGCGGAGGAATCCACAACTGCTACCTCTTCAGACCCAAAGTGGAAGCATGCTACAACTGTAGAAGACCGGGACATCGCTCGGACGTGTGTCCGGAAGAACGAAGAAATCTCTGCTACAGGTGCGGCAATGAGCATCCGGTCCAAGACGAGCCCACGTGCACGCCGAGGTGCATCCTGTGCAAGGGAGAACACTTCACGGTATCCAACCAATGCAAGATCAGATATGAGAGACCACCCGCCAAGGGAAACAAGAAACGAAGTGGCAAGCCTCAAGTGGAATTTCAGCGACCGGAGGGACAGGGAGCGCAGCCTGCGCACCCGACACAGCAGCAGCAACAGCGAGGCAGAAGCAGATCAAGAAACCGAGCCCAGTGTAACGACCGAGGAAAACGAGACCGCTCGGAGTCCTACCCGGCGCTACCGAACGCCTGGCGGGAAGGAGCACCACATCAGGTGAGCGGGACACCGCAATCCTCCCACGAGAGTAATGAAATTAAGGAACTTAAAGCAATCATACAAAAACAGGAAAGAATAATTCAGGAACTAATGAAGGCAATAACGCAACAGCAGCAAGAAAGTAAAACACATATTGCTCAACAACCCGCGATCTTAACACAGGAACCGCGGAGGGCATCCCTCCCCCCGTCAAACGCATCCTCTAGGGCACCCTCACCTGCAAGAGGGCCGCCGGCAAAAAAAGAGGTTGATGGAAGACTCAGAGGATCACGAAAAACGGAACCACCAGGAAGTAATGAGCCAAATAAGAACAGTGGCCACGAGATCAGATAAAATTGATGAAAGGCAAAACAATATTGAAGCAAACATAGAAGCATGCTTCACAGCTATCAGAAACGAGACCAGGGAACAATATAAAACGTTAGCAGAACAAGTAAGAGTCCTTACAAACGCAGCAAAGGCTACAAACGAGCTAGTACAGAAACATGACAATCAACTGGTTAAGGTGATGGGCAAACTCTTTCCGGCCCCAGGACCCATGGCCTCCACCACAGCGCAATCCATCTCCCTCCCTAAAGCCAATCATGGGGAAGGGCCAGACAGAGATAAGAATATGGCAATGGAACTGTAGGAGCTTCCGCGGAAAGCGGGAGAACCTAGAGCTCCACATTCAAAACCTTGAAAAAGAAAAAATTCCCGATGTCATAGCCCTACAAGAAACCAGGAAAAAAGTAAAGGTTCGGGATTATAAAACATATGAAAATGGCAAGGAAGAAAAACCGCTCACGGCCTTCTTGGTCCATAGAAATCTAACTGCAATAGAGCACGAAATTCAATCGAACGGTGCAGACTGCCTCCTGATAGAGGTCATACTCCTAAAAAGAAGCGAGGCCCCGCTCTTCATTCTAAACATATATAGCACCCCCAAGGCGGAATCCTCCCCCATAATAAAAGCCATGAACGAAGCCAGAAAAATCAGTAAAACAAATCCCCTAATAGTAGTCGGAGATATGAACGCACAACACATGGCATGGGGTTACAGAACAAATTTTAAGAAGGGTACTAGCCTCTGGCAATATGTTCAGGACGAAGGATACACGCTCCTGACAGATCCGCTGGTGCCAACTAGGATAGGGAACAGTGTGCAAGCTAACACATGCCCTGACCTGACCCTATGCAAAAACATAGTAGATGCACAATGGCACAACACGAACGAAAACCTAGGGAGCGACCATTACATTATAGAGACCACTATACCCAGCAGTACGCTCAAGAAGGAAAGAAGAAGGGTGACACGAGTGGTAGACTGGGATAAATTCAGAGAAAGGAGACAGGGTAACGCAGATGGCAAGAAGATTGAAAACCTAAATGAATGGATTCACAAACTATTGAAAGACGCAGAGCACACCACTAAGACGATAGAGATAGCAGCCGAAAACAAAGCCGCTGATAGCAGATTATTACACATGTGGCAGGCACATAATAGCTTACAAAAAAGATGGTTGAAACAAAAACACAACAGAAAACTTAGAATTAGAATAGCCAAACTAGAAAGAGAAATCGAAAATCATTCTCAATACTTAGTTAAACAACAATGGGGACAAACATGTGATCAAATTAGCGGAAAATTGGGGCTGAAAGACACATGGCACCTTCTGAGACATCTTTTAGACCCAGAAAATAGCAGAGCCGCTCACCAGAAGGATGTAGCACGCATAATTCATGCAAGCCCACTTAATGACGAAGAAATGATAACGGAATTACAAAACCGATACCTATGCACAACGAAAAACCTGACGCTTCCCAACTACAACGGCAACCCCAACCCTGAACTTGACGAAAACATAACGGTAGCAGAGGTAAAGGCGGCCATGCAGAAACTTAGAACATCCTCCGCTCCAGGAGCGGATGGGGTGACGAACAAAATACTAAGAAATCTAGACGAGGACTCTATTCAAAGGATCACGGAGTACTTTAACAAGTGCTGGAGGTATGGGTGGCTACCAGAGACGTGGAAACACGCCAAGGTAACTCTCATACCCAAGCCAGGCAAGAAACTCGAACTAAGCAACCTCAGACCCATATCCCTAACATCATGCTTAGGGAAGCTATTGGAGCACGTGGCGTTATCTAGATTACAAGACCACATGGACAAGCACAATCTCTTTCCGCACACGATGATAGGCTTCCGGCCCAACCTGTCTACGCAAGATATAATGCTCAGGCTTTCGGAAGAGGTAATAAACACACCGAATAACACCAACACTAAAGCAATAATGGCACTGGACCTCACCAAAGCCTTTGATAATGTCACCCACAATGCCATCATAAATGCCCTCTCCGACTTAAACGTGGGCGAGAGAATATACTCATACATCAAGGCTTTTCTAACCGGCAGAACGGCTCAAATAACATTCGGAAGCATCAAGTCGGATACACTACAATTAGGAAGCAAAGGCACACCGCAGGGGTCAGTGCTGTCCCCCTTTCTGTTCAACATAACCCTCATACCCATGGCCAAGCTTCTTGCCGCCATACCAAACTTATCGTCGGCACTCTACGCAGACGACATCACCCTCTGGACAGTCAGGGGAAGCGAAGGTGATATTGAGAGCACGCTACAGACGGGAGCGAATATAGTGACCGGATGCGCCAGGAGAGTCGGGCTAACGTGCTCGCCACAAAAATCCGAACTCCTAGTTATCAGACACAGACCTAAGAACAACGATCCCCCGGCACAATTGGATGTTAGGGTTGATGGTACAAAAGTTCCAGAAGTACAAACCTTGAGAATTCTGGGAATGCACATTCAAAGCAACGGGAAAAACACAACTACACTAAACAAACTAGTCGCATGCGTTGGACAAACCAACAGGCTCAAAAGACGAATAGCTAACAAACACCAGGGAATGAAAGAAACAGATTTGAGGAGGCTAGTGCAGGCTTTCGTGCTCAGCCGTATAGTATATTCTCTCCCCTATCTCAAACTTCAGGCAGCGGAAAAGAACAAGGTTGAATGCCTCATAAGACAATCGTACAAGGCAGCCCTTCATCTCCCTAAGTATACATCAACAGAAAGGCTGCTAATGTTAGGCATACACAACACGCTTCCCGAGCTAGTCGAGGCGCACAGAATCGCACAGTACGACAGGCTAACAAAAACACCCACGGGAAGACACATTCTAAGGACCTTGGATATCAGGCAAGAATGCATAGGGACGGATGCCGTGCAAATGCCTAGAGACATACACAAGTATCTGAGAATAGGTCCAATCCCGAAAAACATGCATCCCGAACACCACGAAGAAAGGAGGAAGGCGAGAGCCAAAGCCCTTCACAGGTAATATTCAAACCATAAGGAGGCAGTCTGTACGGACGTTGCAGAGCTCTGTGATCACGATGCCTTTTCGATAGGCGTCGTGGGCATGGACCTCAAACCAATCTCAGCCGCCTCTGTGCGGAGCAAAAAGGCACATGAGGCGGAGGAAGCGGCCATCGCCCTAGCCATTATAAGCACTAAAGCAAACATGATTTTTAGCGACTCGAAGACAGCCGGTCGAAACTTTGCAAAAGGGAGGGTCCACAAACCCGCCAAACAAATCCTAAAACCGCAAAATTTCAACGCCAGACCCATTAGAATCATATGGGTTCCGGCCCACGCGTCGCATCCCGGGAACGAGGCGGCCCACAACTTAGCCCGAGGTTTCGTCAACCGGGCAGTGGGCGAGCCGGTCCTGAGGTCGGCCAGAGACACCTTGACCACCTACCACGAGATCACATTATACTACAGAAACAACAGAAGGACGCTCCCGCCGCCGGACAAAAGCCTTAATAAACACCAACAAGTGGCCTGGCGGAAGCTACAAACTAACACCTTCCCCAACCCCTATATATACTCCAAGGCCTACCCAGGAGTCTACACCCCCGAATGTAAGCTCTGCGGGGTCACAAAGGCAGGTTTAAAACACATTTTATTCGATTGCGACAATCTGAAACCGAAAAGAGAATGGCATCTCTCTAACGAGCAAGAGTGGGAGGATGCGGTGTCAAGCTCGGACCCAGCGGTTCAACTGCAGGCCGTCAGCTGGGCTTTGGAAGTCGCCGACAGACAGGGCCTCACTACCATAACAGGTGGCGCTAGAGGAACTGATCGGACGGCCACCTCACGCACCCTGGAAGCCCACTAAAGTTAACCAAATCTTTTCTGTTGACGAAATAAAGTTGTTACCACCACCACCACCAATCACTTGAGTATCCTACGCGATTTGAATTCGAAAGCATCATGACTTCTCTAATTAACTGGTTACGTCCACGATACGTGACATCATACATTGGCACGTTTCCTTCCGAAGTCTACCTTATTGCACCTTAATTCACCTTGCTCTAATTTGTACCAACCTTAATTCTCGCTAATCCACTCTAACGTCGCAGCCAAATGGCTGCGACGTGACGTGTGCGATGACGCACGCACTGGGCACGGCTTTAGTCAAAGACAAACTTGGAATCGCCGTGGCTTGCGGGAAGCGTGCTCATTTCTGGCCCCGAAGGTCCGGGTTCGATACCCACCCAGATGCAAACTTACCAATTCTTCTTTTGGAATACATTAATTTACTTTGTTTACAGGAATCTTCAGGAGAAATTTGACGTTGATCAGAGTGTTCTTGCTCTTTGCGCAATCGGCCATATTTTTCCAACCCCGACGGATTTTCTGCCTCATGGGACATATAATGCTTTCGCATTAATAAAGCGCAGTGTGTATTTCGGCAAAACGCGCATATGGGGAAAAGGGGCATTTCTTAATTACCCCTTCACACGGCTGTATTAACTTACACCCCCTTTTCATTTGGTACAATTAAGGGGGTCAGTTATAGACACGAGAAAACACCCTTGAGGGGGCAATTTTCCTTAGAATGTAGAAACTGTTTTTTTCGTCAATCTTCTAGTATTTAATTGCATAGTTCAGTAGCAGAACAAAGAAAACAACACTTTGTTGATTCACCCAGGCAATGTGCTCAATAAAAGTTGACAATCACTTTAGCATACGCTAAAGAGGGTGAAGGTGAAAGCGTGCGCGATCACCAGGCACTCATTACATTACTTGTTACCTTCATTCTAATGCGTTGTTGCTTTCTATTACTTTTCTACCACCAAGGGTCATGGGTTGGAGTGCCTTGATTAACGCTACTTAATTAACTTTGCCTTAATTAACACAAAGGTCGAGGGTCGGACTCTGAACAAAAGTGGGTTAGAGTGCCTCAATTGACTGTAGTCTTATAATCTGTGCACTAATCTCATCTTAACATCAAAGGTCGTTGGTCCGACTCCGACCAAAGATCGAGAGCTCGACTCCCGCCAGAGGTCGTGATTTCGAGTGTCTTAATTTAACTCTATCTCAATTACCTTGGCCTTAATTAACACACAAGCTCGTGGTTATGACTCCCCTCAAAGGCCGCGGTTTCGAGTGCCCTAATTAACTTCGCCTTAATTGACACCGAAGATCGTGGGTTTGACTCCCACCAAAAATGAAGGGTGCGTAGCCTTTTTAGACTATCGAGCAGTCACGCCAACGCCGGATTTTCTGCCTCATGAGCCATATAATGCTTGAGCGTTAAAAAACATTTGTTGATTCCTCAGTGTGTATGTACTCGGGAAATTCCTTGAGGGAAGACCGGCTCTGGGCCGTCCAGCAAGCCGAAGACGCCAGCCGAATCGAAGGACTTCGAGCCGCCACCTGATGCCACCTGCAACCAAAACTGCGGGTCATTCTTTTTAATAAAGTTTATTTATTTCTTCTTCTTGAGGGCGGACTCCATGTCGAAGCACTTTTTTTTGCACCCGTTCGCACTGAAAATATAAGATATGCGTGCGTACGCTGACAGAACACCCTTAGTGCGCCCTTCCATTAATTTCAGGGTACCCGCCGTGGTTGCTCAGTGCCTATGGTGTTGGGCTGCTGAGCACGAGGTCGCGGGATCGAATGCCGGCCACGACGGCCGCATTTCGATGGGGGCGAAATGCGAAAACACCCGTGTACTTAGATTTAGGTGCACGTTAAAGAACACCAGGTGGTCGAAATTTCCGTAGTCCTCCGCTACGGCGTGCCTCATAATCAGAAAGTGGTTTTGGCACGTAAAGCCGCATAATTTAAGAATTTCAGGGTGCTAAAACGTTGTGTTGTGCGAAACGTACACCTTCCAGAATTTAAGGGTACACGGACGCGTTCAACATTTCAAGCAAGTAAAAACCCACAAGCGTGTATATTGTCATTCATCTAAAGGTAATATTTTGAGTGCATCAGGATGTGTCAGTATGTTATGGACATGAACCTGCTTCTTTATCTATATGGTGTACCCAGTGGTTATAAGGAGAGGCCCAGCTTCTTCTTTCATTTCTTGCCCTAACTTTCACTTTTTACCGTTAGACATCGGCCGGCTGCTGTCGCTCATAATTTGTCAGACATCAGGGTCGGCTGCACAATGTTGTCTTGCTTACAAGCGAACTAGCGGCGTCAGATTAGGACACGTAAAGGAAGGCACCTACCGCCAAATGAGTCCTCCGATTATTGCTCGGTGCACCTATATGCGTACCCGGATAGCTACAGTTGTTTGGCTGATTCAGTTAGCCCAGCTGTATCCGGTCGGCATACAATGCGAACAACATGTGTTGAAGCCTCTTTTTTTTTTATCGTTGGCTTGATGCGCGCTCTACGGTGTGTTAGCGAAATAGCCGAAAACTGCGCGGTACATTACTCTGGAATGTTACGGCACTGAGAAAACATTCATGGCCCAGAATAGGAAAGACGGGGCTTTTTCCAATTTAGTTTAGAACGCGCACAGTGGATGCAAGTCTAAATTTAGCCTAGTCTATATACGCCACTGTGCAGTCTCGTAGATGGAGAAATAGCCTTCTAAACATAGCTAAGTCGTGTGCTGTAAAGACACCTGCTTGTTGGAAAGTGCACATTTTTGTGGCCTAAATGTTCAGCTGCGTGCTGATAGCAATAAATGTGCCGCGTAGGTTATGCTTATACCATGTAGCCTTCAATCACAAATAATTGCGATCAACATAAAACATTGTATGACATTGTTGAAGCATGGAATATAAGTTTTGTAGTACTAGCATCGGTTAATAATGGTTCTCAATAAATCGCTTCTCTAAAGATCTGCACACTTGCTGACTTTGCGTGTGGTTTGCCAGACAATTTATGTTAAACCTGTAAATAGGGAAGTGTTGCTTGCGGCAACGTGGGGCGCGCTGTTTCTTATTAGGACGGTATGCTTTTGAATGTAATAAAAACAAAAAAGCAGCTTTGAACTCTCTTTCTTTCTTAGCCAGAATTTTCTAAATTCTAAGAATTTTCTTAGCCAGTCCACATTTATCTTGGATGTTATGGTTCTCCATTCTCACCATCAAGGGTGTAAATTTTTTTTAATATGTACCCGGATTGCCAAAAAAATGAATGTTCACATGAAATGTGAACAATATGTATTGAAGTATTTTTTCCTCGTTGCCGGGATATGCAGGCTACAGTGTATTAGCGAAATAGGCAAAAGTTGCGCAGTACAATACTCAGAAATGCTACGAAATTGAGATAACATTCATGGCACAGCATAGGGAAGACGAGACTTCAACAATATCGTTTGGAACGTGCGCGATGTTTGTAACTGTACATTTAGACTAATCTATATAGGCTGTTGTGTGCTCTCATAAATGTAGAAATAGCAATTTAACGAAAGCAATTATATCTGCTGTATTTACTCACAGGTATATAGCTGAAACGAGTGCCCCCAGCAGAACGACGACCGTGATAAGCAGCATAATTCTAGCAGTCGTCTCCGGTTCCAATCGTACACTTCCTACGCGAGAACCAAGTTGTGGAAGGCGCGTTGATACAGCCCTGTTAAATAGGAATCTCGCGGTTAAGGACACAACGTTTCCAGTCACACACACACACACACACACACACACGCACACGCACACGCACACGCACACGCACACGCACACGCACACACACACGCACACGCACACACACACACACACACACACACACACACACACATATATATATATATATATATATATATATATATATATATATATATGTATGTATGTATATGATATCGCACACAGGCGGCTTCTCGAGGTCATCGTATTCTTCATTCCCGCAAGCATGCTTTATACGACCTTTATATTTGCTTTATATATTGCTACGTTTGCGTGCCGCGGCACGCAAACGTAGCATCGTGTCACATGCTCCGTTTTGGCACGACGCGTGCAGCTGTGAGCGGTGTTGCTTGCGCAAAGCACCCGCGAGCCGCGGTTTCCAATGGTCTTCAGGTGCTGCGCCCTGCTCCACATTTGAGCTGCGCCCTGCAGCTGCGGGATTCAACGGTGTGTTCAGTTGGTGCTCCACTTTCGCGCTTGTAAACCTTGAATAAAATGAAAAAAAAAAACTGCTTGTCGAACTGGTAATACATTTTCGTTATTCACATTTATGTCCCTTTTAGCTCCGTATAATCAACGGCTTAAAAACCTTGGTAAGTACACACACAGAGAATTAGCCATATGGGAGCAAAGGAATGAGTTGGTTCGTATTTCAGCGATTTGGGCTTCCAGCACGTGCGCTTCTGCCAACGGTTCTTGTTTTCGAATGCCCGAAGGCGTTCGGGCACCGTTTCCGTCACCCAGATGCAAGAGGCTATTAGATCTTTCCGTTGAGTGCGGGAGTTCGCCGACGTTGAGGAGGATTTTGAGATGAAACTGAAGGTTTATTTACATTTTTACTGTAATAACACGAAGTAATCAACATTCATAAAGCCATTGACGGCTGGCAGCGAATCCGACGCTGCGGCCCGTGGCAAGAAGAACGAATGAAATTGAACGAATGAAAGAATGAATGTCTCTTCTCCCTGTCTCTCGCTTTTAACTTCTTCAGTCTCTCGGGGTCACGTCATTTTCGGCCAATCGTTGAGCCAGCTCAGGTGTCGTCATTTTCCTCCAACGGTAGCGCCCGTCCAAGTGTGGTCACATTGGGCCCATAGGGTCGCTCCAAGGGCTCCACTGTCCGAAGGGTGACTTGCCACGGGCATTGCCTCCTGGCGTGCAAGCGCTCAGCGAGAGGAGACGGGTTGTTCTCGAACGATCTTTCAGAACTGCAAAACAGCTTTGCTCGGGACCAAGATCAACTACTTAGAACCGTTCCAGGCTCCCGCTGCACTTTCGGGAAGAGTCATGCAGGGGTGGAGACAATAACTCGACGTACGGGTCATGAGGCGGGGGTCGCCAACTTGTCTGAAAGGTCCGGTAACGTGGTAGACGAGCCGCTTCGCACCATAATTGGAATGCGACGGCGATTGGATGTGGTCAAGGAACTCGAGTAAGGTCGGGAAAACGCTCAGTATCCAACAAGGCCTAGGATGGCTTCAAAGAAACTCGCGTCCCTTTTCCCCTCTAGGCTTCCGAATAGAAAGGCGGCGGCCATTGCAGAACTCGGGGGTACGTGGCCTTTTAACTGAAGAAACAAGACCAAATAAAGCTACGCACACGCTAGCTCGGAATTTTAAAGAAGAAAAAGCACACCTACGGGCGCTGTGAGCGAAAAGTATGGAGTGCCGTTTCATTTCGTCTGTCCGGATCCATATGGGGTCACCAACGAGGGGAAAGAGGCAAAAGGAGCAAAACAGCACGTGCGAACAATTTTGCGCCATAGAATTCAACTCGGAAACGACACAGGGAAACAAGCGCCGCTTCTGAGGCACCAACGGACATTTTCGAGCGACGCCGACCTTTACTTTATGGAAGTATGCGTCACTTGCGACCGATTGCGAGCACCCTCGGCTTCAGTCCGTAATTTCTCCCAAAGAATCCTCCTCTAATCTTTATTGCGAAAGTTCTTTCTTTTAGCATCCCAAACAAGTTAACGCTGCACAGCTTCAGTGATGAACTGCCCGTTGACTACAGAGCGAGAAGAGGAGGAGGAGGAGGGAAAAAAAACATTGAAAATTGGCAGCGGACATCGTTTGCTACGCCATCTGATAAAATCCTCTGCTCGAGCGGGCGAGTTCTCCGTACCGCCCGCGCTTCGCACTCACAGGCACTCCGCCATTGGTTGCCTGTCTTGGCGCTCGCGTATGTGAAAATGTTTCCATCGTGAGGGCAGGGGCGCGCGCCCGTCGGAAGACTGGTTTTGGGAAAGCAGGCTTGCTCACGCGACGACCGCCGCGTCGTTTCTGCCCCAAAAATCGCTTGCATGTGAAACAGGCTTTATGGTTTTCTGTCGTGACAGGAGTGCAGGCGGCGCTGAAATTCGCATCAGTTTGTTACAGAAACTGAAAGCATGTACTCCATTTCATACACATGAGAGAGCAGTGCGAAAGCTGGAGACGCTTAGCTCACGGTTCCCGTATATATATATATATATATATATATATATATATATATATATATATATATATATATATATATATATATATATATATATATATATATATATATATATATATATATATATATATATATATATAAAGAAATTGCGGTGAAATACAGTACACCTCACGAACGAAGCGAAGGAGTATCGCATGAGTTCAAACACACACACACACACACACAAACACACACACACACACACACACACACACACACACACACACACACACGCGCGCGCGCGCATACCCATACACACCTACATACACAACAAAAATGAAGTGTCTCCAGTGATACTCGTCAGCGTGCTTGAATAAATATTGTCACGTGGTAGTGACGGTAAAGAACACAGTAGCAATACTGTGAAAGACAAAACTAGCTTTTATTCGGCGAACCTGTGCCCACAATGACAGGCTGCACTTAAAGCACAACGATAGCGGCGAACACAGTCGGCGATCGTCGAAAATCTGATCAGCGGGTCAAGCGCGTCGGCTTTTATAGATCAGTCGTCGAATGTTCCAGAGTAACCGCTGGGACCCGCGTGTCTTCCACAGAGTTCTACACTATTCGCGTCGCACATACATGCAATCAGATTACACTTGCAAGTTGCGGGGAAAGACAGCGGATGGAACCATCGATAACATTCCAGAAACTTCTTTTACATGCAGGCGCGTCCTGCGCACTGCGATAACATTTGTTAGGTGGTGAGAAGTGGTCGCCCGATAAAGATAAAGAAGTACACGTGTCATTAGCCCCCTCTTAAAAAGCATCGTCCCGATGCTACAAATATAAGAGAGCGAAACACAGAAGGACACTTATTAAACAAAAGTGACAAAACAACGAAAAGAAACACAGTCCAAAGTTCAGTTACGCGAAGTCCCAAAGTTCATTAACGCTGGTAGTACGGCTTGAGTCGCACAACGTGGACTATTTCAGGTCGTGAGCGGCGTCACTGTGATAGCGAAATGCCGTCTGGCACGACCTCATAGTCCAGTGCGCCAATACGTCGGGTGATCTTGTACGGTCCGAAATAGAGACGCAAAAGCTTCTCGCTCAGTCCTCGTCGGCGTACAGGGGTCCAAACCCAAACACGGTCCCCGGGCTGGTACTCGACGAAGCGTCGTCGGAGGTTGTAGTGTCGGCTGTCGGTACGCTGCTGGTTTTTGATCCGTAGGCGGGCGAGCTGTCGGGCTTCTTCGGCGCGCTGGAGATAGGTCGCGACGTCAAGATTCTCTTAGTCGGTGACGTGCGCCAGCATGGCGTCCTCAATTGGTCCTCAGAAAATAAACAGTAAGGATAAGTTAAATTAAAGCGCTTACGAGAAATTTGCATAAAACTGCACTTCCTGGTATTTAGTTCCATCATCCACAATGTGCACCAATTTTCAATAAGCTTCAGATCGTTCTGGAGGGCCGCTTGATCGTCATTAGTATTCATACGCCGGTAGATAATGCAATCATCTGCGAAAAGGCGGATGGTGCATGAGATGTTGAGTGGGAGGTGGTTAATAAAAATTTAGAAGAGAAGCGGACCCAACACAGACCACTGTGGTACTCCGGAGGTGACGCAAGTAGAATTTGAAGGAAGTCCGCCTATTACGGTGGACTGAGAGCGAGCTGTGAGAAAGCTGTGAATCCAGTCTAAAACAAGTGGGTGAAGGTGAAGACCTGAAAGTTTGGACATAAGACGTTGATGTGGGACACGGTCGAATGCTTTGGAAAAATCAAGATAGATGACATCGGTTTGCAACAAAGAATCAAGGTTTAAGTGAAGGTCCGTGGTAAACTCAAATAACTGTGATTCACATGAATAGTCATGACGAAAGCCAAGCTGATTTTTGAAGAAGAAGGAGTTAGAATTCAGGTGGGATGCAATATGCGAGTATATAATATTCTCAAGAAATTTGCATGGTATGCAAGTTAATGAAATAGGAAGATAATTCGGCGGGTTGCTCCGGCTGCCAGCCTTGAACACAGGAACAATTTTGTTAATTTTCCATTCACTAGGTATAGAACTGTTCGCAAGAGATTGATCCAAGAATATTTTTAGAAAATGAGAAGATACATTTTTGTAGGTTTTAATATCTTCGCAGTGATGTTGTCTGCCCCGGCGGCACTGGACAAGTTTAGTTTGTTTATCAGAGCACAAATTGCAGCAGTAGTGATGTTGATAGGGATCATCACGGAAAAGTTAAAAAAATTTTGGTGTGGTGTACCCAGGCAGTCGTCCACCCCCTCCGCCAAGCGCTGGGCTAGCCCTGTCCCTTTCCTGTTTAGGACGTCATTTAGTCCACCTGCTACTAGGACAAGGTTGCGCATGTGGGAATTTTCCGCGAGCTTTTCTTTTGCTTGCTCCATGACAGAACCCAGTGTCCGCCCTGGAAATGTCCCTACCGCCCCTATTTTATCACCTTTTACCCTCTCCACAATTACTTCTGAGCACCCAGCCAGGTTTGAGTCACCGGCAATAATCACCCTTTCATTCTCTCCTACCTCTCCCTGCTTCCCTTTGTCTTGTCTGTGTGATTCGGACTCGACAAGGGGCATTGTCTCCTGTGCCCCTACTTTCTCCGCGTGGCGGCCTCAAGGTAGGTGCCGCTCTTTCCAGCTAACCCTTCACCACGTTGCACGCATTCCACGTACTTTGATAGCACTCCCTCACCTGTCACGTCGGGGAACTGCGTCCCATTGTCACGCACATTCTCGTTCACAATGGTGGCCCTGTTCAGCTTTTCCTCGGCTGCTTCAAGTCTTTTTTCAACTACTTTCCATGCATCACGTTCCCTGTTTAGCTCATTTTTGAGCTGTTCCACCTGCTTGACAAGCTCTTCCTGGAAGGCCTCCATTTTCTGCAGCCTAGTATCGACATCGCAGTGTGTGCTGGTTGACTCGATTGCCTCTCCATTCTCATCCGTCCCCTTATCTGCCTTGAGGGACCCCCCGTGCACTGCCTGCTTTCCCGGCTTTCTTGCCATGTATTGCACGGCTTTTTCTGATGCGAATACAATAATAATAGAATAATGCAGAGCACGTGCCTTTTAGCAAAAAGCCATACGCACAGGATCCAAATCCTCAATATGTCGCAAAGCAACGCTCGGCACTGTTTCAAAAGTAAGCAATGCCACGGAGACCGAAGATATGACGTTAAACGCGTGCGAGAGCACGCGCTCAACCACGCGCTCACGCTCTCACTTTCGTACCAAAACACGCACAGTAAAACCACTAATAGCTATTAGTCTCAACTATTAGTCAACTATTAGTAGTCTATCACTAGTCAACTAAACTATTAGTAGTCTCGACTATTACACTATAATAACTCAACGTCCATCCCGGCTGCACGTGGTAAAGCACGTGGCGTGAAAGGGCACTCTAACTATCCTGCAAAACCAAATGTACACGAAACATACTCGCCCACACGAAATACGAGAGACAAAAAAAGGAAAAAAGAAAACCACCCAATTGCTATTTAAAGGGAACAAAAACGACAAATAAAAAACAGAAGCAAGCTCAAAGCATGCACAAAAATTTTCGTCGCCGCCACGGAGCCCCCGAAAAGCACGTCCATTCGACACAATATCTCAAACCACTCAAGCGACTCAAGCCAATCTCAAGTCACAGTGGGAGATGTTGTAGATGCTGCCATCTAGTGAAAGCGGGGCGCGATAGTTTCCCATGACGACGCGTGGACGGCGATATGGCAGCATGTGCTTCTTTAGATAAAACATGTCTGAGAGACTAATAAACGTGTGGTGATGTGACTCCTCGTCTGGCCGTCTCGCACTTCCCTCCTGGCTACAACAGTGTGAAACATTGTGGGTGCAATTTCATTTTATGACCAGTTAGTTTTGCCAGACAGCTGTGTGGAACAATTGCTACATAGAGCAATTCAAATACAATTTTGTATCGCACCAAATACGCTCAAATTTCGCCAGCTTTCTGTAGGGTGCGTACGATTCAACATTTGTTGCATAATCAATCTCGAAAATCAGCTGTCATATGGTCCCTTTAATTTCGTCTTTGGCTGAGGAACACGTGCTAGTTTCCATCGTACGTTTGTACAACAGTTGATGTGGCTGCCAGTTCTCGTCAGTGTGATAGAAACGAAAGCTGTCATCCACAGAGAAAATAGGCAGAAACGCGAAATATAGCCGTGGTAATCGTGTTTGGAAACTGTAAAATGAGAAACATTATTGAAAGCAAGTAGTTGATGTCTCTTTGAAGAAAGAGTTTTGCCGGAAAATCTCAAGGTATAAATTTCCACGTAACAATTCTACTCAACGAGGTGTTAGAATTTCGTAACCTTTCAAATTTACGCATTCTTTTTTTTTTTTTTTTCAGAACGCCATCGATTACTTGCTTGGAATTATTGCGGCTTTATAGTCGCCAAAACCAATTGCCAAAGCTTTGATTGATGTTTCTGCCGTCTAATTTCTTTAAGGTTACTTAGAATCAAGTGCTTGCGAGATCGTAAACATTTAATAGTGGCAATTACCGCTATTTTTGAGTTGCTATGTTCTAATTAGACCTTATATTGCCGCGCTCTTGAGACTCGCGAGCGGGTAGCAAATGCTGCAACAGCCTCTCAATACATAATTTTACGCAAATGTCCCGAAGAATCGGCCTTCTCCCTCTTTCGCCGTGTGTTCGCGTGTGGGAGGGTCGATGACAACGAACTTGGTTTGCCAGTGTTGTTGAAGCAGACGACGTAAGGAACGCGTCGTGCCGTTGCCCGTCTTATCCCGTTCAACCATGCATTCGAGGCTGTCTATGGTGAAAGTCTATGGTGGTGTAACATTTAGCTCATGCGGACACTTATCGTTGATGTGGGTCGGATGCGGAGCAGGCTTAATATAAGCTGCAGGCCCACCTGGCGGTGACGATGGTACTGCGGTGGTGTTACTCAGGTGCTGCTTTGGCATCCGTTATGTCCCAAGGACGCCGGAACGGATGTCAGCAGCGCTGTGCAAAACCACTGCCTTGATCATCTCATTTTTCGGTCGCGTGACGCGGTGGCAACGGCGGAAGGCCGGACTCCTAGGGCTCCTAGGACGCTCCGCTGATATCAGCAACACCTTCTTTCAACACCTCCACGCGTTATTAGGCGGAACCAGGGATGTCGAAGGCCAGGTTCTCAGTTCGCTCTCTTCAACGGGCACCCTTAGCAAGAGCACCACCGTCATTTCGTTGATCGAGTCTAGAGTACTGAAGGCGTCGGCTTCTCGGAGCGCGGATAGCTTCTTCAGCAAGAGCCTTGATGCCAGGACGCAGCAGAGGACGGCCAGGACCGAAATGCAGATCAGCTTGGCTGCCCGACCGCCGGGCGCCACGTCGCGCCATCGTCGCGTCGACGCGCTGCTCACGTCGAAGTACGTCATATACGCCTCCTCGATCTGTACTGGCGCAGCTGCGACGCTTCGTCGAGGTTTCGAACAGGACTGATGAGTTGAACGGCTGCTATGCGTATGTGGAGTCGTAGAACGTGCTGCCGTCGACATCACTGAAGTTGAACGAGCAGCTTGAAGACTCCGAGGAGGCCACATAGATAGATAGATAGATAGATAGATAGATAGATAGATAGATAGATAGATAGATAGATAGATAGATAGATAGATAGATAGATAGATAGATAGATAGATAGATATCTTATTTTGAGCGTGCCTCAACAGCGATTGGCCTAAAGGAGCGCACACTAGGTCAGAGACAAACACCATGACATGCACTATACATACTACAGAAAAATAAAAAAAGCACAAAGGCAATATAGTTGATGGAACAATAACCTAAAAGGACCGTAGAAAAACAGCAGATTGGGGAAATATCTCCGTGCTACGAAAGAATGAATTATAGGTGATCTGCAAACGAGTCATGGAACAAATGGCACGCATCTCGGGATAAAATGTATGACGACATTTGGCGGCTTTTGCATGATGCACATGAAATCGCAGTGACGTCAATAACTGGTCACAATCAATTGAGCCACGCAGAATGTTATGAAGGAACTGCATGTCACACACAAGTCATCTGTCATTAAAAGTAGAAATACTAAGGTCTGCTAGGAGAGAATCATAGTTAATAAAAACGACGGCGACCAATATATCATTGATACAGTATGCGTACGAACAAACTCTTACCATTTTCGATTCGATTTGAATAGCTAACGGAGACGTCATTGCAAGCTTCTGAGGCGTACTAGAAACGTGGTCTCACAAGAGCACAGTAAAGAGTGCGCAGACACTCGTATCAATGAAATTTTCATGTTAACCTAGAAATAATACCAATATGTCTAAATGCACGCAATACACTTTAAGATACATGCAAGCGGAAATAGAGCTATGAGTCAACAATAGCATGAAGGTCTCGCACATGGGCAGCAGGAGATATTTTTCTACCAAGAAGAGTATAATTGTATATATATATACGTGTCGTGTTTCCTAGTAAGAGACAAAACAGAAATTTTCTTAATGTTCCATGTAAGCCTATTCATGAAGCACCATTTCTCGATGTTGCCAATTTCAGCTCAGAAACCACGGTAGTCGTGTGAATTTTCAATCTTGCAGAATAATATTAAACGATCTGCAAAGAACAAAACCCTCGATTTCATAACATGCAGCGGCAAATAAATGATAAAACCTAGAAAGAACGGCCCAAGGTTGGTGCATTGAGGCACTCCCGATGATGATATAAGTTCGTCGGACACACAACCAGAAAATCTGACTAGAGTTTGACGGCTGTCAAGGTAGATTTTCAGCCACCAGGAGTACATGGGTCAAAGTCCGCATTTTTCAATCCTCATTGGAAGTACCTCGTGTAAAACGGTGTAGAAAGCCTTAGTCATGTCAATGTAGATTGTGTCTATCTGACTGCGATTAAACACGTGAGGCTGTCAGGATTGGGGGCTCAATCCCATCGCTCGTAACCCGTTGTCAAGATTGGAGTCCGGCATAAATTAGAAGGTAGCTGGCCTATGCCGTTGTCCAACTTATCCACGCTGAGGACGTTGATGAAGAGAAGGACTGCTTCTCATCGAGAACGAGGAATGTGGGTTTATTTACAGCATCTACATCAGTCTAGCATGACTACGAGAGAAAGTACCTCAGTCTAACAGGACTGCTTGAGAAAGTACATCAGTCAAACATGACTGCTTAAGAAAGTGCATTGAGCAGCCCCACAACAGCGGTTTCTAAACACTCGGTCCCCCCTCGATGCCAAGGTGACGGAAACGTTCGTCCAGTCATCGTAAACAAGTCACCTCTCTGCGGTACAGCTTACACACACACACTCACACAGACACTTCTTTGCGCGAGGTCCCCAGTCCGGAGCCGACGTCACACGGACTTCCTAGAACTCGGAGCTGACCCCCAGCGCGGCCGGTAGCCCATTGTCTTGCGTCTCGAATGGCGCGTGGGAAGAGGCATTACTAGACGTTCCCGCAGATACCCCCGCGCTCGCGGGAGACCAGGTGGGCGGTGGCGGGCTCAGTAACAATAGTTCGTCCGCCGGACGCGTTTAGTCGCAATCAAGACGAGGCTAGAGCGTAACGGTGGCGTTCCAAGATGAGGTTTCCGCCGCTGTCGCAACTGGCTGGCAAAACTTGCACCTCAGCTGGGCCGTTCTTAACAGCGCCTCCATGGCCTAGAAAATCTCGACTGTCCAGCGCTGACAACCGCTGGGCAAGAAGAGAACGGCTGGTGGCCAGGGGGTGATGCCTTGGCTCGCAGCAACCATTTGTGTAATGATGTCACCGCCCCAAAACATCCAACAAGGACAGGCAACTGCAAAACGAACCCCACAACACGGCTCTGCGCCGAGATGACGTACCTTGGCTCTCACTTTAGACCCGCTAGGCTTCAAAGAAAACATAAGTGGAGAAACAAAAAATGCTGAATTTCGCTATGCCAATTTTTGAAGCAATTTCGTGCTGACAAATTCAGCAATCATGGAGGGAATCCTGCTAAATGAGAGGGGATCTTCTTGGCTTAACAAAATTAGTATAATAACCCTAAAATGTAGGCGGGACCCTCAAACGGAGAATTCAAATTAGCCTGCTCAAACTATCCGCATTGCTATGCAACTTTCCCGTCTTATATCTAACGGAGAAGTTGTGCTCTTGGAGAGTGAGACTCGATCGGAGCAAGCGGCCTTTTATATATATATATATATATATATATATATATATATATATATATATATATATATATATATATATATATATATATATATATATATATTGCTGCGCACTCTCTTAATTGTAGAAATAGCATTCTAAAGATAGCAAAGTCATCTGCTGTATTTACTCACAGGTATAAAGCTGAAACGAGTGCCGCTAGCAGAACGACGACGTCTGTGATTTGCAGCATAATGCGAGCAGTCTCCGGTTCCAATCGTACACGTTCAACGCGAAAAGGAAGGAAAGTGCTGGAAGGCGCGTTGACACAGCATGGTTAAATAGGAGTCTCGCGGTGAATAACGAAGCGTTTCCAGTCTCTCTCTCTCTCTCACGCACACACACACACACACACACACACACACACACACACACACACACACACACACATATATATATATATATATATATATATGTTATCTCGCACAGGTTGCTTCTCCAGGTCATCGTATTTTTTATTCCAACTTGCATGCACGGCCGCGGCGGCAAAGCGCCACGCAAACGTATGTGCGCGCGTGTGTTTCACCGGATTTTCTACCCTATTAAAAAAAACCGCGTATTGATAAAATTGCATAAACAGGCCTGGAATGCGGCCTGATCCATATGACGAGAGTGAGTGAGTGAGTGAGTGAGTGAGTGAGTGAGTGAGTGAGTGAGTGAGTGAGTGAGTGAGTGAGTGAGTGAGTGAGTGAGTGAGTGAGTGAGTGAGTGAGTCAGTCAGTCAGTCAGTCAGTCAGTCAGTCAGTCAGTGAGTGAGTGAGTAACCATTTATTGGGTCCAGCAAAACGCGATAAACCGCGCACCCGGCTAATTCCACCACGGGACTGACAGATCTAGCCTGCCGGCCCGATCGCGGGCCCGCAGGACGGCCAGGATTTCGCCTTCAAAGACGGGACTTCGTAGGAGCGCGTCCCACTCTTACTTAGTGAGCTTTGGGCCCAGCGACCCGCACTGCCAGAACATATCAGGCAAAGTAGCAACCTCACTACAGGCCACGCAAGAACAATTCGGATAAATATCGGGATATATGCTGTTAAGAAGCGCCGGATTTGGGTAGGAGTTCGTTTGCAAGACTCTGAGTGTGACCGCCTTCGGCCTGCTTAGCTTGGAGTGAGGCGGCGGGAAATCTCTTCTCTCTAAGTAAACAAATTTAGTAAGCTCATTGTGCGTGATAGGAGCGTCTCTGTGTCCGGGGAGAGAGTCGCCTGATCCGAAGACATCACGGTTGGTAAAGCCACGCGCAGCCTCGTGAGAAGACTCGTTGAGGTTCAGAGGAACCCCCTCAATCGCCCCGACGTTGGCAGGGAACCAAAGGATGGAGTGTATGGAGGTGTCACCGTGTTTGGCGCCTTCCAGAATTTGAATTACCTGCCGGGCTACCCGGCCTTTCTGGAATGCCCTGACGGCCACTTTCGAATCGCTATACACCCTTTCTCTCCGATCGTCTTGTATGGCAAGTGCAATGGCTAATTGCTCCACCACCTCGGGGTTCGTAGTCCGGACAGAAGCACAGTTGATGACATTGCCCAGCGTGTTCACGACGGAAACCGCAGAAGCCTTGCCGTCTCGGTAAGCAGCTGCGTCCACGAAGCTTCCTTCGATCTTTGCCTTGTTTATTTGCTTCAATATGTTCAATGCACTTGCCTTGCGACGACCTGCTTTGTGAACGGGATGAAGGTTGCGGGGCAAAGGGGCGACCACGATATTCTCCCCTATTTCTCTTGCGATTTGGGTGTTTTCAGCCATGTTCTTGGTGGGTGCGAGTCCGGTCTCCTCGAGGATACGCCTGCCAGCCGGCGTAGTGGACAAACGAGTTAGCTGGGCCCGTTCCTGAGCCTCGACTATCTCGTCCATGGTGTTGTGTACGCCGAAGCGAAGGAGGTCCTCGGTATGCGTTCTGACGGGCAGCCAGAGGGCTCTTTTCACAAATTTTCTAATGATGGCATTAAGCTTTTCCCGCTCGGCTCTGAGCCAGTTGTACATGGCCACCATGTAGGTCAAGTGACACAGCACAAAGGCGTTGATGAGCCGAAGCAGGCTGTCCTCCTTGAGGCCACGATGTCTGTTCGTGACCCTTCGCATGAGGCGAAAATCATTGTCGGTCTTCGCAATCATCTTGCGCAACGCAGTGCCGTTGCCACCACCTGATTCGATGAACATACACAGGACTCTGATGGTGTCGACCCTGGGTATCGGGTCACCGCTCCGAGTGAACAGGGGAATGTCACTTTCTGAGGCCGGTTCCCAGCCCTTGGGTCTGCCGCCGTTTTCTTTTCTATAAAGCAGAAGCTTAGATTTGGTCGGGGCGCATCTGAGTCCGGTGGGTAGCAGGTACTGCTCCGTTACGTCTACCGCCTCTTGCATGGCGCTTTTCACTTGCCCTTCGCTACCGCCGGTGCATCAGATCGTGATGCAGTCGACGTAGATGGTGTGTTTGGTACCTTCAACTTGGGCCAGATTCCTCGAGAGGCCGACCATGCAGATGTTTAAGAGAGCAGGCGAAATGACCAAGCCTTGCGGCATGCCACTTGGACCCAGGAGCACCTCGCCGGAGACAAAGTCGTCGATCCGCAGCTTCGCCTTCATCCCCGTCAGGAACGAACGGACGTAGTTATATTGACACGTGTACTTATCTTTATCGGGCGACCATGTTTCGTCGCCTAACAAATGTAATCGCACAGCGTGGGACGCGCCTGCATGTATCCGAAGTTTCTGGAAAGTTATCGATGCTTCTACCCGGCTGTCTGTTGTCGCCGAACCTTGTGTTATCTGATTTCATCGCGTGACGCGAATGGTGTAGAACTTTGTGGAAGGCACGCGGGTCCGAACGATTAGTCTGGAACATTCGACGACTACTGTATAAAAGAAGACGCGCTTAGCCCACTGATCAGATTTTCGACGATCGCCGACTCTGTTCGCCGGTATCGTTGTGCTATTAGTGCAGCCTGTTTTGTGGGCACAGGTTCGCCCAATAAAATTTAGTTTAGTCGTTCACAGTGTTGCTGCTGTGTTCTTCAACGTCACCACCACGTGACATCTGGTGGAGGTGCTAGTGCGTTCATGTACCGAACGCCCCCGCAAAGCCGCGATCCAAGCCCGAAGCCCGAGGGCAAAACCAACATCGCCCAAGACCAGCGTGCTAGCCGCAGACTGCAAGGACTGCCCCCAGAGCACGGACTTCTACCTCAGTCGACAAAAAAGATCGTGGTCAAAACAACCCCAATGGCTGCCCCAGCGTCCCCCGTTATCCTACAACAACCTCGGGACCCACCGACCTTCCATGGAGCAGCCACTGAAGACCCAGAATCCTGGCTGGGACTCTGACGACGAGCTGCGGCATGTATACTTTGCCTTAGAAGATGCCGCCAGAACGTGGTTTGAGAACCGGGAGTCGACCTTGACGACATGGGACCTCTTCCGTAGCGGCTTCCTGCGCACCTTTACGAGCGTCGTGCGCAAGGAAAGGGCCGAAACCATGCTGGACGCCCGAGTGCAGCTACCTAACGAGAACGTTGCCATCTTAACGGAAGAAACGAACCGTCTGTTCCGCCACGCCGACCCGGATATTCCCGAGGAGAAGAAAGTCCGCCTTCTCATGCGTGGTGTGAAGGAAGAACTTTTCGGTGCAATGATACGAAGCCCACCGAAGACCGTAGAAGAGTTCCTTCGCGAGGCCACCAGCATCGAGAAGATAATCGAAATGCGGAACCGGCAATTCAACCGCCGTACAAGCTCTACCCACTACGCAGAAATTCAATCACTGGCCACGGACGATCTGTGCGAGACCATCAGGGCCATTGTGCGCGAAGAACTGCGCAAGGTCTTGCCTTCGTCGCAGCCTCAAGTGGCCTCGATCGCCGACATCGTGAAAGAAGAGGTGCACCGATCGCTTGGAGTTCCTGAGGTGCAACCAGAATCACCACAGCCCCAGCCGGAAGCAATGACCTACGCCGCCGTCGCACGCCGTCAAGACACCCCTCCGCGACCACGCCAGGGCCCTGTAACGCCGCAATTCCGTCGTCCGCCGCCGCCGCCACCAGCACGCCCACCCGTCGCCCACCGCACCTACGCGAGGAAGACGGACATTTGGCGACCCCCCGACCACCGCCCGCTCTGCTATCACTGCGGAGAAGCCGGCCATGTGTACCGCCGATGCCCATACCGCGACTTGGGACTGAGAGGGTTCGCCGTCAACGCGCCGCGTCCACAACTTGGCGAGCGCCCACGTGACATCGCCGATTACCTCGCCGCTACTCAGTGGAGCCCTCGACGGCCGTCCCGTTCGCCCTCACCAGGCCGCTACCTGTCGCCGCAGCGCCGACCATACACCGGCCCAGCCCGGGGCTGCTCTACGAGCCCATATCCGGAAAACTAAAAGCAGCAACCGATGGAGGTGCGGTTGCTGTTCGTCGAACTGACGAAGATCCTCCGCCGCCGACGAAGACACCGAAGAAACTACCTCGACGACATAATAACGACCCGCCGCCGTCCCGACGAAGTCAGGAAGCCAAGACTACACCGAGGAAAGACGACTTGACGACGCAGCGCTCCAGCTTCAGTTCAACACGACGCAGCCGTGATCCGACGCCAAGACCTAACTGCAACGCCAGACAAAGAACCACCGACCTCGACGTGCTTCTCGACGGCCACGCAGTTACCGCCTTAGTGGACACAGGTGCTGATTACTCCGTCATGAGTGGACACATCGCCGCCCAGTTGAAGAAGGTTAAGACTGCATGGGAAGGCCCTCAAATTCGGACCGCTGGAGGACACCTGATTACGCCGACTGGAATCTGCACGGCAAGAATAACCATTCATGACCGGACTTACCCTGCCACCTTCGTTATCCTCCAACAGTGTTCACGAGACGCCATTCTCGGTATGGACTTCCTGAACCAACACGGCGCAATCATCGACCTGAAGTCGAAGTCAATTACGCTGTCGGAAGATAAAGCGATACCGCCGGAGAGCCCTCGTAGTCACCACGCCTTGAGTGTGCTCGAAGATCAAGTAAGCATACCGCCTCGCTCTAGCATTGTTATTTCGGTCGGCACCGAAATACCCGCTGACGTAGAAGGTGTCAACGAAGGCGACCAACATCTACTGCTAGACCGTGAAATTTGCGTCGCAAGAGGGATCGCTCGACTGCATGGAGGGAAAACTGAAGTGTTGCTGACAAACTTCAGCCAGGAGTTCAAGCACATCAACAAGGGCACGACGATCGCGTACATCGAGGAAATTCTGGAAACCAGTAATGCGTTTGTCCTCTCGGATTCCGCCGCATCTACCCCGACTACCATAATTCCCCAACCAGACTACGACATTAATCCAAGTCTCCCCGTGATTAAGTAACAGCAGCTCAGAAGTCTGCTCCGACGATACAAAGGCTGCTTTTCGACGTCATCGAGGATTCGACAAACACCAGTCGCCAAGCATCGCATAATCACCGAGGAGTACACTCGACCACTCCGCCAGAGCCCTTACCGAGTTTCGCCGCGAGAACGCGAAGCAATACGAGAACAAGTCGACGAAATGCTGCGCGACGACATCATCCAGCCGTCGAAAAGCCCGTGGGCATCCCCTGTTGTCCTGGTGAAGAAAAAGGACGGAACCGTACGTTTCTGCGTCGATTATCGTCGTCTGAACAAGATCACTAAGAATCATGTATACCACCTCCCACGGATAGACGACGCATTGGATCGGCTCTGCAACGCTAAATACTTCTCCTCGATGGACCTCAAGTCTGGCTATTGGCAAATAGAAGTCGACGAAAGAGATCGCGAAAAGACCGCCTTCATCACCCCAGACGGCATCTACGAGTTCAAGGTTATGCCATTTGGACTGTGCTCGGCGCCTGCAGCGTTCGAGCGCGTGATGGACACTGTTTTAGCAGGATTGAAGTGGCAGACCTGTCTCGTTTACTTGGATGACGTCGTTGTATTCGCCGGAAATTTCGACGATCACCTTAGGCGGCTTGCCACAGTACTAGAGGCCATCAAGTGATCAGGGCTCACTCTGAAACCAGAAAAGTGCCGCTTCACTTACGATGAGCTTCTGTTCCTAGGCCACGTCATCGGCAAGTTTGGAGTCCGCCCTGACCCGCAGAACACCGCTGCCATCGCAAAGTTGCCGCAGCCCACCGACAAGAAGGCAGTGCGTAGATTTCTTGGCATGTGTACCTACTACAGGCGATTTGTCAAGGAATTTTCACGCATCGCTGAGCCGCTGATACAGCTAACTAAATGTGACGTCGATTTCAAATGGGAAACGCCGCAGGCCGACGCATTTCAAGAACTAAAACGACGCATGCAGTCGCCGCCCGTACTTGCGCACTTCGACGAGCACGCCGATACCGAAATCCACACTGACGCCAGTAGCCTAGGCCTCGGTGCCGTCCTAGTCCAGAGAAAAGATGGACATGAACACGTGATAGTTTACGCTAGCCGGTCATTGTCAAAAGCGGAAGGCAATTATTCTACAACCGAAAAGGAATGCCTCGCCATCGTTTGGGCTACAGCGAAATTTCGCCTTTACCTATATGGCAGGCCATTCAAAGTGGTCAGCGACCATCACGCGTTGTGTTGGCTAGCTAACTTAAAGGACTCTTCAGGAAGGCTGGCACGGTGGAGCCTCAGAATACAAGAATACGACATCACTGTAACATACAAGTCTGGACGAAAACACTCAGATGCTGATTGCCTATCACGCGCCCCCATTGACCCGCCGCCGCAAGATGACGAGGATGACGACTCCTTCCTTGGAAGAATAAGCGCGGAAGACTTCGCCGAACAGCAACGAGGAGACCCGGAGCTAAAAGCCCTAGTCGAGTATTTGGAAGGGCACACCGACGTTGTCCCTAGGGCATTTAAGCGTGGATTGTCTTCGCTCACGCTACAAAACAACCTGCTCGTGAAGAACTTCTCACCAGTCCGCGCCAGCTACCTTCTTGTTGTACCGTCAGCGCTGCGTCCAGAAATACTGCACGCCCTACACGACGATCAAACCGCTGGGCACCTCGGATTCTCTAGGACGCTGTCGAGAATACAGGAAAGGTATTACTGGCCGCGTCTGACCGCCGACGTCGCCCATTACGTCAAGACATGCCGAGAGTGTCAGTGACGCAAGACACCACTGACAAGGCCAGCAGGATTACTAGAGCCGATCGAAGCTCCTCGCCGACCATTCCAGCAGATTGGGATTGATTTTTTGGGGCCGTTTCCGATGTCAACATCCGGGAATAAGTGGATCGTCGTGGCGACGGACTATCTCCCCCGCTTTGCTGAACTAAAGCTCTACCAAAAGGCATCGCAGCCGAAGTGGCGAAATTTTTCGTCGAGAACATCCTGCTGCGACGTGGTGCCCCAGAAGTCCTCATCACCGGCAGAGGAACGGCTTTTACAGCAGAGCTCGTCCAAGCCATTCTGCAGTACAGCCAGACAAGCCACAGGAGGACAACTGCCTACCATCCGCAGACGAATGGTCTCACGGAACGCCTGAACAAGACCCTCGCCGACATGCTAGCAATGTACGTCGGCGTCGAGCACAACGCGTGGGACGCGGTCCTGCCGTATGTAACCTTCGCTTACAACACGGCGGTGCAAGAAACAACACAGATCACGCCGTTCAAGCTGGTCTACGGCAGGAACCCGACGACGACGCTCGACGCCATGCTGCCGCACGTCACTGACGAGGAGAATCTTGACGTCGCTACCTATCTCCAGCGCGCCGAAGAAGCGCGACAGCTCGCCCGCCTGCGGATGATGAACCAGCAGAGGACCGACAGCCGACACTACAACCTCCGACGACGCTTCGTCGAGTACCAGCCCGGCGACCGTGTTTGGGTATGGACCCCGATACGCCGACGAGGACTCAGTGAGAAACTACTGCGACGCTATTTCGGACCCTACAAGATCATCCGACGTATTGGCGCACTGGACTATGAGGTCGTGCCAGACGGCATTTCTCATTCACAGCGGCGCCGCGCACGATCTGAAGTGGTCCACGTGGTGCGCCTTAAACCCTTTTATGGACGCTGACGAACTTCCTTATTTTGTTGTTTTCTTTGCTACGAGTGCTTCTTTCTTTATTACTTTCGTTTGTTTGCAGCATCGGGTCGATGCTTTTTAAGAGGGGGCATTGACACGTGTACTAAGAGAGCAAGCGAAATGACAGAGCCTTGCGGCGTGCCACTTGGACCCAGGAGCACCTCGCCGGAGACAAAGTCGTCGATCCGCAGCTTCGCCTTCCTCCCCGTCAGGAACGAACGGACGTAATTATATTGGCACGTGTACTTATCTTTATCGGGCGACCACGTTTCGCCGCCTAACAAATGTAATCGCACAGCGTGGGACGCGCCTGCATGTATCCGAAGTTTCTGGAAAGTTATCGATGCTTCTACACGGCTGTCTGTTGTCGCCGAACCTTGTGTTATCTGATTTCATCGCGTGACGCGAATGGTGTAGAACTTTGTGGAAGGCACGCGGGTCCGAACGATTAGTCTGGAACATTCGACGACTACTGTATAAAAGCCGACGCGCTTAACCCGCTGATCAGATTTTCGACGATCGCCGACTGTGTTCGCCGCTATCGATGTGCTATAAGTGTAGCCTGTTTTGTGGGCACAGGTTCGCCCAATAAAATTTAGTTTAGTCATTCGCAGTGTTGCTACTGTGTTCTTCAACGTCACCACCACGTGACAATATAGTCTGGGGCCCAGCTCATGGTCTGCGACGGAGGCCAGAATGTATTCGTGGATAACGTTGTCAAACGCTTTCTCGAGGTCGAGTCCGAGCAGGGCCCTGGTATCCCTGGTACTGCCGTCGACGATTTGACGCTTGGTCATCTTCATGGCATCTTGCGACGAGAGGCCGGCACCGAAGCAATCATGTTGTGAGAATAGATGTTGTTCTCTTCGAGATATCTGTTTGTTCTGTTGAGGACGACGTGCAGTGACCTCATTGGATGTCCACGATAACCGCTAACCATCGAAAGGTGACAACCTGGCTTGGACTTCTAAGCTTCTTTACGTTCAGCAGTTGTTGTACTGCTCTGGTATCCATGTTCAGGCATTTAATAGAACAGTTGCGTGTTTTATTTTGCGTTCATCATGGGAAGCCATCAGAAGGGACAACCTTTTTCTTCTACTTTATAAGGGAGGCCTCAGTACTGTGCATTGGTTCGTGCGACAATTGGTAACGCGATTATTTTACTTTGAGAACGCCCGTCATCCATTCCTTGTCGCAGTTAATTCAAAACCTATTGATTCACACCTCCCTTTTCTTTTTGTCACGACAAACTTTGCTCACAAACTGCAGTTTTGGGGCTTCCTAAAAGAACTTGTCGACACGATTTCATTTTTAAAAGCCAGATTTACTCTTGAATATTCGTGTAGTGTTGATCGAACGCCGCTAAGTAAAGCACTTATGCATAACCTTTTCCCAGACCCATGTTTCGCAAGCCGTGTCTGCCTCTACTTGGTCATCACGTCCTTTGTCATGTCCGTAGAATGTGTATTACACCAGCAGCGAAAACATTTTTCTTTAAGCTGCACACTCCCCCCCGGCCAGTTAAAATATGGCTTACGGAAAAAAAAAAAAATTGTGTACCCTGCAACACAAAGTGTAGACATTACAATCGGCTCGGGACAGTAGAGCATTGCTTTATTCTTTGTGGTGACTCATGTCGTTTTGGGACTGTTTACAAAGAATTATCACGCAACACTTTCCTCCCACATCTTATGGTATCCGGTACCTTCCTTTCAGAAAGAGAGCCAGCAAACACCGTATGATTTGTTTATGTAAGTGGGACTCTATTCATTATGGAGAAGCCGAATGATCGACAGACATGCTAAGCGACCTCTCTCAACGAGGTCTGTTTTTCGAGAAGAGGCTGCTCAATGCGTGGTGTGGTTGCTATTTCTGATCCCATTCCTGAATGGATTTCGCATCTGGACGCTTGTTTCGCATCTGGACGCCGCTTAGTCTTGACGCCTGTGTTTCCTCTTCGGTAGACGTCATGACCCCTCCTGGCAAGGTACGGACCGCTGCTGAAGAAGTGAATCGTAGAGCCATGCGCGAGGCTGCAACCAGGCTACATCGGTCTCAGCAGAACGCTGTGGACAGAGCGGGACAAGCCGCAGCTCGCCTTCCACGCCGAGCGGACATTTCAGATCGTTCTCGTGAAAACGACTCGAGCAGTCCTCACCGCGAAAACCCTGCAGTGCGTGGTGCCCAAAATTGAGATCCTATGGCTATGGCTTTAGCTATGGCTCCTCTAGCTTATGTTTTGACTTTTGCTGCGTGTGTCGCACAGGCCTGTCACTTCTTCGCAGAACCATTTCGCTTGTTTTAGGTTATTCTAGGACTAGCTACATCGTGTTGTGCCTGATATAAAAAAGAAATCCAAAACTATAACACAATATTTTTCCAAACTGTAGTGCACCTCTTCCCTATCACTGTATACTGCACAGGGTCCCACAACGGCTCCTGATCTACGATTTCTTTAAAAAGTCAGCCTCTACTGTACAGACTGCACGAACGAATTCCGGCCACACATAAGATAGCATGCCGCAATCATTATACAGGCAGCAACAAGAAAAAATTATTGTCACACGGCAAGGCCTTGGTTTGTTTGTTCTACTTAATAATATAAAGCTTTGTTAGCTCCTTTCGCTAAGAGATTTAGCATGCTAGAAGAGTTTCAGATGCGTTCTAGCCACCTTGCTTTTCTTTAGCGTGCCCTCATTCTTTTAAAAAATAAAACCGTGTGTGGTCCGCAACACAAAAAATTTCCACTTTCCAGTTCGAAAAGTGCGTGGTAGATGCGCGGCTTGCCATAATGAAGAACAAAAGAAAGCAAAAAAAAAAGTCGTGCAAACATTCTCATCCAAAACAACGCCCCTCTAACTGTGTTCCAATAGGCATCAGAATTTAAAGGGAGGGCTGCGGAATCCCCAGAGAGAAAATAAAGTCTATACAACCGAAGCGATTATCGCATCTATTGTAGCTAGCGCTTGCGTATGAAAGCGAGCGACTCTTTCCTTGTATACGCTACGTACCTGGCTATAATTATTTCGTCAGAGTCTGCAGCCGCTTATCTCTGACACTTTATTTCTGTGTAGCTGGCCAGAATACGTTAATTCTGAATGATGCCCCAGCTATTCCCTACCTGTCTGTCTCTCTCATTGCAGGCCTTCAGACCACTCACGTGTTTTCCCGTTCGGGTCGCCACATCTCTTTGGAGGCGATGGAAAATTACGACGATTGTGTGCCACCAAATGCGCGCTCGTGGAGGAACCCCAGGGGGTGGAAATTAATGTAATGTCATCCACTGAAGGCCTCTTTCATAGCCGTTGTGTTGGTCTGAAACGAAAAATAAAGTCATTCCAAGTTAGAAAGAAAAAGTTAACAGTTAAGAAGTTGGTTATGCGTGCAGACAACACATGCTTCTGCACGCATAACTAACTTTTTCTTGAATGAATCACTACCGACCATATATAGCTCAACTTCTGGCGGTTTTAAACAGTCGCTTTAAAACAGGGCATTCATTTGAGTAATCGCAGGTTTCCCCATTGTTTAGGATACTTTGTTCTGTTGTCGGCGCTGCGCCTCGGGAAATGGACACTAAACAAGTGAAAAGAAAAGTTATATGACCACACAGATTTCACGATGAATGCCGATGGTAATGCAATCATCATTGAACCAATGTAGCGACGCATCGCATAGTACAAGAAAACTTTACTCCAGTACTGCTCGGGGGTGATCTCCGTGTGTCGCTCAAGCAGAGCGGTCAGCCTGAAAGTTGCTAAGCGGCGCCACCGCTTCGTACAGAGCGGCGAACGCTCACATTAGGCAACCTGAATAACTCACGCGAGGGCGGTCGTGCCCGTTAAGTGTTACATCATATGTACTTCGTGAAAACAGATTAAAATTCAAGCGGAGCTCTGCGCATGTTTATTCTAACAGTATCTGGTTCAAATCCATATTCTAAAGGCTCTATATGGTTATATTACTGACGTTGGTAAGTTACATCTCGTAAGGTGTGGTCAGTGTAAATATTTGCAGGATTCAAAAATTTGTTGTTACTCTCGCATGAGCCATCTTTAGCCTCGGTCTGTACACTTCCTAGTCCGGAAATTGCAGTAGATTAGGAAAACGCAGCTTGTATTCCACCGTATTGCTGATTTTCTTCACCGTCACTACCACGTGACATCTGGTGGAGGTGCTTGTGCGTTCATGTACCGAACGCCCCCGCAAAGCCGCGATCCAAGCCCGAAGCCCGAGGACAGAACCAACATCGCCCAAGACCAGCGTGCTAGCCGCAAACTGCAAAGACTGCCCCCAGAGCACGGACTTCTACCTGAGACGACAAAGAAGATCGTGGTCAAGACAACCCCAATGGCTGCCCCAGCGCCCCCCGTTATCCTACAACAACCTCGGGACCCACCAACCTTCCATGGAGCAGCGACTGAAGACCCGGAATCATGGCTGGAGACCTACGAACGAATCGCAACATTCAACAACTGGGACTGCGACGAGAAGCTGCGGCATGTCTACTTCGCCTTAGAAGACACCGCCAGAACTTGGTTTGAGAACAGGGAATCAACCTTGACAACGTGGGACCTGTTCCGTAGCGGCTTCCTACGCACCTTTACAAGCGTCGTGCTCAAGGAAAGGGCTGAAGCTATGCTGGACGCCCGAGTGCAGCTACCAAACGAGAACGTTGCTATCTTCACGGAAGAAATGAGCCGTTTGTTCCGCCACGCCGACCCGGATATGGCCGAGGAGAAGAAAGTCCGCCTACTGATGCGTGGTGTAAAGGAGGAACTTTTCGCCGGAATGGTAAGAAGCCCACCAAAGACAGTCGAAGAGTTTCTTCGTGAGGCGACGAACATTGAGAAAACACTCGAGATCCGAAACCGACAATTCGATCGCCGCACGCACTCTACAAACTACGCCGGGGTTCAATCACTGGCTACCGACGATCTACGCGAGACTATCAGAGCAGTCGTACGAGAGGAGCTTCGGAAGATCTTCCCGTCGTCGCAGCCTCAAGTGGCCTCGATCGCTGACATCGTCAAAGATGAGGTTCAGCGGTCGCTTGGAGTTCCGGAGGTGCAACCTCAATTACCGCAACCCCAGCCCGAAGCGATGGCCTACGCCGCCGTCGTACGCCGTCAAGGTCCTCCTCCACGACCGCGCCAGAGCCCTGTAACGCCGCAATTCCGTCGTCCACCACCACCGCCGCCGCCAGCACGCCCACCCGTCGCCCAGCGCAGCTACGCGAGGAAGACGGACATTTGGCGAGCCCCCGACCACCGCCCGCTCTGCTACCACTGCGGCGAAGCCGGCCATGTATACCGCCGATGCCCATACCGCAACCTGGGATTGCGAGGGTTTGCCGTCGATGCACCGCGCCCTCGGGAAGGTGAACGCCCTCGTGACATCGCCGACTACCTCGCCGCTACTCAGTGGAGCTCTCGACTACCGTCGCGTTCGCCATCACCAGGCCGCTACCTCTCGCCGCAGCGCCGACCATACACTGGCCCAGCCCGGGGCCGGTCAGCGAGCCCATATCCGGAAAACTAAAAGCAGCAACCGATGGAGGTGCGGTTGCTGTTCGTCGAACTGACGAAGATCCTCCGCCGCCGACGAAGACGCCGAAGAAACCATCTCGACGACATAATAACGACACGCCGCTGTCCCGAGGAAGTCAGGAAGCCAAGACTACACCGAAGAAAGACGACTTGACGACGCGACGTACCAGCTTCAGTTCAACACGACGCAGTCGTGATCCGACGCCAAGACCCAACTGCAACGCAAGACAAAGAACCACCGACCTCGACGTGCTTCTAGACGGCCACGCAGTCACCGCCTTAGTCGACACAGGCGCCGATTACTCAGTCATGTGTGGACACATTGCCGTCCAGTTGAAGAAGGTTAAGACTGCATGGAAAGGCCCTCAAATTCGGACCGCTGGAGGACACCTGATTACGCCGACAGGAATGTGCACGGCAAGAATTACAATCCACGACCGGACTTACCCTGTCACCTTCGTTATCCTCCAACAGTGTTCACGAGACGTCATTCTCGGCATGGACTTCCTCAACCAACACGGCGCAGTCATCGACCTGAAGTCGAAGTCAATAACGCTGTCGGAAGATCATGCGATACCGCCGGAGAGCCCTCGTAGTCACCACGCCTTGAGTGTGCTCGAACATCAAGTGAGCATCCCGCCTCGCTCTAGCATTTTTATTTCGGTCGGCACCGAAACACCCGCTGACGTAGAGGGCGTCATCGAATGCGACCAACGTCTACTGCTAGACCGTGAAATTTGCGTCGCAAGAGGAATCGCTCGACTGCACGGAGGACACACGAAAGTGTTGCTGACAAACTTCAGCCAGGAGTTCAAGCACATCAACAAGGGCACGACGATCGCATACATCGAGGAAATTCTGGAAAACAGCAATGCGTTTGTCCTCTCGGATTCTGCCGCATCTACCCGACGACCATAGTTCCCGAGCCAGACTTCGACATAAATCCAAGTCTCCCCACGATTAAGCAACAACAGCTCAGAAGCCTACTTCAACGATACAAAGAGTGCTTTTCGACGTCATCAAGGATTCGACGAACCCCAGTCGCAAAGCATCGCATAATAACCGAAGAGGGCGCTAGACCTCTCCGCCAGAGCCCATACCGAGTTTAGACGCGAGAACGGGAAGCTATAAGGCACCAAGTCGACGAAATGCTGCGCGACGACATCATCGAGCCGTCCAAAAGCCCGTGGGCATCTCCTGTAGTCTTGGCGGAAAAAAAGGACGGAACCCTGCGTTTCTGCGTCGATTATCGTCGTCTGAACAAGATCACGAAGAAGGACGTATACCCCCTCCCACGGATAGACGACGCACTGGATCGGCTCTGCAACGCTAAATACTTCTCGTCAATGGACCTCAAGCCTGGCTATTGGCAAATATAAGTCGACGAAAGAGATCGCGAAAAGACGGCCTTCGTCACCCCAGACGGCCTCTACGAGTTCAAGGTTATGCCATTCGGGCTGTGCTCGGCGCCTGCAACGTTCCAGCGCGTGATGGACACAGCTTTAGCAGGATTGAAGTGGCAGACCTGTCTCGTTTACTTGGATGACGTCGTCGTCTTCGCCGGAAATTTCGTCGATCACCTGAGGCGGCTTGCGACAGTACTAGAGGCCATCAAGTCATCAGGGCTCACTCTGAAGCCGGAAAAATGTCGATTCGCTTACGATGAGCTTTTGTTCCTAGGCCACGTCATCAGCAAATCAGGACTACGCCCCGACCCACAGAAGACAGCTGCCATCGCAAAATTCCCGCAGCCAACCGACAAGAAGGCAGTGCGCAGATTCCTTGGCATGTGTGCCTACTATAGGCGCTTTGTCAAGGACTTTTCACGCATCGCGGAACCGCTAACACATCTAACCAAATGTGATGCCGAGTTCAAGTGGGAAACACCGCAGGCCGACGCATTTCAAGAACTCAAACAACGCATGCAGTTGCCGCCGGTACTTGCAAACTTCGACGAGGACGCCGATACCGAAATCCACACTGACGCCAGTAGCCTAAGCCTCGGTGCCGTCCTAGTCCAGAGGAAAGAAGGACTTGAACGGGTGATATCGTATGCTAGCCGGTCGCTGTCAAAAGCGGAAAGCAATTATTCTACGACTGAAAAGGAATGCCTCGCCATCATTTTGGCTACAGCTAAATTCCGCCCTTACCTCTATGGCGGGCCATTCAAAGTCGTCAGCGACCACCACGCGTTGTGTTGGCTAGCTAACTTAAAGGACCCTTCAGGACGGCTGGGGCGGTGGAGCCTCAGACTAGAAGAATATGACGTCACGGTAATATACAAGTCCGGAAGAAAACACTCCGACGCCGACTGGTTATCGCGCGCCCCCATCGATCCCCCGCCGCAGGATGACGAGGACGACGACGCCTTCCTTGGGATGATAAGCGCGGAAGACTTCACTAAACAGCAACGAGCAGACCCGGAGCTAAAAGGCCTCGTCGAGTATTTGGAAGGGAACACCGACGTTGTCCCTAGGGCATTTAAGCGCGAGTTGTCTTCGTTCACGCTACAAAACAACCTGCTCGTGAAGAAGAACTTTTCACCAGTCCGCGCCAGCTACCTTCTTGTTGTACCGTCAGCGCTGCGTCCAGAAATACTGCACGCCCTACACGACGATCCAACCGCTGGGCACCTCGGGTTCTCCCGGACGCTGTCGCGAATACAGGAAAGGTATTACTGGCCGCGTCTGACCGCCGACGTCGCCCGTTACGTCAAGACATGCCGAGACTGTCAACGACGCAAGACACCACCGACAAGGCCAGCAGGATTACTACAGCCGATCGAACCTCCTCGCCGACCATTCCAGCAGATTGGGATGGATTTGTTGGGGCCGTTTCCGATGTCAACATCCGGGAATAAGTGGATCGTCGTGGCGACGGACTATCTCACCCGCTTTGCTGAAACTAAAGCTCTACCAAAAGGCAGCGCAGCCGAAGTGGCGAAATTTTTCGTCGAGAACATCCTGCTGCGACATGGTGCTCCAGAAGTCCTCATCACCGACAGAGGAACGGCTTTTACAGCAGAGCTCACCAAGGCCATTCTGCAGTACAGTCAGACAAGCCACAGGAGGACAACTGCCTACCATCCGCAGACGAATGGTCTCACGGAGCGCCTGAACAAGACCCTCGCCGACATGCTAGCAATGTACGTCGACGTCGAGCACAAGACGTGGGACGCGGTCCTGCCGTATGTAACCTTCGCTTACAACACGGCGGTGCAAGAAACAACACAGACCACGCCGTTTAAGCTGGTTTACGGCAGGAACCCGACGACGACGCTCGACGCCATGCTGCCCCACGTCACTGACGAAGAGAATGTTGACGTCGCTAGCTATCTCCAGCGCGCCGAAGAAGCCCGACAGCTCGCCCGCCTGCGGATCAAGAACCAACAGAGGACCGACAGCCGACACTACAACCTCCGACGACGCTTCGTCGAGTACCAGCCCGGCGACCGTGTTTGGGTTTGGACACCGATACGCCGACGAGGACTGAGTGAGAAACTATTGCGCCGCTATTTCGGACCCTACAAGGTTATTAGACGTATTGGCGCACTGGACTATGAGGTCGTGCCAGACGGAATTTCGCATTCACAGCGGCGCCGCGCACGATCTGAAGTGGTCCACGTGGTGCGTCTGAAACCCTTTTACGGACGCTGACGAACTTCCTTATTTTGTTGTTTCCTTTGCTACGGGTGTTTTTTCTTATTTCGTTTGTATGCAGCATCGGGTCGATGCTTTCTTAAGAGGGGGCTATTGACACGTGTACTTATCTTTATCGGGTGACCACGTTTCGCCACCTAACAAATGTAATCGCACAGCGCGGGACGCGCCTGCTTGTATCCGAAGTTTCTGGAAAGTTATCGATACTTCTACCCGGTTATCTGTTGTCGCCGAACGTTGTGTTATCTGATTTCATCGTGTGACGCGAATGGTGTAGAACTTTGTCGAAGGTACGCGGGTCCGAACGATTAGTCTGGAACATTCGACGACTGCAGTATAAAAGCGGACGCGCTTGACTCACTGATCAGATTTCCGACGATCGCCGGCCGTGTTTGCCGCTATCGTTGTGCTATAAGTGTAGCCTGTTTTTGTGGGCACAGGTTCGCCCAATAAAAGCTAGTTTTGCCTTTCATAGTATTGCTACTGTGTTCTTTGACGTCACGACCACGTGACAGTATCTTCGCATTTCTAATGTACGAGGCCGAGTCACATGAAAGTGAGCCAACCCACCCCGCGCAATAATGATTCAGTTCATTATCAGGGAGGCATGCGCGTAGTACATAAGCATCTCCCATTTACAAAAGTGACATGCAAGTGTGAGGATAAATGTTCTTTAATGCTATCATACACTGCGTTGAACATGGTTGCGTGACGTAATGGAAGCTGCAGAAGTTGAGCAGCGTGTTGCTGTGAGGTTGTTGAAAGCTGAAGGTATTTCGTAAAAAGAAATTAGTTGCCGTAGGGCTGCAGTGTACGTTGAGCATCGGATTTCATTGGCCACTGTGAAGCGTTGGAGGGAACGGTTCAAAGAAGGACGTGAAAGTTGCAAAGATGATCCAAGACCGGGCCAAAGTCACCGCGCAATCACCCCCAACACAATTGCAAATGTTGATGAGCTGATTAGACAAGAACGGAGGATAAGCATTGATGAACTGGCAGAGCGTGCGAACATCAGCCACGCTTTTGTTCCCACCATAATTCATGAACATCTCTGTTATCGGTTCTTGTGTGCGCAAAGGATGCCCAAGATATCGAACCCCCCCCCCCCCAGAAGACGGAGAATTTTGGCACTGCCTTGACTTATCTGATCTGGTATGACAATGAGGATGACGACTTCTTGTCTGCAATATTGATTGGGGATGAACCATGGTGCCACTACTACGAGCCTGAAACACGAAGGCAAAGCTTACAGTGGAAACATTCGAATTCACCACCCCCAAAGAATGCAAAGGCTGTCATTTCCGCCGGAAAGGTGTTGTTGACTTTTTTAGGTCGTCAGGGGCCATTACTGATAGAATTTGCCAAATATTTAAATAGTATCAATTGTTTCCGATATTGTGAAACGCCGGATCGGTTTCTTGTCGCAATTAAGAACAAACGACGTGGAAAATTGACGAATGGGGTCATCTTGTTCCCCACGTCGCTGATGTGGTTAATACAAAACTGGCAAAGTTCAAGTGGGAAAGGCTTCAACATCCGCCATACAACTCAGACCTGTCGCCTTGCCACTTCCACATTTTGGGGCAGCTGAAAAAACAGCTCAAGGGAACCAGATTCGTGTCGGACGATGACGTGCAAGAGTCAGTTACAGACTTTTTGAAGCAGCAACCCAAGGAGTTTTATGAGACAGGAATGACGCGACTTGTTAGTCAATAGGACAAATGTCTAATTGTTCATGCAGACTAATCTTAAATATAGTACCCCGTTTGTCATATGTTCGCATTGGCTCACTTTCATTTGACTGGCCCTCGTATATTTTGCAATACTTCTGGTTTTTATACGTGCTCTCTGTTGCGACTATAATTTCGGTGCAATTACTCACGATACACGACCGGTGACACCTGCTCCTGCGTAATATATTGGAGCAAAGGACAGCGTTATTGAGATATTTCATTGGCAGTTGCATATGTAGAAGAATGTAAACAAGGTTCTTGAATGACAAAGTTTCATTAACATATTTGTCCTCAACTTGTTCATTTCATGGCCTTTACATTTTTCATATCAGCGGCATGCACTGCTTTGCTGGTTTCGAACTGATATAGTTCTAAAGTTCGTGTGATATTTTCTTTACTTATTAAATAGAAAAACAAATATCTCAAAAATATATCAGCATCTTTGGCAATGACACTGCAGTATGTATTTCACCCATGAATTCATGTATTTGATCCCTCGACAAATTGTTTAAGAGGAAGCTTTAGCTTGGGCCCAGTTCCGACGCGGTCTATTCAAATACATGTAAAACGCAGAAACGCTTTTCTGAGACAACCCCTGGATCGCTTTCAATAAAATTTATTGCATTTGAAAGAGAAAGTTAAATTATAGTGACTGCTGGAAACGGAATTTCGATTTAGGGTCGGAATTTTGTTTAACATATGTTGAGAAACTTGAAATTTCGACAATGTTGAAGCACGACGTTTACAAATTAATTGCTCTGCATCAGGAACAGACATTGCGGTTGTGTAAACGGCATCTGTTAAAACACTCAAAGCGGACAAATTTGATACGTCAATTGGTATCTTACGTGAATTTGTTACGTTGTGTACGAGGATTCTGCAAAAACCGTATTTCCATGATATTAAATTTTTTTAGAATAATGTATAACAAAAGAATTTTGTCCCCTATAGATATACTATTAGATGCAATTCACAGAATTTTTCTATTTTTCGTTATTGAGTTAGAGTTTTAAACTTCATAGTTTAGCTTTCTGAATATTTGCGATTTAATCCAATTTTTAATAAAGAAGTGACTGCATAAATAAAAAAATCCAAAACAAAAAATCACTAGACTTTAAGTTTTTCTTATAATTGCAAGAAACCTCGTCAAATTTGGTGCAGTGGTTGCTGAGAAAAACGAATTCTCCTCCTACATGTATTTGGATACGAACACGCGAGCTAAAGCTTCCTCTTAAGGAGGAGGCCGAGCTGCAAAGTGAGCCCCCCCGAACGAAATTTCTGGCTACGCCACTGCTCACAGGTATATAGCTAAAACGAGTGCCGCTAGCAGAACGACGACCGTGATTTGGAGCATAATGCTAGCAGTCTTCGGATCCAATCATACACTTTCAGCGCAAAAACGAAGTGCCAGAAGTCGCGAAGACACAGCTTTGGTTAATACGAATCTCGCGGTAAATTCTAAACGGTTATAGTCATATATATATGCGTACGTGCACACACAGGAAATTGCACACGTGTGCCTTCTCGGGGTCATCGTATTCTTCATTCCTACGTGCACATATTATGTGGCCTGAAGTCTATTTCACATACAAGCGACGGTGCGACGGTGGCCGCGGCGGCTGAGCGGCTCCACGGCACGCAAAAAATATATTATATGTATATATATATATATATATATATATATATATATATATATATATATATATATATATATACGTACACACAGGAAATCGCACACATGTGGCTTCTCGAGGTCATCGTATTCTTCATTCCTGCGTGCATGCATTACGTGGCCTGTAGCCTATTTCACATGCAAGCGACGGCCAGACGGTGGCCGCGGGGGCTGAGCGGCTCCACGGCACGCAAAAAATATATTATATATATATATATATATATATATATATATATATATATATATATATATATATATATATATATATATATATACGTACACACGCGGGTAATCGCACACGTGTGGCTTCTCGAGGTCATCGTATTCTTCATTCGTGCGAGCATGCATTATATGGCCTGAAGCCTACACATGAAAACAAGCAGAGTACTTCTGAGGCACCAACGCACATGGCCTATTTGAGCGACGCCGACATTTACTTTGTGGAAGTATGCGTCACTTGCGACTGACGACTAATACCCTCAGCTTCAGTCCGTAATTTCTTCCCAAAGAATCCTCCTCTTATCTTTACAGCGAAAGTTCTTCATTTTAGCTTCCATAACAAGTGGACACTGCACAACCTGAGTGATGAACAGCTCGTTCGCTACAGCGCGAGAGGAAGAGGAGGAGGAGGAAGAGGAGGAAATAAATTGGCGTTGGCTTAGCTCGGCTATGCCAGGAAATACGTAGCGAAGCTATAAGGCATAACATGGTTAGCCTTGGTTAATCCTGATTGCAAGTCAGGTTAATCTGGTTGTCTAGCTATGTTGCGGCGTTTAGCCATCCGTTTGGCGCGCTGTTCGTCCGTTTCCTGGGCGATTCGCTTCCTCTTATCTCGTTCCGATGTCGATTCCGGGCCTCCTCCTGCTTATCAATATTGTCGTCGTCCATACTGCCGCCTCAACTATGGTTGCGGCGCACGCGAGCTCTCCTTTTCAATCCTCTGACATGGTATCAGGCATGCGACGCAGCTGGCGAAGCGAGCGGAGGCGAGCGCAACGACGAAGAACGCGGTGTGACGTCATACCAAACGGCAGCGGCGGAAAGGCATGGCGCTGCGCAGCGGTGGAACCTCTGTGGCTCGGTGCTATTAGTGGCGCATGCACAGTAGTGCCTAGGGAGCGAGAGAAATATCCGCGGCGAGGCGCGCGTTGTGACGCCATGTGCCTGCTCGAAGCACCGCCACGGCGAAATCGCAAGTTTGCGGCCAGTAAAGCTTTCGCTTTAAAAACAAGAACTTTAGAGCGAGGCGTTTAAAACTACAGCGGACGTCGTTTGCTACAAATGTCGCCTGCTAAAACCGTCATCTCGAGTGGGCGAGTTCCCCGCAACGCCCGCGCTTCGGCCACGCCTCTGCCACGCGATCTATTAACGGGCGCTCTGCGACGGGTGTAATGGTTGGGGTCGGGCATGAAATAGATGGCAGCTGGCCCATGCCGTCTGCCAACTCATCCACGCTGAGGACGTTGTTGAAGGGAGGGACGTGTTCTCATCGAGAACGAGGAATATGGGATTTACTTATAGTGTCTACATGGGGAACGTTACAGTTCATCAGTCTAGCATGACTGAAAGAGAATGCACACTCAGCAGCCACGCCACGGCTGCTTATAAACACTCTGTCCTCGCTAGATCTCAAGGTCAGGGAAAAACGGCCGTTCAACCGTCGACCAATTCGGAGCGTCCAAAGCCATCGCAAAGGCGGGTCGTCTTTGTGACCAGACCAAGGTGAGAGGGTTTTCGCAGACACGGGTCTTGCCCTGAGCAGGCGCCCCTTGGTCCCAGAGTTTATCTGGGACAGCTGACAGTGGTCACCGCGTCTGTCCATTGACTGACGACTTCTAAGACCTGTGAGACAGCGCCGTATAACACCTTCCTCCAGGAGTTCCACCGCTTCAAAGAAACCGTGACGGTGATGGTGAATCCACTAACAATACTTGGTTCACCGACTGCGTGTAGACATCCTGGCCCCGTTCGGTTGGGGACTGTCGTATTGTCACGTGGTGGTGACGTTGAAGAACACAGTAGCAGTACTGTGAAAGACAAAACTTTATTTTGCGAACCTGTGGCCACAAAAAACAGGCTACACTTATAGCACAACGATAGCGGCGAGCACGGTCGGCGATCGTCGAAAATCTGATCAGCGGGTCAAGCGCGTCGGCTTTTAAACATCAGTCGTCGAATGTTCCAGAGAGTAATCGCTGGGACCCGCGTGCTTTCCACAAAGTTCTACATCATTCGCGTCGCGCACACATGCGATCAGATTACACGAGGTTCGGTCACAGACAGCGGATGGAAGCATCGATAACATTCCAGAAACTTCCGACACATGCAGGCGCGTGCTGCGCTGTGCGATAACATTTGTTAGGCGGTGAAACATGTCGCCCAATGTGGACAAACAAGTACACGTGTCAGTATTGTCGTCCTTACAAAGTGAGTCGCCGCAGTAGACATCCCGGCGCCGTTCCGTTGGGGACTGTCGCTTCCCCGAAGATCGACAGCCCGCGCAGGACAAACGTAACAACTCCTCCATGGCCGGGAAAATCTCGACTGGCCAGTGCTGGTAACCGCTGGGCAGGAAAAGAATGGCTGGCGGCAAGGGGTGATGCCTCTTCTTGCAGTGACCAGCTGTGAAATGATGACACCGCCCAAAACATCCAACAAGCACAGGCGACTGCAAAACGAACCCCACCACACGGCTCTGCGCCGAGATGACGTATCTTGGACCTCACTTTAGGCCCGCTTGGCTTCAGAAAAAAACATAAGTTCCGAAACAACAAATGCTGCATTTCGCTACGCCAATTATTTGAAGGAATTTCGTGCTCACAAATTGAGCAATCATGGATCAAGTCCAGCTAAATGAGCAGGGATCTTCTTGGCTTAAAAAAAATTAACAATACCAATCCCAAAATTTAGGCAGGATCCCTAAACGCAGAATTCAAGTTAGCCTGCTCAAACAATCCACATTGCTATGCAACTTTCTCTTCTTCTATCTAACGGAGTTGTACTCTTGAAGAGTGAGGCTCCATGGGAGCAAGCGGCAGTTTTGTGTGACATTTGATTGCGCCACGTCAGAGGACAGTGGTCGGTCTCGAAGATGAACCTCGCTCCATACAAGTAACACGACAGCGCTGTAGGCTTCCTCTCTTACAGTTAGCTTACGGCTGGCATACAGGATATGATGTTCCTCATTATCGTCGCCGACGTTACTAAGTACCATGCCCATACCCCTGTCGCTTGCTTCACACTGAATTAATTCCTTTGTGTAGTCTGGCGCACGAAGCACATGACGAGAAGCAAATAGCGTTTTGAAATCTTGGAAAGCGTTCTCTTTGTCCTTATCCCAGTGCACGCTATTCGGTGCTCCCTTTCGGAGGGCGTCCGTTATAGGACTTGCTCTTTGCGAGTAATTCGGAATGTACCGTTGATTGTAACCGACAACTCCCAAAAATAAACGAATGGCTGTTTTCGTGCGCGGCTGTGAAAAATCTCCTATCGTAGCTGTTTTCAGCTCGGCCGGCCGTCTCGTGCCTTGACCTGCAACATGGCCCAGATAATTAACCTGCGAGCAGCCAAACCTACAATTTTCCGCCTTCATCGTTAAGCCTGCTTCCCTCAACCGTGAAGAACACCTGTTTGAGATGCAATACGTGCTGTTCGCAGCTGTCCGAAAAATTGCTACATCATCCAGATATGGCAAGGCGAACTCCTGCAAGTCTTTTATGACAATATCCATTAACTTAGAGAAGCTAAACGGCGCGTTCTTAAGCCCGAAGCTGAGAGCGAGAGGGCGAAAAGTGCATACAGGTGAGATAAATGTGGTATAGCTGCTGGCACTTTCTGAAAGGGAAACTTGCCAGTATCCCCGCACGAGATCTATAGTTGAAATGTATTTAGCAGCGCTAACTCTTTCGATTCGTTCCTCAATGTTGGGTATCGGGTGCAGCTGATCCCTGGTGATGGCATTTAACTTCCTGTAATCAACACACGGACGGGGGTCTTTATTAGGGGTGCCTACAAATATTAGCGACGACGTGTAGTCACTTTCAGCAGGCTCAATAACTCCCAACTCTATCATTCTCTGTATCTCTGTCTCCATAATTTCTCTCTGTCGTGGAGACACCCTGTGAGGCTTTGATCTTACGGGTTCGGTTGATTTCAGCTCTATTTCATGCGTTATTAGTTCTGTTCTACCTGGCCAATCGCTGAATCTGTCGAGATATTCCCCTAACAGCCATCTTAGCTCATCTATCTGCTCGAGTATAAAAGCGTGCGAGCTTACCGAATGTTTTACCACTTCTTCCAGGCTGATTTCAGAGTTGGAGGTCGCCTTATACTCATTAAACTCGGTACTTGTTTCATCCTGCTCCTTGATGGTAACGTTAACGATTCCGCTCCGCTCTACGTACTGCTTCATCAAATTGCAGATGTATATCCCCACCTCCTTCCTGAGACCGGGCATTTTCAGAGCATAGTTACTATCTGAAAGTTTGTACAACATTTTAACGGGTCCTTCCCAGTGAACTTCAAGCTTGTTCTTTCTTGAATGTTTGAGGATCATTACCTGGTCTTCAGCGTTAAACGTACGAAGCCTCGCATTCTTGTCTTAATAGAACTTGGCGTTCTTTTGAGCTACTCCCATGTTCTTTTCGACTAGTTCCTGGGTTGCACTTAGCCGTTCCAGAAGATTTAGCACGTATTCTACCACTGTTGGACTCTCTCCTCTTCCCTCCCACATCTCTATTACCATTCCCAGCGGAGAACAGTGTCCTCCCATACACTAGTTCCGCTGGCGAGAACCCTGTAGCCTCGTGAGGAACTGTTCGCAAAGCAAACAAAGTGGCCAGAAGACAATTCTCCCTGTCCTCCTTGCGCTCGTAACATAGCACCCGCAGAACTCGCTTAAGCAGTGAATGCCACCTCTCTACACTATTTGACTGAGGGTGGCAGACGGAACTGTGTATCAATTTTACCGCGCCCTTTTGTAAGAATGTGCAAGTCAGTGCGCTGGTGAATCTTGATCTCCCGGAATTTCGGCTGGAGACCCAACTCGTGCGAATACTGTCAAAAGCGCGTCTACTACTTTGGCGGAGCTGAGCTCTTTCAGAGGGATTGCATCTGGAAGCTTTGTAGCCTGACACAGCATTATAAACATGTACCTGTAAGCAGACTTCGTCTTTGGTAGAGGCCCTACCGTGTCTATCACAAGTCGCCTGGAAGGCTCTGATATTAAGGGCACTACATTTAGTAGAGCTTTCCATGTTTCTCCTGGTTTACCCGAGCGCTGACACGCGTCGCATGATCTTAATGTTTTCTACGTCTTTGAAACACCCAGGCCAGTAGTATTCCATAAGCAATGCTTCCTTCGATTTGTATATGCTTAGGTGGCTAGACCACCCATTTCCATGGCAGAGACTCAAAAGGTCCTCCCTATACTTAGTACGTACGACTAACTGATGTAAAATCCTACCATTTCGGTCTCTGTAGTGCCGATACAACAATCCTCCGCTCTCTTGTATCACCACGTTGCGCCTAGCAATGCCTCCTTTAGCTGTGCGATGCAAGTAACTAACCTGTCATCATCCATTTGCTTGGCTGCCAGGGATTCTCTGTCCACACGTAAGAGCTGATCAAAGTTTTTTGAGGCCGGTGACAGTAACGACCCTGTCTCGCTTGCGAGAGCGTCAGCTGGCTCTTCCCGCAGGCGTGAACTTCGACACTATAGTGATATGCTCTCGTTGAGCTGGTCAGGTGGCAGGCTTTCCTCAACCGCTCTTCGTCCCTTCAGCCTAGCTCGGAGTCGGTTACTGAAGTTACCTTTTTTGTTACTTCCGCTGGAGCAGCTTTTGCATTTTCAGCTGAAAGCGACGCGATTTTCCGAGCTTGGCTTCGCGTCAACGCCAATACTAAGCCCTATCCCAGTTTAAGATTCTGTTCCGCAGTAACTGATCCGAACGATTCGAAAAAATGTAAGGGTACTGGAGCGACAAAAATGTGGAAAGTGCAACCTCGGTCACTAGCTCCCCGAACGGTCCACTTATTTTTACTTTGGCTATGAGCAGACACGCGCTGTGTTCTTCTACAACCTGTTTGATCCATGCTACTTCTCCAGTGAAGTCATCTACCGTAACGTAGGACGGATGGACAATGTCCATAGTGGCGGCACTGTCTCGCAGCACCCGGCATGGTTTGCCATTAACTTGCAGGTCGTGAAAATATGGGCTTAAAAGTTCCATATTATCCTCTATTTCATCCACGTAGGAGAAAACTACGCTAGGCTTCCCGCCATTTACAGCGATATATCCTAGTTTGTGGCACTTATAGCAGCGGATCAGTCTGAAATATTTGAATTTTTATTTCTTCTTTTTTGTACGGTTTCCTCGTTGGACTTCCCGCTCTTTTCTGAGGGCTTTTCCTCCACGTCTACAGGCTCCGATCGTCTAGTCTGCCAACCCTTTTTGAACGGAAATGGTTTTTGAACGGAAATGGAAACCGTCTCAATTTCCTTAGTCGGCGTTCAGCTTTCTACGCGTTGCGTACTCTTCGGCTAATTCAGCCACCCTTTTCACAGTGTTTACGTTTCCTCTGTCTCGCACCCACAGCTTCACAGATTGTAGAATGCTTTTGTAAAACTGCCCTAGACACATGCATTCCAAAATCATGTCTCTAGTCTCGTAGGCTTCGCGCTTTTCGACCACTCGTCTTGGTTGGCCTTTAAGCTATATGCGAACTCCTGATACCCCTCGCTATCCTTCTTGCCCGTGCTTTTAAAGCTTTGCCGAAAAGCTTGGGCTGAAAGGCGGTACTTCTTAAAAAGACTAGCCTTAACTTTTGCATAATCATATGCATCTTGCGCAACGAGTCTGGCGATTACTTCCGCAGCATCACACGGCAACATATACAGCAAACGCTGCGGCCATGTACTCGAACCGAAGTTCTTCTTCTCTCAAGTCCTTTCGGAATTTCCTAGGAACAAGCCTATGTCGTTCCCGACCTCAAATGGCTTTAACAGCCTGTAGATTTGGTATGGTTGCGCCTCACTTGATCGTCCCAGAGCCCCTTCACTTCCTTGAGACACCTCCAAACGTTTGCTTTTAAGTTCAAGTTACATTTTTCATAACTCGCGATCTTTCTCGCCTTCTTCTGTCTCTCTGTCCTATTTTTTTCTCTCTCTGTCCCGTTTCTCTCTTTTCCTAAGAAGTTCGAACCAAATTTCAATGTCCTCGTCACTGGCCTGTTCGAAAATTAGCTGCAATAATTCTGATTTTATCATTTCCTTGCGTACCTCTGGGCCCAGTTCCTCACCAACAATCAACAATTCGTGTCTCAGCAGTGTCCTTAACTCCATTATTGCGGCTTTAGTGCTTTGGTTTTACTCGCTAAACATACCTGGGTAAACACATCCTAGCTAACGATCAACAATCCAGCTTCCCTACGGTTCTAAACAGAACAACCACAATATGAAGCCTAGAGAGTCAAAGCAAGAACCAAGCACTCACCGCAGGCACAGCACCACGTCGCAAAGTCCGTCTCACCACTGTCAGCCAGTTGTAAGGGTTGGGGTCGGGCATGAAATAGATGATAGCTGGCCCATGCCGTCGTCCAACTCATCCACGCTGAGGACGTTGTTGAAGGGAGGGACTTGTTCTCATCGAGAACGAGGAATATGGGATTTATTTACAGTATCTGCATGAGAACGTTACAGTTCTTCAGTCCGACTGAAAGAGAACGCACACTCAGAAGCCACACCACGGCCGCTTATAAACACTCTGTCCGCGCTAGATCCCTAGGTGAGGGAAAACGGCAGTTCACACCCAGTTCGGAGCGTCCAACGTCATCGCAGCCCCTTTGAGGGGCAGTGGCCGCGCACTCGCCCTCAAACAGACGCCGAGGTGAGTGGGTTCTCGCAGACACGGAGCTTGACGCGAGCAGGTGCCTCTTTATCCCAAAGTCGACGCCGCAGACAATGGCCGCCGCGTTTGTCCGTTCTAAGCTGTGTGAGACGGCACCGCCAAATATCTTCTTCTAGGAATTCCCTCGCTCCAATCAGACCACGACGGTGTCGGCGTGCACATTAACAATACTTGCTCCGCCGACTACGTCCAGACATCTCAGCCCCATCCCCCGGTTGACGTGGCGCATTCTTATCCTCACAAAGTGAGTCATCGCAGCAGGCCAGGCAGATTTCGTCCTTTCAAAGCGAGTCGTTGAAGCAGATATGGTGGGGCCTTTTGGTCGTGATTCCCCGAAGATCGCCAGCCCCCGCCGGCCGTTCGCAACGTCTGCCAACGGCTCTTGTTTTGGAATGCCCCAAGGCGCTCGGGTGCCGTCTCGCTCACACATATGCAAGAGGCCTATGGATGGCTTTCAAAGAAACTCGCGTCCCTTTTCCCCTCTAGGCATTCGAGTAGAAAGGCGGCGCCCCCAGTAGAGCTCGGGGTGCGTGGCCTTTTACCTGAAGAACCAACACCATAATACGGCACGTTGCCATTTGTTGGGCGTGTTGGTCAACAGACTTAAAAAGCATATTTAGCGCCAGCGAAGAAGGACAGAAGGGATGCGACACCACAATGCGCTTGCGGTCTCGCCTCCATTCTGTCCTTGTTCGCTGGCGCTAAATATGCTTTCCAAACCAACTCCAGTACATTCACCATAAGTAAGCGTATGTTGAGTCTCAAAACCTGAAGAGCCGTCGCAGATGACGACATAGAAAGCTTTCTCTACGATAGGGGTGTAGCAGTCTTACGAACATAATTATGTCGGACTGCACTGATCGAGCCGACGCGGGTATGGGTCGGAAGATTCGTTGGTAAGTGTTGCGGTAATTGGCCAGAGGCCACAACTGATAGCCGAGAGTGGCGTGTGCTTATATCTTTCTGGCGCGCTATAATATGTCATCTCAGAGTGCACTGAGCTGTTTCACTGCATAAATGTATTGGACGTGCTCCACTGTGGAAAGCAGTAACAGTAGACTGTTTTAGCAGAACGTTTTTCACGATCCCCTCCGCTCTCGCGTTCCCGCTCACAGTTAGCGGAGCGGCAGACGAAGAATCAGATTTAGCGGAGCGCCCGGCTGATGTCCGAAAGGGATGTGCTCGCCGGCCGCGCCACCTTGCCCCAGAAGATAAAACCACTCTAAACGTAATACTTGTAACAATTGCCGCAATAAAATATTATTTTTGCAATTACTCGAATGTTTGAATGCACTTCCCGCAATACATTGCATTTTCATTTGTTATAGATGTAATCCTTAGATTAACAAAGCCGTTACGCTGCGTTGTAGCCATGACAAGTTCTTTTGCTGTGTCAATACATCTAACACGTAGCCCACATAAACAAACGTCCACACATGCGACAAACGTGTTGTTCATCTTCTATTTACACGTCCGCTGTTCTCCCAGAGTTTCGGTGCATCGCACTGCTTGAGTTATGAGAAGACATAACAACAAGGCAGAGCAGCCGGTGCTACGAATCAACTGAAATGGAAGAAACTGGAATACATTTTCCTGCGTGAAGTTTTTTGTAGTACGCGAAGAGAGCCGCTTTCTGCCAACGGACTTATGAATATGGATGCCATGGATGCTGGTGTTTTCAGGTCGTATTTTTTATTCGAAAAAAATGACATCTCAAGGCTTCATAATGCGCTTCAGGATGTCTTAAGGATGTCACATGTCATCACAACAGCTCAACGAATGACTGTGCCAGGAAACAAGAGTTTGCGCATTACGCTACACCCGCTCTCTTACCCCGATAGGCTGTGCGGTCTATAGCAATTTTTTGGCAGACATTATTCAGTTATATCATGAGCGACAAATATCGTTCTTTCACTCATCGAGAGTAACTTCAAGCACCTTTTGAAGGACGCAAACAGTCAATCCTTGCTTTACATACCTACCTTGGAGGAATTTTCACAGGTAAATATTAGACATTTTGGTTCGTCGTCCGTCTTTATTTATTTATATTTTTTCACACGTATACCTTGCAGGCTGTGCATTCCAAAGGAGCACCGCTGGATAATTGTTGGTGCTTCACCGACGGCACCGCGAGGGCTATCTGCCACCCGTCGACAAATCCAAATATGCTTTTTTTCTGGGCAGAAGCGCACCCATGCTGTAATATACCAGTCCATCATGTGTCCAAATGGCATAATCTGTCAACTAAATGTACCGTACTTTGGCAGCGGATATGATGTAGGTGAGTTGATACATTAGAGACGAGGGTTCCTATTCGCAAGTTGTTACTGGCCGTGATCGACGCAGACGTCATGTTTCGTTTCATGTTTATTAGCATAAATGCATTCACAATATGTAGATGAAGGACGGTACATTTTCAGTAAACACAGCAATGAAATAAGTTTAGCAAAATAATACATATGTAGTCAAAGTACATAAGCAACAACATCAACTGTAACACGTGTATATCAAGAAGCTAATAATTATGCTAGTAGGCAGATGAAAGCAAATATGTTTTCAAAAAATATCAGAGTACTTTACGGCAACATTTGAAAATGTAACTCTAGATTGTTTAGAAGGAAAGGGCGCTGAAACGGACAATTTGTTTTCATAATTTGTCGCAACTTGTGGCCGGGGAATGTTGTTTGATAAAGCAAATGTAGTTATACAACAAGTGTGTATGAATGAATGCATGCAAAATGAGAGAAGTGTAGCAATGCTGAATACTTAACGAACTTTAATTAAGGGTCTCATCACAAAACCAATTTATTTCCTAATGACTGAAGGAATGTGAGCATCAAATTTTTTATTGGAACCTGCAACGAGTCCTGAGAACGTCCTGTGGTGGACTTGTTTATTTCAATATTGCTTATTAGTAATTGTAAATTTAAAGCCAATACATTTCACACGATGCGCAAATGGCACATTTGTGAGGAGTAATAAGCTTTGTTAAACTCAGAAAAGGTGTAAGCAGTGCAGGTTGTTGTTTACCGGGTTGCACCCGCTGCAAGGTTCAAGAGTGCACTGCACTGCGGCAGCACCTTACAGCACCTTGGCTTGTACCCCGTGCAATCGAGGACCCAGTTGCAGGCAGCACAGCCGTACCACATAGTATCAGGGACTATGTTCAGAGAAGCTTGGCTGAATAGAATATACCAGTAGGCTGGTTTACTTTGTGTACTTTTAGACAGCACAGACAATAAGATGCAATATGTAGAGTGAGGTGATGCAACTGATAAAACTATGTCTACTATTGCCTGTTTTGTCTTGATTACAGCGGTTTTGGGAGGTTTGAGCGTATTCTGAGTGCAAAAACCACTTTGTGATCTTGCAAGTATACTCCGAAGAAGTAAGACGTATGAGAAACTAGAAAGGCTCGTAAGGGCCACAGCTATCGCATCTGTGGTCATCCTGCATATCCTATGAGGCTACAGCTGCTGAAGCCCTACAGCGGAACGTCTTCAAGTGGGCACCAGTTGCTGCTCAACAAGGAAATCAGCAAAGCGTCCCAAGCTGTCGAATGGGGTTTTGGCAAGACCGCAGGCTTAGTTGCATATGTTGATTTTCGCAAAAATAAAAAACTGTGCCGCCAGAATTTGTCACGAATGTATAAAATAAGTGCTCTTCTGGCAAGCTGTCACACTTGTCTCTATGGCTTGCAGGTCTCCGCTTACTTTGGTCTTGAGCTACCAACCTTGGAAATGTACAGTGACTTGCATTATGACCTGCAACACCGATGCCTGTGGTCGATGGGACTCCAAGAATGTACGCCTGCGATGACACCGAGTAAATTCCAGACCTAAACACAGCATTCAATTAGTGGAATTTAATAAACCGCTATTTCGCATGTCAGAGCAGACGCGCAGCCCTGGAGGCCCTTCGGCCACGATAAAGTGTGTTGGAAGTCATATAGCACGCGACTGTACCTGAATTCGCAGCACAGGTAAAATATGAGGCCTAGTTCTGGGCAGCATTGTTTAAAAAGTAAGAACAGATATGAGTGTATAAATCAATTCTTAGCAAATGTGAATTGTACACCAGCCCATTAAATTTAATTTAGTGCATCAAGAAACCAATTTTTGGAAGTCGCATAACTAATCCTTTCACTTTTGAATGAAAGGTCAGTAAAATCTGAAGAGTTTTGGGAAGTTAATCACGAAGCAACAAAAAACGCACTATTTAATAAGTATGCCTTGCTATAGAGAAGCTTACTTTTATGGTACATTGCTTGCCCAACTTGGAAAAAAAATGAATGCGTAATGTCACTAAAACGTGCTTCCTCGAAAAAGTTGCGCTTGTTCGTGTAAAATTGAAAAAAGAAATGATTTAAGTAAAACAAAAAGAAAGAGTTGAAACACCTGCTTTATGCACGAAAGACTTTCAAGAGTTAAATTGCCACAGATTTGTAGTTTGTCCCCTCCAAACTTTTGCTCTTGTCTTCTACTTGTGTGTACCTATCTTTTTCTCGCCTGTGCAGCACTAGTGCGGTCAGAGAAAGCCTTTGGCAAGTGATTTGCGAGATAATTTTAATTGTGCGAAGGTCAGGTTTCAGTCTAACTTGTTACATCATATCTACTGTGCGTGTGCTGTCGTCGTTGAAGTGATTGAGTGTCATTGGGCAAACTTGAGAGTCAGCACGTCTAAGCAAATAATAAAATGTAATGCACTTGTAAAAAATCTGGTATCCAACTTGGCCTCATGCCTTAAAGAGCCCCTGAACCCTTGTGACTTCAAAAATTTGTTGTTTAACAACAACAGCGGATCAGCCTCTGCACTGAACACCCTTCCTCAAAAATGTTCTATTTGTAGCAACCAACGCGGCGTGTAGTGCTGCTATGTTCATAAAAGATTGTTGTCACAATATCCTGTGTAAAATACGTGTTCAAAATGTTAAACTTGGTCAAAGGGCCATTCAAAAATATTACAGTTTGAGTAGTGCACTGTATGACATTACGAACGTGTACCGCGTGCCTGTGTAGACGTCACCGCACATCTTTGTTCACAAGGAAGCAAAAATGACAGTGAATTACATGCCCCAAAGGTCACAGCACATGGACTCTGTGTAGTTTATGTCGTAGAAAAATTTATTATACTGGGAGCTAAACACGATAAGTTTATTACAGGCTCGGGCAGTTCTCTTTATGAACACGTCTTTCGAGTTTTTCCAAATGTTCCAGAAGCTGCTCCCTTTCTCTTGCTCGACACTGGACTTCATGTCTGTGAAAGTGTCAAAATGATGTGGACAGTTCAATCACAAATTGAGAAATACTCAAGCCACTCATAGAATGCTTCTTTGTGAGTGCAATGCATTTCGTTAAGAAAAAATTTGCTATTAATCTGGCCCAAAATAAGATTTCTTCAATGTTGAGTGAAGAATAAACATTTTTGTAATGGCTGAAGAGTAATTATATTGAAAATTAAATATATATGTATCTAGACGACATTGCACCGAATGCAGCTTCATCAAATTTATTTTAAGTAATAGGCAGTCCGATGTACTTTCAGTTTAGAAATCTTACATCACTTTAGACTTAAATACTTTGGTTTGCCTTAATTTTTAAGTATGAATAGATTGCATTTTTGAAACGGGCTGATGGCGCGCACTCACAGACGCCTTGATAGACAGTGTTGCAAATTGAGCTATTAGGTCCATTCGATTTGCTTCCACCACACTGAACGAGTTCACGGCAGTTTAAGAACAATGTGACACTTGAAATAATTGCTGTAGAAAAGACGTAGTGCAGAGGTTATGTGTTGGCTAACCAATGTGCATAGAGTGCATAGGTTTGAGGGTCTCAAACTGCAGTTGTGATCGGGTTTTCAAGGTTAATACACACCGCACTTACGTAGTCACGTCAAGGACCGTCAACCTGGGTGAGTGGTTATATGCCGGCTACATCACACAGCAGTTACTGTATGTGAAGTAGCCGGCATAGTTAGTGGTTATGGCCACATAGTGACTGGTTATGGGCCAAATAGACAACTTCGGCATTGCGCACGTGATATAGGTATCGGTAAATCCATGGTCGATCCCCAAGATTGATTGCACCACGGTGGCAAAAGGAGTATGTGTCCTTCAAATAGCTACGAACTGCGAAAAAAGACAGCTCCCGAATTACCCGATCAATATGTCCACTTAATTTATCCCAGACCTTCCGCTGTCGCACGTTACCCCTTAATGGATACCAATTGCAGCAGAGAGTTCGCAGCCAAGATACTAAGGGCAGTGGAGGCTACTAGGAAGTTTCAATGGGTTGCAGAGTTTACAAGAAGACACATATTTACTATGTCTTGGTATCATAACGCATTAGGGTTGGCAGTAAGGTTTCCCCTTCGGCTTTCTGCTGATGAGCCCATGTGGTGTGGTCATCTACGGATGACATGGGAATATGCATCAGGCTCCTTAAGAAAGCTATCGCTGACTTTGATAATCGTCTTCTACGGTGTCTGTCTGACTTTTTATTCTTAAAGGCGCCATGATGCGCTCCTTCAACTTTTCTCCTTTTATCATTATAACTCGGAAACGGAATTGAACGGAGGGTCAATATGGCTATGTACGAAGAATTGGAAATAATATGATGTAGGCCCTCAGCGCTCATTTTACCTAAGAATTTTAATTTGACATCACTGCTTCTACGCCCCCCACCCTCTTGTGCCGTAAGGAACCACCATTCTGGATTGACTTTTGTGACGTCAGAAATATCGCGGCCACCGCTTTATCGTCTGCTCCGAAACAGTCCAAAAGCACTCCTTGGCACCCAACGACGCAGAAAGGGCATCTCCATTGAATGGGGGCCCACTTCTATCACTGGGGTGACAGAAGCAGCAGAGCTAAGAGCGCTCGTAGGAACTATATCTGGCTAACCTCCTAAGTGCGTATGCAAAAACAAGAAGATGCATACCTACCATGAAGCACTTCCGGCTCCTGCCATCACTTCTGGTTCGTGCAGTATATATATATATATATATATATATATATATATATATATATATATATATAATTATATATATATATATATATATATATATATATATATATATATATATATATATATATATATATATATATAAGACCATTATATATATATATATATATATATATATATATATATATAATGGTCTTAGAGATATGCTTCGATCACTGCAAGGGAGCGCATGGGGGCGCAATCGCAGAGTTTTGCTACAATTACTACAGGGAACTCTCGTGTTGCGATCGTTCAACCACCATCAAAATGATGAGTAGTACATGTATTTGTCTGACCTTGGTGCTTAGGAGTTGAGACGTTTGTGTGGCTTCGTTTATGACGCCTTATGTGGACCTGAATTGGCCTACCTTTCGAAGCAATTTATACTTCTTTTTAATACAGAAAGCACTAAGACTGCAGGCACACATTATCACTGCTAATTCCAGTGGTTCCATTTGTCCGTGCCTCCGTGGCGCAATGGTTTGATATCGGGCTTCTGTGCTTGAAGTCTTTGCGCGAGTCCTGCGGTGTCGCGATTTCAATGATGTCTAATTATTTGTTACAGAGTACTTACCTAAAGAATGGACGCTCTACAAAGCCACGAAGCCATTTAAAGCCAGAAGGAGGATGGAAGTTGAGGCAAATTCATGTACTAACCATAAATCCCGTGCTGGTTCAGATGCTCTAGCACCACGGTTCCCTCTAGTAATTGTGTGGGGTTTAGACGCTGCCATCTACTGAAAGCGGGGTGCGATAGTTCCCCGTGACAGCGCGTGGACGGCGATCTGGCAGCGCGTGCTTCTTATTCTTCTTTTTTAGATAGAACCCGCAAGGCGGGAACAAGTCTGAAAGACTACTAAACCTGTGGTTATGTGACTCCTCGTCTGGCCGTCTCACTCTTCCCTCTTGGCTACAACATGGTGTCAGAAGAACAGGTGCTACCAGCGGATATCGGCTCGTAGTCATCCTCCGTGGGAAGGACGACACCTGCAAGAAAACGCCGGTGAGCTGATTCCTATTAGCCCATCTGGGAACTCAAGCAGCACGACCACCTAACGTCGGAGACCATGACGCCGTTCGTAATTCAACTGCCGGACGTCTTCATCTTTTCGTCACCAAATGAGTAGCCGAAGTGGAAACAAAGATTTGAATGTTTCCGAACCTCCTCAAGGTTGTGCGTGAAGTCCAAGGAACATCAAGTAGACGCGCTATTCTACATCATGGGCGAGCAAGCCGAGTAAATGTGCGGCACCTCTTTGCTCTCTCTTAAGAGAGCTCCAAGAAATACGACGCAGTTGTGGAGCAGTTCGACAAATACTTTAACCAGGGACGCAATATAATGTTTGAACGGGCCAGATTCCACCACAGAGTACAGCAAGAGGGTGAATCGGCCGAAGACTTTGTCACTGCGCTTCACACACTTTCGAAAGATTGCGAGTTCGGCTTTCTTCGAGAAGAGTCCGTGCGCGATCGCCTGGTAGTTGGCATAAAAGATTAGGAGTTATCCGCCTGGTTACAGCTCGACGCAGACCTCACACTTCGAAAGCCTGTTGGGTTCGTCTGCCAGGTTGAGAGCGTCCGTTAACAACAAGCCGAGAACATCTGTGAACAAAGTTGCGTCCGGTTCCCAGAGGGCATCCGTCGAAACAGGACAAGAGCGGCAGCTATTCACAGGGCGTAAACAAGCTATCTTCATCCTCCGGTAAAAACTGCTTACACAAAACTTGCCGTTGGTGTGGTCGAGAGCGTCACCCTCGCACTCTCTGCCCTGCACGCTCGGAAGTCTGCAGGAACTGCCGAAAAAAGGGTCATTAGGCCTCCGTATCCATATTGAGGAGCCTCAATTGTCTTGAAACCCAACAATCAACAGCAGGATTCCTCGGGGCAATCAAGACGTCGGATGCTAGAACGTGGGAGGCAGCAGACTTGGTTCAAGGCCAGCCAGTAAACTTCTAAATTGACACTGGCGCCGACGAGACCGTCCTCCCAAAGCAGGCATTCCAGACACTCAACAACATACCTTTTCTCTCAGCTACTCCTCGGCAACTACATGGTCCAGATGGGAAGCTTCTTACAGCCGCAGCAGTGGCACAAGTCGATCTCACCTACGGCTACCGTACGACAACTCAGGATGTATACGTCCTAGATGAGGCACGCACTCCGTTGCTAGGGAAGCCAGCAACCAAAGAACCCAGGATGTTGACGTCTGTAAATACGATTGCTCAGAAAGTGAACTCGAAAGAATAATTTCCGGTGTTGTTCCAAGGACCCGGCAAGGTACACAAGGAACACCGGATTAAGCTGCGAGCAGGAGCGAAAACTCTCGCATTCAGCTCTCCCAGGCGCATCCCGATTTGTTGATACGGAAAGACAAAATTGAAACTAGAAAGAATGCGGAAAATGGGCGCCGTATCACCCGTTGATGAGCCGACTGAGTGGTGTGCACAAATGTTATTCATCCCAACGCCCTCAAGGAGACGTGAGGATCTGTGTGGATTTTAAAGAACTGAACCGCCACGTTCTGAGAGAATGGCATCCTGTTCCATCCGTGCAGCACACTGTCGGACTTCTTCACGGGGCCAAAGTGTTCTGCAAACTGGACGCTAACCCTGGATTTTTGCAAATTCCGCTTTGAGGAGATTCTAAAAAACTCACCACGTTCATCTCACCTTTTGGGAGATTCTACTTCAACCAGTTGCCGTTTGGAATGCCATCTCCTTCTGAACACTTCCAGAAACAAATATCATCCATTTTACGAGGAATCAACAGGGTTGTCTGTCACATATAGACGACATCCTGATCTTGCGTTCGAACGAGCATGAGCACAATGAGACACTCACAAATGTGCTTCAGCTACTCTTCAAGGCTGGACTGTCATTGAATGAAAACAAATGCTTGTTTATAGTCTAGTCTCTTATGTTCCTTATACAATGGCTAGACCGAGACGGAATGCGACCCGACTAAAAGGAGGTTGAAGCCATTTTAAAAATGGAGAGCCGACCAAGCTGCAGAGAATTCTCGGCATGGCAGCATACCTCGCCAGATTCGTTCCCAATCTCTCTGAAGTCCTGCAACCATTTGCTTTCCTGCTGTTAAAGAAGGAAGAGTTCGTTTGGGATGCTCCACAACAGCAGGCGTTCAACTGATGGAAGTCGGTGCTTTCGTTTCTCCCTGTCCTTGGAGGTTACGATTCAGCGAGAGAAACAGTCGTCACTGCCGATGCCTCATCCTTCGGACTTGGGGCATTAATCAGGCAGAAGCAAACGAATGGTATGTGTTCTGTAATCGTTAATGCGTAAAGATTATTGTCAGAGGACGAAAAGCGTTAGCCTAAAATTGAGAAAGAGGCTCTTGCTTTAGTCTGGGTATGTGACAAGTTCAACGTTTACCTCATCGGCAAGCTGTTCAAGCTGTAGACGTATCACAAACCGTTGATTCCCATCTTCACTTCTAAGAGCCTTGACGACCTGACGCCTAGATTGCAGGCGCTAAATATCAGACTAATGCGATACCAGTGCGAGATTACATACGTTCCAGGCAGACCTTCTAGCTGCACACTCTCGTTTCCAGAGCGCCTCTACGAAAAACAGAGGACCCAGAGCTCAAAGAAAATGTGGAAGCTTTTGTATGCTGTTTGAAAACCTCTATTCACATAAAGGAACACAACCTTGAATTGTTAAAGGCATCTCAAGAAACAGACCCTCTTTTTGTACAACTTCGCCGGTTGAGTAACAACGAATGGCCGACCAGGCAAAATTCGCCAGTGGACATAAAGCCCTTCTACGAGCATCGACACCAGCTCACTCTGGAGAACGAATTAGTCCTCTGTGCTGCTCGAGTTGTCGTTCCAGCTACTTGTCAAAGGGAAGTCCTGCGACTCTTACAAGAAGGACATTTCGGCATAAAAAAGACGCTTGCTCGAGCCAGATATTATACCTGGTGTCCCAATATGAAAGATGACGTGCCTGGTGACGTTCCTGGTGAAGAAATGTCAGCAATGAGTCGAAATAAGAGTTAATAGGAAAATTCCCCTGATAAGCTCCGAATTTCCAGAAAGACCCTGACAACGCATTGCAATAGACTTGTTTCCCTATAAGAGCCAGCGGTGGTTGATAGCTACAGATTATTTAAAATACCCTGAACTGGCTCCGCTGGAGAAATTTACGTCCGCGGCTGTAGTCAACCACTGGAAGTCCTTTTTTGCACGCCATGTAATGAAATTCCTCGGGAAGTGGTTTCCTACAATGGCCCGCAGTTTTCGTCAACTGAGCTTTCACTCTTCGCTCAAGTTTCCAGCACATTACATCTAGCCCTCACTATCCTCAGAGTAACGGACTTTCTGAGGCTTCGGTAAAAACCATCAAAACTTCCATGAGAAACACGAAAGACCCTTAATTGACGCGTTTAGTTTAAAGCTCCACTCCTTTAAAGAATGTGCATAGCCCTGCGGAACAACTCATGGGTCGTCGGCTAAGAACCGAGGTTCACCATAGTTCGACCAAACTGAGACCCCAACTGACGGATCAAGAAAACCTTCAGAACTTCGAATAACAATACTGGAAGCGTCAAAAGAAAGACTTCGACAGACGTCATGGAGTCCGCGACTTGCCGGAGCTTTTCTACGGAGACGGTGTCTGGTTGACAGACCTCAAACGCAAAGCGACAGGACAAGTCACAGCCGATGGGCCTCGGTAATACTGGGTTAACACCGACACTGGTGCTGTACGCAGGAGCAAGACCCATCTAGTTCAGTATCCCCCTGCTAACACCAACGTAGAAAGTGCCAGTATCTGTGAAGGTAATGCAGATCCTCTTTCAGGTTGCCAGGACGCTTCCCACATGTATAACAGAAGTGCAAAGTGCGTGAAACTGCCTTCTGCAGCGCACTTCGCTTGCTCTATTGGGGAGATGTTGTAGATGCCGCCATCTAGTGAAAGCAGGGAGCGATAATTTCCCGTGACGAGGTTTGGTCGGCGGTCTCGAAGCGTGTGCTTCTTCATCTTTAGGTAAAACACGTCTGAGAGACTATAAACGTGTGGTTGTGACTCCTCGTCTGGCCGTCTCGCTCTTCCCTCCTGGCTACAACAGTGTGAAACACTACATGTGCAATTTCATTTTACCACCAGTTAGTGTTACCAGATGACTGTATGGAACAATTGCTACATAGAGCAATTCAAATACAATTTTCGTATCGCACCAAATACGCTCAAATTTCGCGAGCTTTGTGTAGGGTGCGTACGTTTTAACATTTAATGCATAATCAATCTCGAAAATCTGCGTCATATGGTCCTTTAAGTTCGTCTTTGGCTGAGGAACACGTGTGAGTTTCCTTTCTCGGTCGGTAAGACAGTTGATGTGGCTGCCACTTCGTATCAGCGTCATAGAAACAAAAGCTTTCGTCCACAGAGAAAGTATAGACAGACACCCGAAATATGGCCGTAGTTATTGGGTGCTGAAACTATGAAATCACAAGCAGTTTGAACGTAAGTAGTTGATGCCCTTTTGAAGAAAGAGTACAGCCGGAAAATTTCAAGGTGTAAATTTCCATGTAACCATTCTACTTAGTGAATTATTGGAATTTTCAAATCTTTCAAATTTGCGCAGAATTCGTTTTTTCTTGCTTTCCAGGCATAATTTTAGCTTTTTAGCAGTCTTGTTGATGTAGACGACGTAAAAAGTGCGTCGTGTCGTTGCCGATATTTTCCCGTTGAGCCATGCAATCGCGGCTGCCTGTGGTGATGGTAGATAATGTTCAGATGGCGCGACCCGTTATCAACGAATTGGAACTCAAGCGCAGCAGGCTAAATATGAGCTGCAGGCTCGCCTGGAGGTGACGATGGTACTGCGGTCGTGATGCTCAGGTGCTTCTCTGGCATCTGCGATGTCCCACGGACGCCGATACCATTGTCAGCAGCGCTGAAAAAAAAAAACAGTCTTGATCATCACCTTTCTCGGTAGCGGGACGAGGTGGTAACGGCGGAAGGTCGGAGTTGCATGGCGCTGTTCGGACGCTCCGCTGATGTCAGTAGCACCTTCTTTCGACCTAACCGCGTCTTTTCGTCTCGACGCGTTATCATTCGGAACCAGGGATGGCGAAGGCCATGTTCCCAGTTCGCTCTCTTCAACGGGCACCCTTAGAATGAGCACGGTCTTCATTTCGTTGATAGAGTCTAGTGTAACGATGGCGTCGGCTTCTCGGAGTACGGGCAGCTTCTCCAGTACCTGTCTTGATGCCAGGATGCAGCAGAGGACGGCCGGTACCGAGGTGCAGATAAGCTTGGCCACCCGACCGCCGGGCACTACGTCGCGCCATCGTCGCGTCGACGGGCTGCTCACGTCAAGGTACGTCATATACGCCTCATCAATCTGTACTTACGCAGCTGCGATGCTCCGACGAGGTTTTGGACCCGACCAGACGGGCGAGTTCGAGAGCTGCTATGCGTACGCGGAGTCGGTGAACGTGCTGTTGTCGACGTCGGTGAGGCTAAACGAACGAGCAGCTCGAAGACGGCGAGGAGGCCAGATAGATAGATAGATAGATAGATAGATAGATAGATAGATAGATAGATAGATAGATAGATAGATAGATAGATAGATAGATAGATAGATAGATAGATAGATAGATAGATAGATAGATAGATAGATAGATATCTTAATTTGAGTGTACCTGAACAGACATTGGCCAATACGAGCGCGCACTAGGTCACATACAAACACCATGACATGAACCAGACACCTTACAGAAAAAGGAAAATCACAAAGGCAGTATAAACAATAAAACGATAATCTAATTATAGGTGATCTGCAAACAAGTCATGGCACGAATGGCACGCATCTCAGGATAAAATGTATCACAACATTTGGCGACTTTTGCATTATGCACACGAAATTGTAGTGACGTCAATAACTAATCACTACCAATGGACTCACGCACAATTTTATGGAGGAACTATAATTAGAGCCCGCCAATTTTTTAACTGTTCTACACTTGTGTCGCTATATTACGCTTTTATACACTCACACATTAACTACTCGTTAATATGTTGGGGAAATACATACAATACTCACCTCAGTTCACTTCAAACTTTGCAAAAGCAAGCAATTAGAATAGTCACCTCTAGTCCCTATAATACTAGCGCTCTCCCATTGCTACACCGTAATAACATTCTGTCTGTCAAAAAAACTGTGATGTATAATCTGGGTATATTTATTTTTAAGTTATTGAATAATGAAGTTCCTGCATGTATAATTCCTAAAACCTGCCTGATAAACACTAATGTCACTAGGTTTGCTTTGCACAATAATCTAATTTTACCTGAGGTGCGCACCAACTATGGCAAACAATCAGTTCATTTTGCTGCCTTTCCATTTTGGAATTCCATACCACTTTGCGTCAAAACTTCGCGTTCAACATCCGTATTTAAAAAACATCTGAAGAATTTTCTTCTAACAGAAATATATTTAATATTAACTTAGTTTTTCTTTTCTTTCTTTTTCTCTTTTTCTTCACCCTTATTACTTCAAATATTCCGCTGTTCTGATACCTTTCTTTTTTATTAATAGTCATGTGTATTTCGAAGTTGTTTTGTTGTTGTTGTTTCTACTGTTGCATTTATGGTCATGTATATTTGAAATTCTTTTTTTTGTATTGCATGTTTGGGTAAAATTTCCGTTACTGTTCAAGTCATTTAGCTCATTTGGTTTTACTGCATTTGCTCCTTGCAATTGTATAATTTCCTTCGTTAGTTTTCTTGTAACTAACTCGTAATCTTGTTTTGCATTCTCCAGTACTTACTTTCTTCCATGTTGCTTATATATGATTTTAATGTAGTTCAATTGGTTGCTTTAGAAAGCGCATATTTATAAATAACAGGAGGTCCCGATACAGTCATTGACTATGGGACCTCCTTCTGTATATTATTTGTTTTTATAACCTGTAATCTATAATGAATAAAATCAATTTCAATTTCAATTTCAACTGCTTGTCATGCACAAGTCGCCTGTCCTGAAGAGTAGAAATACTAAGGTCTGTTAGGATAGAATCATAGCTATAGATACGACAGCGACCAATATACCTATCATACAGTATGTGTACGAATGTACACTAAACATTTGCGCTTCGATTTCATTAGCTAACGGAGACGTCATTCCAAGCTACTGACGCGAACTCGAGGCGTGGTCCCAAAAGAGCACAGTAAATAATGCACCAACAATCGAACCAATGAACTGGTCTTGTTAACCTATAAATAATACCAATATCTCTAATTGCGCGGAATACAATTGAATATACATGCAAGCGGAAATCGAGCTTTGAATGAGCAATAGCATCAAGGTCTAGCACGATATATTTTTCCGCGAAGAAGAGTATAATTGAATGTAGTGTGGCGTGTTTTCTAAGAAAGTAAGAGACAGAACAAGTTTTTCTAATGTTTAATTTAAGCCTATTCATCAAGCACCATTTCTCGACGTTGCCCCTGTCAGCTTGGAAACCGCAATATTCGTCTGAATTTTCAATCTTACAGAATAATGTTAAACGCTCTGCAAAGAACAAAACGCTCGTTTTCATAACATACAGCGGCAAATAATTGATAAAAACTACAAACAACAACGGCCCAAGGTAGGAACCTTGAGGCACTCCCGATGATGATATAAATTCGTCGGACACAGCCAGAAAATCTGACGAGAGTTCGGCGGCTGCCGAGGTAGCTTTTGAGCCATTTGGAGTACATGGGACAAAGTCCGTATTTTTCAATCTTCTTAGAAGTACCTCACGTGAAACCGTGTCGAAAGCCTTAGTCATGTCACTGTAGATTGTGTCTACTTGACTGCAATTAAACATTTGAGGCCTACTGTATCCAAGAAAGGCCCATAAATTTGATTGAACGAATCGTTCTTTCAAAAAGCCGTATTGCAAAGACGAGATTTTTTATTTAAAATATGAACTCATGCGTTCGCATATTACCATTACAAAAACTTTTGCAAAACAACAAATAAATGACACTGGTCGAAAGTTATTCACACCAGAAGCATTTCCGGATTTAAATACAGGAACAACTACTGACACTTATCAACGGCAACGAAGAAAACCAGTGCGCAAAAATGAGTTGAACGAATACCTCAAAGCAGTACTACAGTTGTCAGCGCATCCTTTGATTATGAAGCCGGGAATTTCGTCGACGCCTGTTAAAAGTTTTGGCTTAAGCTTCTGTATCGCCGATAAACCCTCACGTTCATCGACACTTTCATACACTAAGCAGTCAGTGCTCTCATCAAAGGTGATAACATTGGTTTTGCTGTCAGTGCGCAGATAGGAATGACTAAAGTGGTCAGCGAAAGTTTGGCATACATATTGCGGTTCGAAACAAATATTATCGCGCATCGTCAGCACAGAGGCATTGACCTTATCTTTAGTTTCATTCCGCACAATAGCTCAAGAGGAGTTCGGTTCTTTCTGAAGTTCTCTTGAAGAAGTTTATGGTATTCAGCTTCATCACGTGCAATAAGATTTTTCACAATTTGTCTAGATAATGAACATATTTCGTACCAATATTCACTTTCACATTTTATGTACACTTTGTGATACCACTGTTTTTTCTTCAAGTAATGTTTCAAATGGCAAGAAAACTAGCAAGGAAATCTCACCGCATGACAACGACAAGAAGGTGCACAAATCGCGAGGGACACACAGGGGCCTATAAAGGTAAGCTATTTCAATCTGTCTTCATTCCAGTCTCCAGACGTAAATTCACGTTACATTCGGGCGGTGATCCGCAACGTTGTTTTGCACCAAAATGACAAACGCTCTCCTCGTTTATACGAGATCTCCCCCTTTTGTTTGCTTTCAAAACAAATTCCATTAACTATTTTAAGAAGTATTTCTTTTCTAAGTAGGTTACAAGATGAGAGGAGTACGAAGCAGCGGAGAGGATTTTGGCGAGGCGCAGCTAGCGCAGTTAAAGTAGATAACCAGATGAGCAGGGTAGTGTCGGCGCCTGCGATTGGCCTGCTTCCCCTTGCTTAGCTTGCGTTGGCTGGTAGAAAATTGCGCCCGTCATGCAATGGAACCTCAAAACTGCTGCTAAAACGGATCCACAGCGAGGAAGTGCGGGCAGTGCGATCTCTTAAGCGTACGTAAAGAGCCCGACAACGTGGTATTGCCACGCAATATTGTTAATTATACGCAAATAAATTCATTCTTCCAGGCAGCTCTGAGTAGCCTGTATTTGAGTGATCGTCAGGCAGACTTCTTTTATTCCTTTCGGAGCGAGGTAGTACATTATTCGTTCGGCAGATTATTGAATCTTTAATACAAAAAAAAAGAATCTTTAATGTGTACATTATTTGTACACATTAATAAAAAAATAATAATAATATATAAATTTTAATAATTTTTAATAATAAAAGGAAAGAATCTTTAATGTGTACATTATTTGTACATTTAATGTTTTCCAAAAGGGAGACGTTAAACAATTGAAAAATTATAGGCCCATTAGCTTACTTTCAATATGATATAAAATATTCACCAAGATAACCTCCAATAGAAAAAGAGCAACACTGGACTTTAGTCAACCAAGGGAACAGGCAGGTTTCAGGAAGTGACACTCTACAATGCATCATATTCATGTCATTAGTCAGGTAATCATGAAATCCGCAGAGTACAATCAGCCTCTCTATATGACATTCATAGATTACGAAAAGGCATTTGATTCATTCGAGATATCAGCAGTCATAGAGGCATTATATCAGCAAGGAGTACAGGACGCTTACATAAATATCTTAGAAAGTATCTACAGAGATTCCACAGCTACCTTAATTCTCTACAAGAAATGTAGAAAGATACCTATAAAGAAAGCGCTCAGACAAGGAGACACTCCCCAATGCTATTCACTGCGTGCTTGGAAGAAGTGGTCAAGCTGTTAAACTGGGAAGGCTTAGGGGTAAGGATCAGTGGCCAATATTTCAGCAACCTTCGATTTGCAAATGACATTGTTCATTTCAGACAATGGGGACGAGTTACAACAAATGATTGAGGACCTTGAGAGAGAGGGTATAAGAGAGGGATTGAAGATTAATATGCAGAAGACAAAGATACTGATCAAAAGCCGCGCAAGGGAACAAGAGTTCAGGATTGCCAGTCAGCCTCTAGACTCTGTGAAGGACTACGTTTACCTAGTGCAATTACTCCCAGGGACCATGACTTACAGTATTTAGAAAATAAAAATGGGTTGGAGCCCATTCGGCCGACATTGTCAGATCCTGACTGGAAGCTTACCATTATCATTAAAAAGAAAGGTGTGCAATCAATGCGTTCTACTGGTGCTGACATATGGCGCACAAACTTGGAGACTGACAAAGAAGCTCGAAAATAAGTTAGGGCCCGCGCAAAGAGCGATGGAACGAAGAGTGTTAGACATAACATTAAGACACAGTAAGAGAGCGGGTGGATCAGAAAGGAAACCGAAATAGCCGATATTCTAATTCACATTAAGAGAAATAAATGGAGCTGCCTAGGTCATATAATGCGTAGGTTAGATAACCGGTGGACCATTAGGGTTACGGAATTGGTGCCAAGAGAAGGGAAACGGAGTCGAGGACGGCAGAAGCCTAGGTGGAGTGATCAAATTAGGCGCTAGGCTGGAATCGGCTGGCACAGGAGAGGGGTAATTGGAAATCACAGGGTGATGCTTTCTCCTGCAGTGGACATAAAATAGGATGATGATGATGATGATGATGATGATGATGATGATGTGTACACATCACTTTGACGTGGTGAATTTTCTCAGCGTTGCGATTTCTTTCGACAGACAGGCTAAGTGGCCGCAGCCTGAAAACGTTTTACCAATAGCGGGGGCTAATGGCAAAAAAGGTTTAAAATTAGCGGTGACTATTTTGCTTCTGTTTGATCTAATCATGCTTATCAATGTGTATACATTCCGTGAGATGGGGTTATTTTCGCGCTTTTTGAGACGCTGCGTGACACATAGGCGAGGTAGGTGCGGCACGAAAAAGTTTTGACCAATCGTGGAGCGGTGATTGCAGAAATGAAACAGTAGCTGTTTCGAATAGCTTTACGTTATAGGCCCCACAGTTTCAGCTGGCTGGCCGGAGCCGAAGAAATTGCGGCAAACCCATCTCACGATAACTGTTCACGGTAACACCTTATAATTGAAACCAATTAGCGACACAACGTATTGCCACTGTCTAAACGAGCTATGCATTAAGCATGTACCTGCTACGAGACTCCTCTTCCTCGCTTCCTTAAGAACACTCCGCCCAATCTAGCGCTGCCTCCGCGAGGCCTGCGCCTGGCCTCCGAAATACGTGGCTCGCTGGTGCGTGCGAACGCTGAGAAACGCAACCGCAACCACACTCGGCAACCGGGCTCCTGTAGCTTCTTTATGGACGCGCTGCGCCATTGATTGGCACTGCGCTTGGCCTCCGAGACGAGAAGCGTGGCGCGCCGGTGCCTGCGAACGTTGAGAATTGTTACTTCGCTTGCCGCACACGCAGTTGCACGTTTTCAGTGACTCAAGTTGGCGAGAAGTTCGTTGAAGAAGGGCACATACCCGGTGCATTTGTTGTGCAGCCTGCTAATCCGTCGGGTTGTTGTTCTTGACGAATGCTTGTGGCGTTGGTACAATTCCGCTCATCATCGCGAAAATTCCAGGGATCTTCTTCGTCGCTGTAGAGCGGCAGATTTCCAGTTATACGTACTTAGTTATCCGAGTTGGCATCAAAGACGTTCATGAAAGAGCGGCATCAAAAAGGTTCATTTTAGAACATCACATACCCAGTGCTCCGTGTCCGCGTCAAAGGGTTTCTTTGAACAGCGGTACGTATCCAGTACCGCGTCTCACAGTGACCCAATCTGCGTGCAAGCTCGAGGTTTGTTGAAGAGCGGCACATACCCGGTGCATTCATGAAGCTACCACGGGAACATATTGGTTGACAGGAGGACACCGCCCTCCCGCCACCCCCTTCCCCATTAAAAATATGGCCTCTCACTTTTGTTTATTCTTCTGCTCATTTCTCACCGACGAATCCCGCAAGTTCGACAGCATTGGTCCGTTTATTGGTCAGCTGCTTGCTACCTTCTCACGTACCATGGGGCGCCTGTGCTACACAAACGTTTGGAGGTGAGAAGCTCACCCCAATTTGTAAATATGTGGAAGTGAATGGAAAGAGCTGACGAAGAGGTAAGTTGAGTGCCTGTGCTACATGTGACTAGCAGTGGTCTACATATGTAGAGTACCCTAGTAGGCTGCCAGTAATAAGACACAGCAAATCGTTAAGTAATGTTTATGCAACACTTTGTTTATGCAACAAGCTAATGTTTATTAGCTTATAAAGCCCAGTGGCGGCGGTGCAGTTGTTGGGTAAGAGAAAGCAATGGTTAAACGTCCTCAAACTGGAACCACACGGAGCGCGGAAGGCATGAGGTGATGAAATTGCTCCTGAACTCCAGACCTTCCTGCAGAAAACAGAAAAGGAAGCGCTCAACATCATCAACAGCAGCTGATATTATTGCTCTATTGTTTCAGCATGGTGATTCTTCTATATATAGCGACAGCATGTCTAAAAACAGTTTATTGTCGGTTGTGCAGAAGTCACAATTCCTACAAGTGATGTTCTGTATAAGTGTAAAAGCATGCTAATTAGATAACAATAACTGCAGCACAAATTCATACGCATTAAAACCAGGTGCGTTTTGATCAATAGATGCACTGGCTTTATATAAACCGTACATTTATTTGATCTCCGGGTTTTTTTTTTATAGGTGCGTTCTCACGAATTACGCAGAGCCGTTAGAGCAAACTGCAATTGAGTATAAAGTGAGGACGACCGTAAATATCATCAATGCAAACAAGATATTCTGCAGCCACATCGTGAAGGTGTTGGTTAAAGCTACGAGTTTTTAGAAACCGTCGCTGTTGGACGGTAGCAAAAAAGCGCACTTAAGTAAAGTGAAGTAAAGCGTCGCAAGCCCTCAAAGGACTCTTGAAGACATCTCAGGTGTACTAAGTCTGCTCTCATGGGTACCCTTCAAACTGTACCGTTCAAACTGACGATTTCGTTATCGAGCTTTACAAGGCCTTGAATCGTGTAGCTCGGTGCCATTGAATCTAGAGATTCATTATAGCCGCAGCGCTAATGGTACGGTGACACAAAGAATACAAACACAGCACAAGCGCTAAACTAACAATGACAGTTTATTGCAATCTGAAAATATATAGAACTATGTTCATCTTCGTACGCCCCCTTATATTGACCAAACATTTCAAGAAGGCTGATATCGCAACCAAACAACTTTTCATGAGATACGGAAATTGAAGATTGTCTATGTCACCGTCGCATTTAAGCTCCCGTTATATAATGAACGTCAACGAAATCGCCTAGTTTTACTCCCTACTGCCATCTCGAGAATATTTGCTTGAACATCCTGCTTACCCTGCTTTGGCCCGCGTAAACTACAGTATATAGGGTATGTGTGATCGAGGTTAGTCTCTGGATCGCCCCTGCTCAGTTTTTCTTTTCCTTCCTTCCTCGTGCGAATCTCGCCAGCTCCGTATAATGTAACAGTGCGCATCTTTCTTACTGGTTCTGACTTCTGGCGAAACTGAGAACCTGATTGAAATGCTCATGACTTAATGCGAAGTATACGCCAGCTTACCTTGTGACGCTCTTCGTCCATACGTACACGGTATCTTGAAAGTAACGTGGCAATAACAGTTTTGACGTTCAGCATGGCGAACCTGTGGCCTACACAGTTACGTGGACCGCATCCGAAAGGCAGGTAAGAAGCAGGGTTGATGCCAATTTTGTTCTCATCGCTAAATCTGTTATTAAAGAAAAAAAGAAAGCTGAATCATTCACGAGGAACCCAATGTTTGTGTCTAACAAAACGTTCGAGGGCGAATGTTTACGATGGATGGATGAAAGTTATGAGCGTCCCCTGTGGAACGGGGCGAGGGTTTGCGCCACCAAGCTCTTGCTATTATACGGCCTAATGTCCTACATAGATCAAAAAGGAAATAAAAATACAAAAAAGACAGAATGAATTCCCATAACGAAATCTTCTCTCCCCCTATTGGGAACTTTGTTTCTGTACGTCTCATTTTTTATCGTTTCCCTACTTTTCTTCCACCAAACGTCCAATCGCCTCTTACTAGTCTCTTTTGCGAATGGGTTTACTTTCACCCTGCTCTCAGGGAACTCAAGGGCTTCAAGGAGGCCAGTGGTGCCAAATCGACCACTTGGCAGATATCTTCACATTCTAAAACATCCTCCATCGTTTCCCTAGCTTTACCGCAGCAAGCACATCTTCTTGCTTGTTATGTCTCGCTTTATAGGTGGGTCTTCTAAGGCATCCTGATCTCTCTTCGAAAACTAATGAGCTTCTCTTCGAGTTATCATAAATTGTTTCTTTCCTTATTTCGTTTTTTCCTCTGAAGTAGTTACACATGGTAGGTTTTTTTTTTCCATTGCCGCCACCCATGAGATTATTTCAGCCTCTCCGACTTTCCACTTGACGTTCATTGTTGTCTTGCCCACTCTACATGCCGCATACTTGCTGGTAAGCTTCCTAGTTCTTTTCCTCCACTGTGAATCAATGTTTTTCCTGCACAAATGCCTCAACACCCTCCCAGCCCATTTACTTTTTTCCATATTCCTCAGTCGTTCTTCATAATCAATTTTACTGTCAGCTTACCTCACTTCAAAACTTCTTGCGCCCATATCAATCTGCACAGCTTCATTTCTAGTCTTGCCGTGAGCGCCCAATGCGAGGCGTACCACTGACCACTGACTCGCATAAGACAATGAATGCGACACCCACTCACATCGCATTGTAATCTGAACACTACTTAAGGCCCTTACTACCGCGCTATGACTGAACCCTCCACTGTGAAACTATAACGAAGGTTGTACTTCATTTGAATAGTAAATCCCACGAACGATTTTATTTACGCAATATTTCCGGAAATGTTCGCGATTTATGCCTCGGAGTACTGAAGCCCAAAACCTGTGATGGTCAGCCGACGTCTGAGTCTAGAATATCTCTCAATTAATTTATTAAAGAAAGACGGACAAAAGAAGCAGTTATTTACGACTAAGTACAATTACGATTGAAAGGACGAATGGAGGGTGCTCGCCAGTTCAGATAGTTTTTACGCACAGTGCCCCCTTTCACGCAAGAGGAAATGATGAATCTCATTAAGGCCCAGGACCAGACCTCTCAAATTCTGGCAGTACAGAGGGCCCGCGAGAGGGCCGTCAGGTTTCACCTGGTGATCCCCGAGTGGGCCTAGTCAGGTGACGTTGAGTTTTTTCGCGTCTATTCTGGGCCAAATAAAGTTGTTTCACTCACTCACTCACGCACAGTGCATGCTGTTGACGTAAGCATGTTTGCTTATAAATCGCCGCTTCGCACATACTACGTGCTCAGATGAAGCTTTTCTTAATTGCGTTGTTCTTTCGAAGGAGGAGAGGCGGATGCCATGGTAATGGTGCCGCCATCTATTGTGCTCTCGGTGAATGACGCCTGTTGACGTGGAGATTTCGGTGCAACCTTTGCGTCTTTGCCCCTCTTTAATTTTTGGGAGAAGGCTGCTCGTCATCAGACATGTGGCACATTAGAGGCTTCAGAAAAGATGTCACGAACCAATGAAACACCAAGTATAATTATTTCAAACTAAACCATTGTGTAAATAGCCATTTCAAGTGCACAAATGTCATAGAGTAGGCTTCACGAACCACCTACGTTGTCTTGCCTGAATATCTGAGGCCGCAGTTTTCCAGTAGAAAGCGTGTTTTCGAGTGGTTTTTCGTCCCCGAAGGCCTTTAATATTTTTTTGCTATTCGAAACTTTGAAATATGAAATCATGGAATTGATTATACGACGCATTTCATTAGCATTCATGATTTAGAACATTATAGCGGCGCTGCTTTTTGACAGTGGAGACCGTTGCTGAGGTTGACTAGAAAGCGGCGTCATTGATTAACAAGAACGTCCGCTATCACATAAGTAAGATCAGAGGTATTTGAAAGCCTTGCATCCTATCCCGCAGAATGCACCATTTGAAAAAAAGGTTTTTGGGGAGTCTCCGAAAAGAACAACAAAAAAATGTCACGAAACAGCTAGCTTTGTCATAAAAAGACGAAGACAGGTTTATGACAGGAGTTTCTGTCGTTACAGAATGGCCTTTATCGTAATATGACAGGACAACGTAGTGCGATAGAAGAATTTCAGTCGTTACGCAAAAAAAAAAAAGAGAAAGATTTGTCGGGATGATATGTATGTCCCAAAAAAAATAAAGCAAGAGAAACAATAAAGATTGTATGTTCTGTTTGTCAAGTTTGATTTTAGGGCTTTTGAGTTTTTTTAGCAGCGATTGTTTAAGTTGAACATGCAAGGGGATGTCAAGAGATAAAATTTTTATTTAACAGACGAGGTTAAGCGTATACATTCAAGCTTGGCATGCTACATCATGCATCTATTATCATAATAATATATGATGACGGATAACAAGGAGGGAAGAAATTGAGATAAAAATAAAAATAACTCGCGTATACACGAGGACGCATGCTGACACAAAACCTTCCAAATTTATGCCATAAATACATTCCATAAAATGGGCGCGTTACTACTGACTCAAAAGACGCAACATGTTTGGTGTCTGATAATTTTCTTTCATAACAGAGAGTAGACATCATGATGCTACTTTCAAGAACTGTAGGCCTTTTTTTAAATGGCACCTTTAGTGCTGTGCCAGCACTCCCATATTTCTTTACCTCTCGGGGTCAAACACAGTTGGGTCGTTCCATATATCAGGGTCTACGTTGAGGCAGCTCGCAGCAGCTACTATGCTCACACCTTTTGGTATTAAAAGGTCTTTGTACGAGTAGTCGGAAACTGCACGTCTTGCAACAAACCTGTATGCAAGAAAATGAATTAGAAAGACAACTAACAGCATATATATAGAAAAGGAAAGTTTAATTCACACAGCACCAAAGAGGTGTAAGTTAAAACTTGGGTGTTCGTTCTAACGCAACTAATTACGCTAATGGGCAAATCTGCGAATCACAACGCAGTATTTATCGATAGACTTAATTTCTTTCGTGTGCCGTAGAATCTATGGTATGGAAGCATTTTTGCTTTGTTCATGAGAGCCAATTGATGCGAGAAAAAAATGACAACCAACATACAAGAAACACTTGTGCATGTCCATGTCAAGCTATACGCTGTACCATTTACGCGGTATCTTGCAGTGACGACTGAGTTTGAACGTATGCTTATTTGCGAAGATGCAAAAAGCATTGGCAACGTCTTTCAATCACTGGTAATTACTAGACTAACCTTCAAAAGGCTAATCAAAACTATTACTTTGTTCCGCATTTAACATGATTTGAAATGTTCCCATGCATACAATCTGCCCTCATGAGCTTCGTACTTGCTATTATGTGTGAGTGGGATTTATTCCATTTCCTCATTTGCCCAGGTGCCATTTCTGATTCATAATTCGACAATCGAAATTTGCGGACAGGAGAATCCTGCCACTGAAGTTAGCGAAATTCCCAGTATTATGAAATGAATCAATAAGTGACTCATCAACTCGAAGCCATCATCACTCGAATCCATCCATTCAATCCAAACAATCCATCAACTCAAAACTTACAACTGCGTAGCCATTGAGCAGCAACTCTGAGTTTCTCTTCATCTAATTTGCGGTGCGCACCTTCTACATGAAATCATGATGTGCAGTGCCGGGTTGTTATTTGTTTTCAGCCCCATATTTAATCATAAACCTAGTTTTAAGGTTAAGTAAAGGAGGTGCACTTAAAATGTCGTACAAGATTCATTTACTTAGGTAGCGGGTAAAACGTCCACCACAAGCTAGTTCACGCGTCAGAGTTGCTTATCAAGCCAGGGTGAATGTTTCGTTTACCCAACGTTTTGAGAATACAGGCGCATCGATTCCTTGACCACCATGCCGAGGTATTTCATTCGTCCGACAGCGTGATAGGTGAGCTGGCCCTGCAAGAATACAAATCATGGAGATGAATGCGCAAATCTTGGAAGAGAACGACCATCCAGGTTACCTCCGCCTTCAGTATGTCGTGAATTTCTTTCCTCAATTTTTCTTGGATGTCCATATGCGTGGCCACGGAGTACAGAGCAGAGACAACTGTGTGAACCGTGCTGTCTAACCTGAAATTTGCAGTTAAGAGGAAGCTTTAGCTCGGGAGGTCTTATCTAAATACATGAGAAAGGAGAAATATTTTTTCCGCATCCAGTGCATTGACTGGAATAACGTTTGTCTTATGAAAAGAAAAAGGAATTAAAACCTAGTGATTGTTGGGAGTAATGTTTTGAAAAAGGCCATCATTTTGTTGCAAAACTTGTTAAAAATTGCAAGATAAAAAAGCTGACACGTGATGCTTGCCACGCAATCTCTCAACAACAGGCGTTACCACTATTCTAGAAACTTTACCTATTGAGAAATCTGAAACGTAGAAAACTGATGGATTGTGCTTATGCATCGCTCTGAAATATACCATGTATTTGTAAGAAGGACTTTTCGCGAAACATTCGTAAACATCGTAACAAGTCGACGTAAGTTGCCTAACTGAGACATCAAGCTCGTCCGTTTCAGGTGCTCTAGCACAAGCAGTTCGTAAAACATTAGAAATTCGCGCAGAGTAACGGATTTGTGGGCATTGTGCTTGGATATTTTTAATCTTACGAATCTGAGAGAAATTTATATTAGGTTTGTGTACAGCCGCTTACACGCGTGTACGCACAACATATCGCTTCTCCGTATATATAGTAATGTATCAAAGACAAGTAATCTTGTTGGGCCAAATGCACGCTCCATATATCTGATAGCAAAGTTATTTGACCATCGGGCAATCGGGCACAGTTCCATATGTTAACGTATGTAGGTCTACAGAGAGCTATACAGAGGACTTTTCTAAATGAACGAATCCATTGTGCAGCTACATATATTGTGTTGTACACAAGCAATTGAGATTTCAGAAGTTAGCTTACATTGTAGACAACAACTGAGATTTCAGCAGTTAGCTTACAGAGGTGGTGCAGCTGGCTGCAAATTATGCAGTAATGTTTCGGCGGTATAATTCATTTAAAAATGGCAGTTTCGCCCAAGGGCGAAGCACTGACTGCAATAGCAAGGTTTTAGCATTGAGCTTGAACTTCTTGAACGGTGTTTTAACCACGCGCGAGTCCACTAACGCGGACGCGGCATAAGCGGGTGCAGCAAAATTTTTGGCACCCTTAAAAGCTTTAACACGCCGCGTAGGGCCTGTAATGGCATCGCGAAAACACCACTACGCTGCCGGTAGAGAGCCGCTTCCCTAAAATCACTTCGACGTTAGAGCACCAATATTGTTTTGCAGTTTTTATAATATCCTTGTGGACTACAAAACAATTTGAGTTGGCGTGCTCCTTCGCAGAGGCGAACAGAGGATCTAAGCCACGGTCTGCATGTTGAGCTTTCCAGAATGTCAAAGATCAGGGAATAGGGCATCGACAGCGTCGATATACTGATCGAAGTTATAAACGTCGTCCTCAGTCGTGGGTAGAGGTAGGCGCGATAAGCAGTCAACGTCTGCGAGGCGGTTGCCGCTTGTGTAGCGTACTACAAAGTCAAACTCTTGTAAGCTCAGGGCCCATCGCGCAAGTCGGCCAGAGGGGTAACGTGGGCCCACTAACGAACAAGATTATTGATAGTCGGTGATGACTGAGAAACGAAGGCCGTAGACGTATGGACAAAACTTGTGAACGGCGAAAACGACTGCCAGGCACTCCTGTTCTGTCACTGTGTAGTTGCGCTCTGCCTTGCTCCATGAACGGCTCTCATAGGCAAACACGGGTTCAGCGTTGTCATGGAGTCACACGAGCACTGCGCGGAGGCCGATTCCGCTGGCATTCGTGTGAATTTTTGTAGGAGCAGAAGAATCAAAGGGGCGCAGCACCGGCCCCAATGTCAGCATGAACTTTAGCTGCGTAAATGCAGAGGCACAATCCAGTGTCCAGTGGAGAGGCACATTTTTTTGCAGCAAGTCAGTCAGCAGCTATGCCCTATCAGCAAAACTTGGAATAAAGCGGCGGAAGTATGAGCATAGGCCCAGAAGACCTCGTAGGTCCCGGAGAGATTTAGGCTTCTTGAAGTCGCTGACAGCGGCGACATTTTGCGGTTCCAGTGTAACGCCATTTTTGTCCTCGACGTGTCCCAGAACCAGTATTTCTCCATCTCCAAAACGACATTTTTTGGAGTTAAATGTCAGTGCAGTTTTGTGTGAACAGGTAAGAACAAGATCAAGGCGATTGTTAGGTTCCTCGAATTTTCGACCAAGGATCACCACAACGTTCAGGTAACATAAAGAGATTTCCCATTTGAGGCCCCACAAATCTGTGTCCCTATATCTCTCAAACGTTGCGGGGGCTTCGCACAAACCGAACGGCATTACATAAAATTTAAACAAACCGTCTGGCGTTACAAAATCTCTCTTATTTTTTTGTCAGTCGGATGCACAGAAATTTGCCAGTACCCGAATCGCAAGTCTACCGAGGAAAAATAAGACTCCGAATGTAGACAACCGATAATGTCATCGATGCGAGGAAGTGGGTAGACGTCCTTCTTGGTTATAGAATTGAGACGTCGATAGTCAACGCAGATCCTATATGACCCGTCCTTTTACAGCGAAGCTGTGAGTTTTACTTTGTCAGTGTACGTCTTTCTTTGTCATGCTCGAAAGGTAGTATGTTTGTCTCAATAAAACATAACTTTACAGCGAACTCCTTCCTTGAAAACCAAGCTCATTACAGAAACTGTTGCTCCGGTGTCTATCAAAGTCATTGTGCGAATATCGTCAACAAGCACATGAAGCTTGTTTTGAAGCATCGAAACTGGTGGAAACATACTTGTGTGCAATGCGGTACGTCCAGTGTCCTCACCTGTATCGGCCGCGCAGGCTAGTTTCGGTGGCGGAGATGAAAGCCGCGGGCGGGGCAATGGAGATGGTGACCGTCCCTGGCACGTAGTAGGCGGTGTCAGGCTTCGCACAGAGGCGGGAGAGTCCCTATGGTTGTTATGTCTGTGTAGCGGCTGCTGGGCAGCAGGATCCAAACGCCAGTAGGCTGCGCCGTGGGAATGCCGCACGTCGCTGGGAAAATGTCATACGTGGAAGACGTCATGTAGGGCAGTGCCGGGCTATGTGTCCGCGAACACCACATTTCCAGTACACGGGGCGTTCACGCGGCATACGAAAAGTCGTGGTATTGTGAGTGTGCTGGGTACACTATTCCCACTCTGGAACGAAAGGAGACGGTTGGCTGTTGTAGCTGTAACCGTCACGGGCGCATAAGGCGGCTCGATGTTAGAGGCCATTGGTAGTGGAGCCCTTAGAGGAGGCCTGCGGTTGCAGTAGCTGCGCTCCTCGAAATTTGCGGCATTAGTAGTTGTGGATGGTATATCCCACTGCGTGCCTCTAGCTTGCACAGGAAAAGAAACATGTCGACGTAGTTCCTCGCGTACAAGGAGACCAATGGTGGAGGAGAGGTCCGCAGGTAGTGAACCATGGCAGAGAGTGGCGAACATCGTGACGTTGGCCAGACGTACAAACTTCGAAGTGGTGCGACTTCTTGTAAGGGCCTCGAAGGTTCGATAGTGATTCCGGAGTCTCCTTGCTGATGAAGGGATAAACACTCGGCATTACCTTTGAGAATATGGCCCACCTTATCTTCTTCCACCATGTAGGTAATCCGCCGACTTGCAAAACATCAGCATCTTTTCAATGCACGTTCTGCAAGTCTCCCCGGTGACTTGAGCTCTCTGCGACATCTGCTCCGCACGTTTCTTCTTCGTTGCTGGGTCTCCAAAGCATTTCTTAATTTCCTCCACAATATCAAGGAACCACCCGACGTTAGACAACTGGCTAGCGGCATTCCAACTGTTGGATTAACTCCCCGTTGATCGTGACTGAGCCACTCATCCACGCCGTCGCCTGGTTTTCCTGTGAAGGTCCGCGGGGTCCTGTAGTGGAAAGGAGACGCCCTCGCGGACGCTTGCTGGGTGTTTCCATTCGAGCTCATTTATTGAGGTAGTGTTGCCAAGCCTGCAAGTCGATGGCTGCGGCGAAGCTCGTACTTTACGCTTCCGTCGTTGCCCTCGGGTAGCACTAGGTATTATCTGGCTTACCCTGCATCTTCCACCACAATTGTGACGCTGGATCGCGTTTACTTATATGCTGAAGAATGCGCAAGCATCGCTCAACGAAAGCAGGGTACAGAGCCGCACGCGAGGCAGCCCAGCTTCGCTCTCCTGTTCATCCTAACTCCGCTCGCACGTTTGAATAATTTTGTTCCATGGCAGTGATTTGTTGACTGCCAATCACAAATTTCTGAGGAATGATTTAGTCAAGGCCGTAAGACCTTGTATGCGCAACTTTCACTATTGAACAGCGTAGCAATATAACTTGCATGTATACGACATGGATAAGCATGTAGCAGACTTATACCTAAATATATGGGGAGCCCTGCGACGTCGACGACCACGCGAAAATTCGCTTGAAGTGTACATGTAATTGCTATAGCAATGAAAAGTGACTTACCCGGCAGAGACTAAAACGCACGCATTGATCATGATCTCGGCTCTAGATAGGCGGCTATGAACTTGATTCCCTGAAAAAGAAGAAAAAGAAAAAAACCAGGATGCCAGGATTTCTATTACACGAGAAAATATTTACCAAGGCCAAGCTAGGAAAGTGCGAAAATGCGCCATGTTGAATGAATGTTGTTTTAAAGCCGTTAAAGCAGGAAAACTTTTCAATGTCGTTAAATAAATGAAAGTCTGAATAACTGAAGAATTCAAAATATTTTTTGAGCCTAAACAGCTAAACACCCATGCACTGACTAAGCAACACCTTGTATTGTTGTATTTATCTTTAGTTCGCTGTGCAACTTGTATGAAAACTACAATAATCATTTTAGAACAAGGAGCTGCCGCTACCATACGGCAACAAAATATATGTTGTATCCAAGTAATATGTTTCTTTAGTTACTCACTCAGGTGTGCATGGTTGGCGGACGGCGATCTAACACGCTGGTGGTAAAAAGAGCGAGGGCGTGTGAAGAAGCTGAGAGGGAAGCACAAGTGCGGAGGAGGAGAGTAAAGGAACGTGCGCAGAGAAGCAAGAAAAAAGCAAACCACGTGACTGGTCGGCACAGGCGATGATGTTATGCACACAGGAAGAGGAGAGCGCTGAGGATGGTGAGCACCAGGCCTCACCATCTCCACACAAGAAACGCCGAACGAGAGACGCCACAAGGTAATCGGAAATATTTATCGCTGACTTTGGCGATGTTCTTTGGTGGTTCTGCCAGAATTTGTTTAATGGAAGGTTCAAGAGACAGTTGCAAGTATCGGATTACAATGTATCCAGTGCAAAGAAGTCTATGAGGGAGCACAAAGGCTTACGCATTTTGTGCAAGCACGGGAGTGACCAGCTACATTTGGGAGCACGCGGGGATGGCCTTCTTTAAGTAATCCTAAATCATCAGAAAGGCTCCTGAAAAATTTGCCGAACAAGAAGGAAATATTATCGAAGAAATATAATAGGAATAAGTTTTTTCGAACTGAAAGCACGTAATTGTACAAAAAGGTTTCATTTAGGTTTTCAGAAACAGTTGGATTTCTTTAGAGCACTCGAGGAAAATTAGTGACAATAAATTGGTCGCAATCATCACTTACAATGTCTTATTATTAATTCCAGTAATACATTTCGCTCATGCTTCTAGAGCTTACGACCGAAGTCACGGTTTTCATTCAGTAATCCACTTAAGGCCTCAAGGAGGCCCCGAACGCCAAGCAATAGAGAAGAACGCAACAATAAGGCTCCACGTTCACCCGTTCCTGCGTACTTGCAAAAATAGAAAGTCGCAGTTTCCTCCGAAAGACGAAGCATCGATTGCGATAGGAAATTGGTGGACAGCTATACTAAGTAAGATGATTAGTTTTATTGGCCGTATAAAGTTGCAAACATAGGCATACCAAGTACACTGATAAGCATAGTGTCACGCGCGCACAAGCAAAGGTGAGCACATCTCACCCGATGACCACGGAAACAAGCTGTCAAAATGCCGGAGTGAGTAAGCGCGGCATCAGCAGCAAGCCAGTTGACCTTCGCGCATCTCTCGCTTCAACGTGAACGAAACGTCCAGAGCAGAGCGCATACGAAGCCATAGGCACTACGCGCACTCTGCAAACATCGCATAACGCCTTGAAGATTAGGCCCGCGGCCATAAGCAGCAGCCGGCGGAGAAGAACTCCCCACCCCACCTCGCCGCGCCTCCGTGCCTCGCGCGCGAAATGAGAACGTGCCCTTCCGCCCAGCCTCCCTCGCTCGCGCACGCGAGGTTGAGCTAGTGGTTGAGCCGCGTTCGGTGGCTCACCCTCGCATGCTTTCACTCGCACATACAGCTTACGGCGCGCGGCGACGATTTTATCGCCCTTGGACATTATACGGAGCCTAACGGCGGCGCTGACGTCGACGGTAGAAATGCGCCTGAAGTGTTCATATAATTGTTATCACAATAAAAAAACTTTATCCCACCATACCCGGTGGTTTAGATTGCCTATAACATTTCCTTATCGTCAGATAGCCAGTGCGAAAATACGAAAAGCGGCTTGAATAATTTATGGTGTTGTACGTGCCAAAACCACGATCTGATTATGAGGCGCGCCGTAGCGAGCGACTCCGGAAATTTGTACCACCTGCAGTTCTTTAACATGCGCCTAAATATGAGTGCACTGGTGTTTTCGCATTTCGCCCCCGTCGAAACGCGGCCGCCGTGGCCAGCACTCGATCCCGCCGCCTCGTGCTTAGCAGCTTAACACCACAGCCACTAAGCAACCGCGGCAAGTGAAAAGCTGCTGGTTACCTCACAAGGCAATTTACAATAAATGTATCAGTCGTGATATTTATCTTGGTACATCTTTAGTAATTTTGCGACATATTCACGGAGATATCGCGGTTTAGCCGAGGTGTGCCTGTAGGGAATTGTTTGGTATGGTAAGTTTAATATAAACGCTAAAGACAACATTTAGGTGACCAAGGTAGCAAACATATTTTTCGTCACGACAGTTCCAGTCTGGTGAACATATTCAGCTAAGACAATTTGTCGTGTTGTGAAAAGAAACAGTAATTACTGAATTGTTATATTTATTTTTCAAGGTTACGCTCGACGTTAGTTGCTTTTTATCTTACTCAGCCACCACATACACTTCCGTCACGTTCCTACAGAACTGTTCCGAATGTGGTTGAGTTATTCTCGCCATGAAACGAAAATTGTAGATGGATCTATATACCGCACACTCAAAGCATGGCTATTAAGGGGAACATAAAAGATAGTATACATAAGGTATAAAGAACTTACAAATGCAATCAAAACATCCACGGTTTACATAGATTTAGAAAACATACCTGTAGCGGAATCCACGCCTTCACTCTTAAGGAGAACCTGTAGGATGTCACATGCCTTGCTCTGAAAGAAAATAAATATAAAATTAAGGGTGGCCTAGCGTATCCCAGATACACGTGCATCAAGTTGCAAACAGAGAATAATTGCGATATGGCTAACAACTCAAAAAGCGCTAAACTTAGAAGTGTGGCACTGTCCTGCGTGAGCTTAACGGTGCGCCTCCATCCTTTTCAGTTCTAGTGATCGAGATGCATGCGCCAAATTCTTTGTACTACTGTCCAATATTCGCACTGAACTGCTACGCTTTGGCAGAATTTTATTTTGGCACTGAATGACAGGTATCTTGTTTCGTGGTACTCGTTCTGCGTCGTAGTAGCTTCTGAGATTCGACAACTCAAACTGCTTGCTAGAGACATACGAAACATTCAATGTTCCCAAGCAGCATACCAAAGAATATATGCAGACTGCAATAACAACAAAATTCTCCAACAATTCCGAACGTCAGAACATGCATGCACACACATCTGTTCTGGTGATCCCTGTCAGAACACCCGCCCTTACTGCGTTGTGGAAGTCATTCGAAACAGAAAAATTCTGGTCCAGTAGCTATGGCTGGAGCTGCTGCATTAATTTTTTTATTTATAATGAAACGAGAAAGAAACATACAAACTCTTTTAAGTGTAAAACTAAAATGTTACCAGAAAAAGCCCTACGCGCCATATGTCTATAGGAGCTGAAATGTGGGCGAGTTTGATGGCGGACGCAGCCATAGGGAGGAACTTGGATGGTTTCGCTCACAATGTCGTGAGGTACGTAAATGACTACTTAATCCCTGTGAATGGGATCAACGTCATCCAATATGTGGTAGAAGGACTCAGTGTATTCAAAGAGCAAGGGCTGGGTTTAAACTTTTGGTCTGAGACCCCAGAATATAATAAGATGCAGTTTCTAGACCTCCAACTTGTGCTTGCGGGATCACGTGTGTGCTGGAAATCCATACCCCGTTCTGTTAAAGCCCTCCTAAGCTTTCGTTCGCGCCATTCGAAACTTGTAAAGAATGAGATCGCTTTTTCCTGCGTCCACTCGGCGGTGACTAAATCTTGCCAAGATCTAGTAAAACAGAGTATGGAAGGTCAGGTCAAAAAACTTAGGGGAGCTGGTTACCCTGAGGCTTTTATTACAACAGCCAGCTTGAAGTGCCTCAAGGCCATCAAGGTAGGAGTGGAGTGTGCACCAAAGGGTTGAGAGAAGAAATAACTATGCGGTAGGTGCCCTATATTCACCGGCTTTCGCAATGCCTAAAAAACTTGGCGTCCGACATACTCTTGATGTTGTTTTAACTGCTCAGAATAAGTTAGGCGCTATTTGACCAGCACTTCAAGAGCGCATGCGCAGGAAGGAGAAAACAAAACAAGCTCAATGCACCAAGAGAAACAACACAAACTTCGTTACTTGTGCATGCAATGTTGTGCAGCTCATTCCTTTTTTTTTATGTGGACATAAATACATCGGACAGAGAGGCCGCTGCCTAAACATTAGACTCAGAGAGAACGACAGCTCCCTAAAAGGGTCACCACGTTCGCGTCTTGCCATGCACTGCCGACAATGCGGATCTAAGCCCGTTCTACGCGACACAATTTTCCCCTTTCGGCAGCAAGACAGGAAAACTAGGGAGGTTGTAGAGGTTTTCCACATTCACAAAAAAAAAAACGGTTCCACGTGTGTCAGCCAGCCCTCCACTAACGTTCACACAAGAGACATAACACATCTCGACGAAGCATTTTTCACTGCTAACACCACGTTATCAGTGCACACGTGTTAAGGGCCTCATTCAGAGCTTGCTTCTATGTCTTACGCTCTTGGAGCATTAGGTTGTTTGTGTTTTTATGCGCATAGTCGTGTCGCGACTGAATTTCGTAACTATTTTAAACATCTAGGAAGGATTGGAGCGCGATTGATCAGTGCCGGCAGATGAAAGTGCTTGGTTTTCATGAAAAGAAACTTTAGTTCTGAGTGAGCGCTCCTCCTGTCTGGTGTTCCTTTCCTCTGCCACCGTGTTTTCTTGGACTTAAGTAAAAGTATTGAGTAAAAACGAGCTGTTACGCCAGGGGTCCTCTCTTAGAATCGTGCCATGAAACAATTTCATTTATGTTTATTAATTAAAGCGAATGTCTTTCATTGCGTCTTTACAGCCACTTTTCCTCATCGGGTATGTTTCAAACTTCTTTCCTTGGCCGATCCGAGAGGTAGTACGTTGCAGCGCCAATAAAAATACATAATTTTCAAGTTACAGCTCTCTTATTATTTCGCACGTTTAGTATTCATGTCTGAGAACATTTAAGAAATAAGGTATGCACTATCGGTGTTCTTTTCATCACATTTTTTTTCTGGGCTCCCATTCTCAAAATTCTGACGAATAACTTTCTCAGCAACGTAGGTCCTGGTATTAGCAACTTTAGTGTGAAATGGTGTGGCAATATAGCCAACATGTACCGCGTGTAAAACAGCATGACATCGTATATAACAAACATATGAGCAATTATATATGGAACATCACGACGGTGGCGACAGCGAAAATTCGCTTGGAGTATCCATAAAATACTAGTTAATAATACACAAATACTAGCTAACATTCACAGAATGCATCCTTCTTACTGGTGCTGTTCATAGTAAATTGAGATGTTCCTAACACTTGATAAATACTGCGCGTGTAACCTAACGTATATGAATGGTAAACGAAGGTCATCATCCTTTTTTACCGAAAAACGCTGTTTAATACACAATTTTTGCGGCACATTTTTTTGTGCATACAGCAGGAAGTTCAGTTATTAACATTGTCTTTTATCTTCCTATGTGTTTTGTATGGTTTGTTTCATGAACACTATGCAGTAACTGAAGTGGTAAGTATGAGTGTAAAATGTGTGCCTAATCATTTAGGCACTTGCAGTAAAACGTGATAGCCGAACGTACACCTCAAATACTTAACTTGAACTGCTCAACGCAAACACCTATTTTGCAATCTTGCGCACAAATTTTAGTCGTTCAACTGTTTCTGATCAAAGTGGCAAGCACACTACACGGGATCAAGTTTTTTACAAACAATGAGAAAACGCAGGTGTTCAGTTCCACATTCAGAAAAGTGTCTAGATACGTAATACTGTCGATAAAAAATCGTAATAATGTGCCGCCTGCATACATACCAACTTCATAACGCTTAAAGGTGGTAGAAAAGGCATAACCCCTCAATGGGCACAAGATAGATTGAATACGTAAAACCTTGAGCAAACCAATTGCATGGAAGGAAGCACTGTCCCAGATGATGTAACGGAGTCATTAAAGCTGCACGTTGTTGGTCATTTTAACGATAACTTGCATGACGTTATAAATTTTACGCCTCCAGAAATCTCAGTACTTCCATCACGAAAGAGCTGCTAATAACAGTACAGAAGGAGTTCTTTACTACTAAGTATATCATCACGATTTTCTTATCACGTAAATCTGCATTAATCGTCTGTGTGAAAATTTACACAGGTTCAGCTGTTGATCTCATTGGTCGGAATTAATGCTAGTTACGATATACCGTGTGTCGCAGCTAACGTTAGCCAAGCAGTTCAACAAAAAAAAATATATTAAGAAACATGGTGCCAGTTGCAACTACAGGATCTACTGTGTTCGGTCGTCAGAGGTCCATACCTTGAAGCAATAAAACGTCGGACACCGAACAAAAGCAGTACTAAAGAAAGATTACATCTCAAATACGGTTCGGCTTCCCTACGGAAGCCTTGTTCACAATGGGATGAGGGAAAATTCACAGAAGCTTATCTATACTTCAGAACGTGACGTTAGCAGCGCGTGTATGACGGGGGGAGGGTTCCCTCATTTCGATTGAGCGTGTGACGTGTTTTTTGTGTCTCCAGAGATTCCAGATACAGCCGCGATTTCAGGTCCCTTTCTTGGCCGATAACTCTCGAGCTATCCCAGTCAATGTTGTGGCCCGTTGCATCCGTGTGCTCGGCAAGGGCATTCGAAACTGTACTTTTCTTATCGACATCTTGCTGATGCTGCCTCAGTCGCTGTTTGAAGTTGCCAGATTCACCGATGTATGCTTAGTCGAAATCTGCGCAGGGTATCTTATAGACTACGCCGGGAAACGATTCTCTCAAAAGCCTGTCCTTAGCGCCAACGAGTGCTTGCCTCAGCTTACACACGGACACGTGCGCCACCTCAACGTCATAACTGCGCAGAATGCGAGACAAGGCTTCGCTTATCCCTTGAACATTGAGTATGGCAGCACGATTTCTTGGTCGGGGATTAGCCGGACGGACTGAATTGAACAGGCGGCGTTCCACAGTGCTAAAAAAAGACGTGGGATAGCCGCTTGCCGAGAGATCTCGTTGCCCGTGGTCCAAGTCTGTGGAACGATTTCCCGCTGTGGTGCGAATGCGGTTCGCACGGTAGAGCAGGGAGGCAGCAACCGATCTTTTGTGAGTTATCGGCCAAGAAAGAAACCTGAAATCACAGCTGTATCTGGAATCACTGGAGATACAAAAAACACGTCACACGCTCAATCGAGATGAGGGAACCCTCCCCCCGTCATACACGCGCTCCTTACGTCACGTTATACATAAGCTTCCGTGAACTTTCCTTCATCCCATTGTGAACAAGGCTTCCGTAGGGAAGCCAAACGTATTTAGATTTATTCCTTTTTTAGTACTTCTTTTGGTCGGAGTCCGTGGTTTTATTGCTTCATGCTTCATCCCGACCAGACGGGCTTCCGTCGAACCCCCGACTTCAAGTCCATATCTTGTGTCGTGTCTGGCATGGTGTGTTTTGAATGTTTTTCATTTTTCGTTGAACAGCTTGGCTAACGTTAGCTGGGGCACGCTTTACAATATCGTATTTGTCTTCACTCACATCGTCGAGGAATATACCACCGCGACATTTCGCTTAATTCACTCATTGACCGCCTGCAACGTTCACCAACTGACGCCTCGGTTCTTTGGTCTCTCCTCAGTATTCTCTTTCATCAAAGACGGCATTCTACAGAGCCGTAACTTGAACCCTGACGGACATGATCCTGTCCTCATCGCCACAACACACCTATAAGTCTGGTGCTGAAAAGACGATGACGATTTTTGAGCTATCACCGTTTGCTAAATTTTAACCAGCTTGTAAAAACCCTGCTTTACAAGCTAGTGAATATAGGTGTCGCAGGCAACTTCTGCCAAAATTTGAAAATATGTAAATGCCACGCAGCGGGACAGAACCAAGGCAATGTTGTTTGCCGTCACATTGAGCAAGTCCAACTACAGTGTGTGTGTGCGTGTGTGTGTGTGTGTGTGTGTGTGTGTGTGTGTGTGTGTGTGTGTGGCGTACACTTTTCTGTGCCAATTTTGGCACTGAACGTACTATTTGAGAAGTTGGTCGAATAATAATATGTAATTATGCAAGTAGGCTAAACACAAACAGTAGTCCGACTTCCTTCTAGCGACGGCTGACAACGTTAACTGGGTTCTGTACAGCTATGTCACACTCGCATATTTATTGAACGATAAGAAAGGGGGTTAACTAAAGGGCACAATTTTTATTAATCATATCACGAGAAGCCAACAAACAAAAACGCGAAGGACAATATAGGGGAAATTACTTGTACTTACTAATTGAATTAAAGAAATGATAAATTAACGGCAACGAAAGTGGATGAAAAAATAACTTGCCGCAGGTTGGGAACAATCCCGTCTTCGAATTACGCGCGCGATACTCTAACCAATTGAGCCACCGCGGCGCCGTTTCCCCATGCACTTTCTTGGGTATTTTATGTTTTTACTACTACAGGTAACGTTGGGAGTGTTAGCCAGCGCCACCACTCGCAAACCTTGGCGGTGGATGTGGAACATCCTTTTCTGCCGCAGGTGTCATGGGTACGTGATCTTTTTGGGTGAAGGCAACTGGTCAGTAAACCCACATACGCTACCTGAAGGCATCAATGTTGCCGGAAAGACAGGGGGCGGCGTTATACTCTGGCAGCAACTTTGCATTGCGCGGCCGCACGTGCCTTCTCTTAGAAGCTCGGTGGCGGCTCATACGCTTGTGCGTGCTGCGTTCTCGCCGCGCAGTTGGCATGGAAGAGATACACAGCATAAAGATCACTTCGCTCGCTGCTGCTGCCGCGCTTCCTCACGCCAGCGTTTCGACAGCGAGTGCTCGCGGCCATCGAGTGTAATGTGTTCATGTTTGCCGGTTGGCACTCATACCACGCTTGATAATTTATATAGTAAGCGAATGTTTGCAAGTTTACGCGGCCTATAGAACTACTATCCTTACGTCATATAGCTATCTACTCATTTGCCATCGCAAACGCTGGCTCGCCTTTCGGGCAATACTGTGACGTTTTGAGTGCTACCCCGTAAATATATTAGGGTGCAGCCGACCACCCCCAATCTGTAACTACGGGCTTCAGAGCAGCCAACATTCTAATTCGCTGGCAAACATTCAGCTACAAAAACTGACGAAGAATCCAATGAAATAAAGGGCGCTCTCACCGAGTTCTTCTCCCGGCGCCGCTCAATGACTGGTTCCACCAGGTCCTTGACTAAAGCGACGAACTTATCCGTGCACCATGCAGTAACTGTCGCCATCAGCACAAAAAGGGGCTGAAGTTCTGGCAGACAATCTGAATAACGCAAAGCAGGATATCCGGCGTAATGTGCATACAGATGTGAGGTTCATTTTTTTTTTTTACTACTACGTCACTTATTTGCTACGACTCTTGAACATAGTCAAATGCATTCAAGAGAAAGTTTTGGGGGCATTCTATTTTGAAAAGATCGTTTTAAAAAGGTACGAAAAACAAGAATGTTTGAAGAAATTAGTGTATGCTAATTTAGGTGATAGCCGCTTCGTGAGATGGCTAGACCATGATAACGAAAGTGCCATCAAAATGGCTATATTTACAAAAAGAAGACAAAAGGTCACTTTCTGGCACTTGTATAGCGACTTAATGTTGCATATAGGCAGTACTACAGATTTATTCGTTGGAGATACAAGTCGACGAATTATCGGAATTTTTTGCAGCAAAATCAAAACCCACTTTCGGAAGCTATAGAGTGTTAAATTCCGGGCACTGACTTAAAAGCAGTTCAGTGGCAGGCGTGATGAGAATTCTCTACTCGTGAATTCAGCGTACAAGTGTGTGATTTTTCATAGCGGGTTTGTATACACTAATATATATATATATATATATATATATATATATATATATATATATATATATAGATATATATAGATATTAAACCTTTTGTCGTACTTGCTATTAGTGTGATTCCTTGCAGCCCGAGTGAATCCAACAGTCGGGAACTTCTAAGGATGAGCTTATCCCAAAATCCACCTGGTTCGGCTTTCTGCACGCCCATGTCGATGCCGAAGCTGGCCTTGAGAATCGTGTCCAAGGCGTATCGCCGCAACAGCAGCATTGCGTCCACTGATCTGTCGGCAGCGCTCTGCTTTCCGACTATGTCCGCCAGTTCCTCGCTGGAGGTTTCAAAGACCTTGAACGCCTGAGATTAGGTACATAAAATTTTAATATGTTTATTCGCAAATTACGCAGTTCTTGTAGGCTTCTTTATTTGCACAAGAGAGCTTTCATTAAGCTTATTCAACAAAGAAAGATACGTTTATCTCTTACCTGTTCTTTTCTTTATCTGTGTAAGATTAAGATATTGAGTACATGCCTGCGAACGGGAACGCTTTTTTTAACGTGCTTTCTGGACACCACGCTAAACGCAACCCCTTCGTTATCACAACGTGGCCCAGGAATCAAAGCACTCATGTTCGTTTCCGCGGTCGCTTGTATTCTGTATAAAATATACCATATACTTATTGCTGGACTTCTGAAGTTTGTTTAACTGAAATCGAAAGTTCTAGTTTAGGGTTTATGTAAATTAATTTGTTCCATGATGCTTTGCCTTTATTTTTCAGATCAACGTGTTACAGGGGCGCTCGGGCATTCTACGAGATTCAATGTATTCCTTAAGAGCAAAACATATTGACACGTGGACTTCCCTATCTTTCATGGGTCAAAGCTTTTCATCGTCTAAGGAATGTTATCGCGCTGCGCGGGACGCGCCCCCATGTATCTGAAGTTTCTCTAATGTTATTGATGGTTCTGTTCTCATCGCAGCTTGCGCAATCTGCTTGCATGTGCGACGCGAATTGTGTATAACTTTTGGGAAGACACGCGGGCACCCCCGAAGTACTCTGGAACCTTCGATGACTCGTGTATAAAAGCCGACGTGCTTGACCGGCAGATAAGATTTTCGGCGATCACCGACTCTGTTCGCCGCTGTCACCATTTCTTTGGTGTAGCCTGTTTTTGGGGGCGCTGGTTCGCCTCATAAAACGCTCGCTTCGTCATTCATAGTTCTGCTGTTTTCTTCACCGTCACTACTACGGGGGATTTTTTCGCTGAGCTGCTGGTGCAAAGTATCGACAGCGGCGTAATTGTTGACATATATACTTTTTTTGTTAATACTCCACCCCCCCCCCCCCCCCCCCACCTTGAGTGGGTATATGCCTTCCCGCGGGGAACACTACTGTGGATATTCATATACGTCCTCCTCCGTGACAACAGCGGGCGAAGTCCAAGAGGCGCGAGGAACAGAGCCTCGTCCCTCTGCGCAAGGCATGCAAGTACGGCAGAAAAGACTGGCAGTGCAGCAAAGCGTTCCCGTTCTCGATGTTTGAGGGATAGAGAGACCCACTGCAATAGTATAGAAGGCACACTGCTCGCAGTGTCCAGGTGGCCACGTCCCTGGCATCGGCAAGAGAAGGGCACCTCCACAGAAAACGGTGCATTGTCCCAAGCTGGGATGAACGCCGTGGACGTTCGCTACGTAGGTGACCACTTGGCTCGCCGGCTCCCCGAGGTGACTCAGGAGGGCAGCTTTTGCCGGCGACAGCATTGCTAGTCGGCATCCGTCGGAGTGTAGAAGGACAGCATCGAGCCTTGGTATCTTCGTGTGGAGGCATCTCTATTTGGGTGGTTCGGGGTTTGCCAAGTGGTGAAATCGATGCACGCATTGCCACGCCTCCGCAATGTTCAGAGGTGGTTCGGAAGGGTTATTGACTCTTGTATGGCACCTGGAAGGGTCTTTATTTTTATGCGGCGAGAGCACTCGGGTAACTAGAAAACGCGACTAACGCGTTGTGGTTGGACAAAGCGTCACAAGATGTCGCGGCGAGCGTTATTGCTGCATTCCAGGTCTCCGGTAACCCGGCGTACCGTGAAGGTTAACGCGTTTGCGCACTAGCTAGAACTCTGTAATATGACACAGCTCTTACGTAACGTTAGGAGCAACATAGAAAGGACTGGATAATGTGGACCGATCCCGAGCGCTGTGCAGTTAAATCAACGTCTCGCAACGCTATCTGTGCCAAGGGAACAATGACAGTAACAAGCACCTGACGCACGCGCCCATATTCCCCAACGAGCTAGTTGGTTCTGACATGGGAGAATTATGCGTGAAATTGTGGCATATACCCAAACCGTGGCCCCACGTTCTAACCATTAGGCCAGTGTTTCAGTAGGCTTCAACCCCCCCTATCCCCCCCCCCCCCCCCCCCCCGGGCTGCCGTGCACTAAGACGGAGATTCGATCCAAGCATCGGTCACACATTTCCCTTTATCAAAGACGCCCGAACGGAGGCGATACAGGAACCCCTAGATACTGCAAAGTGCCTAGAATGGGGCAAAGAATGCTTCGCAATTAAGACAAATGCTACAGATTCAACGAGTTCGAATCTGTGAGTGCATAAAGAGACGAAACACGAGTACACGCGCGCATACACACAGGCGCGCAAAGAAATGCGTGCACACACACATGCAGACGCGCACAAGCGCGGATGCGGGTGCACGCAAATTATATCGAGCCACCTAGGCAGTACTACCAAGTACGACGGACGCCTTGAACGCATGGTTTCAGAGGCAGTGTTTACATGGTTTCCATGGGTTTTTTTTTCATGGTTTCAGAGGCAGCGCTTACTTCCTCATAACCGTACATCCGCGCATGCGTGAAGGCTAGCTTTCCGGTTCTTTTTCATTAATTCCCCGTACGGCCGCGGTTGGATGGATGCTATCTATGATCGTCACCTTTGAGAAGTGGCCTTTGCGCCACCAAGCCCTTGTTCTTATTTTGCCTTATGACCTGCCTATCTTTATAAATACAAAGAAAAAAAATAAAAGAATTTCCAGCATCAAGCTTCATGAACCACTAATAGGAACTTTGCTTTTGTACGCCTCTGTTGTTTGTGGTCTCCCAACTTTTCTGCCACCGAACTTCCAATCGCCACTTGTTAATCTCCATTGCGTACATGTTTACTTTCCCCCTGCTATCGCTGTATAAAAGGGCTTCAATGCGGCCAGAGGAGCACGGCGCATAATATTCTTACACCGTGCAGGGGAGCCAAACCGACAGCTGGGCAGATATATCCGCATTCTACTAGTATGTTGCGCCGTTTCCTTAGCTTTACCGCAGGGAGAACATACTTCTCCTTCCTAGGTGTACCTCGCTTTATAAGTGCGGGTTCTAAGGCATCCTGATCTCGCTTCAAAAAGCAGAGCTTTGATTTGATTTATCATAAGATGTTTCTTTCCTGATTTCGTTTTGTCATCATGCATCGTTACTCATCGCAGGTTTCTTTTCCATTACCGCCACCCATAATATTGTCTCAGCCTCTTTGACTTCTCGTTTGACGTTCTTTGTTGACATGCTACTTATTATACCGGTCGCACATTTGCTGGTAAGCTTCCTTCGGATGGGCGGAGGTGAGTGCCATCTGGTGGTGAGGCAAGGAACCGAGCGATACGCGCTCAGCTGTGAAGGGCTCACCCATTCGGCCAGGGAATAGCCAGGCCGCAGCGCTCACGGTCACGAAACATAGCAAGGTTCACAAATAAAAACGACGCTTTAAAGAAAAAACACAGGGGCGCGGAAATTGCCATTGTTAAGACACGTACCTGCGTCAGCTTGCTCGTCGTGAATGCTGGACTGATTGCTCCTCTCAGGGATTTCCAGCGGTGGGCAGGTGCCACGAACACCAGCGCTTCCGGATTTACGGGTGCAGGCAAGACGCCCATGAGGTTCTGCGAACAGGCACAGATGCTTTAATATAGCGGTGCCTTTTTTTTCACGTAGTAACTGCTCTCTTCAGCGACAACAACAACAAAAAAATAACGATCAGCTGGAAAGACTGACCAGTACTGCATTGTAAGTGCAGTATCTATGAGCACTCACATTATTTGGGACAAAAGAAAGTATAAAAAATCAATAAAAGTCTGATAGTCTTAGCGCTTGCTTTGTGTCTACTGCCGTTTGTTCCGAAAAAGCGGCCTGCTTTGTGTGGTACGTATGGCTAGTTTCCCTATGCGAAACGCGCGCTTTGGGAGTCGGGCAGCAGGTGGTTCAGCCGGCGAAATGCGCGCTACCTCCTCGGCGACTGTTTCATGCACGCACGTGAAAGCCCACTCGCCAACCAAGAACACCCGCTGCACACTTGAACCTCCCATCCTATATATGCGAATAAGGCCCTTGGCCGGGCTATGCCAGGTGTCCCAGTTAACTTGGGCCAAGGTTTAAAAAAAACCGAAGTGCTCTGGATGAATGTGTGGATTTTATTGGCGCAAGGGCCAGGTATGGCCAAAGAGCGCCACGCAAGTGTTAGTGATTTCGCGGTGGAGTGATGGGTTCTATGAAGTGGATGTGACGTGGCTGTAAATGGACCTAAAAATAGTCGCTGTAAAGTGCGTAAAATGTACGTGTAATAAGATTATGGCGATGGCAAATGACGTGTACTATGAACATTAAGGTGCATTGGAAATAATGACACGAAATAAAAAATATGTTAGATGCTGAAATGAACTAGAGCACCACTGCCTCGTTAGAGCCCTTGAGACGCAAGTGCCCGGAGGTATGCGCTATACAAATCAACTATCACAGCGGCATCCTCTGGAAAGAGGATGCGCTACGAATTTATTGGGCTGATAACGTGTAGGACAGCACCATTTAAATAATTTAGGACTGCATTGGTGTTAAAAATCGGTTCTTTACCAAGAAACATAGCTGGGTGGAGAGGGACGCAATAACGATACGCAAGAGGAAAATGTTCCTTTCAGATTCTGCTTTGCGACACTCCAAGAGGACGTGGAGGACGATCAGCCTCTCGCCACATCGGCCACAGGTTGGCGGTTCATTTCCAGTAAACAGAAAATTGTGGTTAGCAAGTGAGTGCCCTATCCTGAGGCGACAGAGTAGGACACCCAAGAGCTCTAGAGAAATCGTACAAACTGCATAGTAGCCATAGTCGTGTGTGTATTTACAGTCAGTATTTTTTTCATCACGAAGTATTAATTAATTCATCGCTTTTAGTTAGTGAAATTTTTAGTTATTGCTTGAATCGCAAACATATCAATTATAAAGTTATAAGGAACCTAAACTAACCTCCCTGTCAAGCATTCGTTTCGTGCTCAGCTTTGCCTCGTTGGTTTTTCCAAGGAAAAACTAAAGCGCGAAACATCCAAAATGCGAACAGGGTAAATGGCTAAACCAGTTGCACCTTTATATGTTTCTTTCTGGGCCTTTGATATGCCTTACGTGCTTTTGGTTTACTCTTTATTGAAATCAACTCCTGAGCAGCTCTTTTCAGTTCTTCCCAGAGCTGCCTTCTTTATTTTTTCGTGCTCTGTTGCGCAGTTTTTTTCTTTTTGACATTGGTTGAATTCATTTTGTAGGTTTGTTTCATGATACGCGAAGGTTAAAGATATTCCGAGTGTGTCATTATCGAGCCCAACGTTCTTGCGTCTACAGATGCTGACGCTTATCGCACCATGTTAGTTAGGTCGCGTAACCTCTTGAGCCATATCCTACATGACGAAGCCTTGTATGATGCGATGATAAACGAATGCAGCCGTGTATCTCTCAAACGCTGCTTGGAGGCGCTTGATAAGCGGCGAGCGAGCGCGGATCTATGTCATATGTCGCATATTTCTCGGGCTTTTTTTTTTTTTTGCAGAAAAAGAAACAAGGCACACTTCAGCACGAAATAAAGCCTTGATGTGGAGGTTATTAAAGGTGCCTTACCACATTGTAATGGACATATTTGCCATTCAAGCAATAACTAAAGATATCGCTAACTAAAAGCAATTATTTAATTATACTGCGTGATGAAACAAATACTGGCTCTAATTACACACGACTGCCGCTACTATGCAGTCGGTACAATTTCTTTAGAGCTCTCAGTTATTTATTTCTTAATCTTGGTCCAAACTGACTTGGAAACGCGGTATAGACTTCAGGCTTTGCGTGATGGGAACAACTCGACGACCCTTTTCACCTACATTCTCTGGCAGGACCATATGTGGAAATATGGCGGAGCAAAAGTACAGTTATCCCTAAAACGCCCGCGAACGCCACAACGTGTAGGTTAAACAAGAGAAAATCAGACATCGACCCGTTCGTAGCAATTGCTACAAAGGAAACCTGTACGGGTTCCTCGAAAGAAAAGCCTGAGAGTTGAAGAAAAATTCGTCCTGGTCCGGGACTCGAACCCGGGACCACCGCCATTCCGGGGCAGCCGCTCTACCATCTGAGCTAACCAGCCGGCTAGCAGATTGCAGGGCGAAGTCGAATATTTCTACCAATTTGAAAAATTCTTACGGCTGAACTCTCCGTAGATGGCACGTAACAACTGTAACTTTGTAGCAATTGCTACGAATGGGTGGATGTCTTATTTTCCCTTAATAAATTACTTCTCTCCATCTTGCGGGTTTCCGTAGAACTATTACGTCAAACTTTTGTCTTTACTTCGTGTTGTCGACAAATGCGACTTCGCCCTGCCATCTGCTAGCCGCCTGGTTAGCTCAGATGGTAGAGCGGCTGCCCCGGAAGGGCGGTGGTCCCGGGTTCGAGTCCCCGCCCAGGACGAATTTTCCTTCAACTGTGAGGCTTTTCTTTCGTGGAACCCGTACGGGTTTCCTTTGTAGCAATTGCTACGAACGGGTGGATGTCTGATTTTCCCTTCTTTAATTACTTCTCTCTACCTTGCGGGTTTCCGCAGAACAATTCCGTCAACATGTACGTTGTAGCGATTTCACGAACGAGACTTCCTAATGGGAACTTTAAGCGCACCTGTCTAGGCGTTCTGAATTCGCGATATTTTGTAGCAAAGAATTCGATTCTGAACTGCAGGGTCCTATCGGCGACAGCGCTGAGCTCGGGCAGGTCATTTAGCAGCAGCTGTAGAAGCATTTCCACCGGTCGCGTCGCTCATGGTGCAGAAGAAAGCGTGAACATGGGAACGCGTGGCTGGCGCGCTCTCTGGCGGCGGCGGCGCAGGTGAAATAGCGCATGCGCATTGGGTCAGAAGCCCACGCCACCACTTTAATTCCATATACGGTATCGGTGGACGCGCTCGCCGCATGCCTGGTCGCCGCCGTGAAGCACGTCTCGTGTGGCCACTCCGTTTTCCACCTTACACTTTGGCCATACTCTCACCCTCCGCTTTCCTTTTCATGCTTCCGCTGCAGTTTAGTAGTGTGGTTTGCTTGGCCAGTTGGTGGCATGGCGTACGCATCGCGGTATCCACCAAGTACGGACACGAACGAGCACAAGTAAAAGGAACGATATTGTCCAGTGGCGTTGTGCAGCGTTGTCCTGTCAGTTCATTTTAGTACACGTGCTCACGTCCGTACTTGCTGGAACCCCCGATACTTCCACTGCACCCTTCCCCTCCGCTTTCCTCCACCCGCTTTCTTCGCTCTCGCCATCTTTCATCCCGCACCGCGCTCCGCTACAGAGGGACGGTACGGCACGTCCTTGCTCAACACAGGAACGGGCCCCTAAGAGCTGCGCTCTAAATATTCCTGCAGTTTTCACAAGATTTTCTCTGTCGTGTGCATGCCGAACAAAACGGCCAAAAGGTACGGCCAAAAGGTACGGCCCTAAGCAGACGAGCACGATGTGAGACACAAACTGCATATACAGGCGTGAACTACCAAATGTTTATTCGCCAGAAACTACGCGACGTTTTACATGAATCGGAAGTGCGAAGTGATCACAGCAAAACTCATTGCCCTTCCACTCTGTGAATAGGGATGACCAGCCGAGCTGTGTATGTGGGCCAAGGCCGGGATACATGGAGCGTTCTTCTAGACGAATTTCGCACAGCAGAAAACGCCGCGGCGGCGTGACGCCCAATTTCCGCTTGCTGGGGATACTTGGAGCGAATAAGCTGCGGGTGCCGCCTCAGTGTGGCCAGACAAGGCAAAACTGCTTTAGTCAACATGAAATGCGCAAATAAAGTTTATAGACCTTTGCACTTTTTTACAACAACGAAATACAAAATAAAAACCCTAAACCTTTGTCTAAAGCCCATTCAGTTGCTTTTAATAATGTATCAGTATATCTTGTGCCTATTAAGCGCAGAGAATGCGTTGGAAGTAAGCGGTATGGCCAGGCTGTGCGCAATTGAAAAGATTGACGTACATACGTGTCTCCGTCTTTATAATCTTTATAATCGACCCTTTCACTACCCCATAATATGGGACGTTTCTGTACCGCGCAGATAAGATTATCGTTAAATTCCACGCGAGCTGCCTTTGAAGGCATGGCCATGTCGCTATCACAAAGTGCCAAACCTGCACACCAGAAGCGTGCGCACGAAAAACATGTGCCGGTGAGGAAGACGGAAGTGACGGAGGTGTTGGCCAGTAAGCCATGATTGGCTGTCCTTGCTGGCCGCTTCCGGCAGCGTCCGACGGCACGCGTTAAATATCTGGCGGGTCCTGGTCGGCGGCCACCGCGGGCGTTTTTTCCCGATGCCGGGCGTCTAATGAGCGGCGTCGGGCGAAAATTGCAGACTTGCCGCCGTAGAAACACTCCATATTCCCCGGCCTTTATCGCCTGCTTCACCTGCGCCGCGGGTCGGCCCAGCATTGCACTATCTTCGGGTTCGGCCCACATGAAAAATTGTTGGTCCATGTCCACGGATACCAGTTCCGCCAGAACCTAGCCATAAACAGCTTCGCTGTAAAAAATAAACTAGCAACTGTGGTAGGAGCTAAAAGCCGCTCGTAAGCCAGTTATCATCAGAATGTACAGACCTAACAATGTAGCTGTAGTTGACCAACAATCCAACCCACAGAGGAAGCCTGAGATAATCTTAAAGGATTGCAGTGCACAGCATGGAACTCCTATGGCAACGAGGACATTTCGGTCTTCTATCGCGAGGTCGGGAAGCTGCAACGACGTCTTCTGTAACCATCCGCGGAGGTGCACCGCCTCGAGTGACGTTCAACAGATTTTGGGAAGCGGCCCAAAATACAGTCATCAACCTGCCTCAAGTTGTACACAACTTGTAGCCATGGTCAGAGATGTGGCATGCCTTCGGACGAACAAACCAATTCAGCCTCAAGCCCGCCACTTCTAGCCCCAACCGTGCTTTCCGCCTGGCCCCAGCGCGCAACTTCATGCGCGGGAGACTCGCCACTTCTACTTAAGCAGCCTCCGCCTTGGAACCACTTGGGGCACGCCACCGCACCGAGCGTGGTCATGACGCCGACTTTGTTTGCCCAGGTTGGTTACCTACCTTGTGCAAGATGTGTACGTTCTAGTCACCGAATGTTTATCGCGGTGTCGTGCCCCTCTGACACATTTGATGCAACTCGGAAAATCTTGTGCCACTCGTTATGTTCGTTATGTATGAATGCTCACCTGAATTTTCTTTTACTATCCCTTTCTGGGGACATTAAAGTTAACCCCGGTCCTGTTAATGACACTCCCTCTCCGGTATCCCTTGAATCCATTGCTAGCGTTCTATCTCGTTTAGAAACCTCTCAGAACACCGTTCTGTCTCAGCTCGCTCTAATTCGTGCTACACAGGCCACCATTCCAAACCAGGTCGGTCGTCTATCCACCCGTCTCAACGCCCTTGAGAAAATTGTAGATGCTCATAAATCAAGTCACTCGATACCTGTATGCAGTGACAACCCTGAAATAATTAAACTTACTTCACAATTAAACAACCTCATACAGAAATGCGATGACTCGGAAAACCCCCTTCGCCAGGACAACTTACTTTTTTTCGGTGTTCAGGAGGCGCGTGATGAAACTTAGGAGCAATCAGAGTCGCGTGTTATTTCACTGTATGCAGATAAACTTCAAACTGCCATCAGCAAAAATGACATAGAACGCGCACACAGGCTTGGCCGTTTCCAGGCCGGTAAATACCGACCAATTATGGCCAAGCTTGCGTGGTTCAAGGATAAGTGTAGCATTCTGTCTGCGGGCCTAAGCTTAAAGGTTCGCCAATTGCTATCTGGGAAGATTTTTCATCGCGCATCCGGCTTGCAAGGAAAAAGTTGTACGCCTACGCGAAACAAAACAACGCCTCCACTTTCAAGATGCGCTTCGATAAGCTTCAGATGGATGAAAGACAGTTTTTTTATGTCGTGCAATCCGACTCAACTTTACAAGTTAAATCCTAGCCATCACTGGAGGCTTGCCCAGCACTCTCCTTTCCTTCCCAGCCGCTACTAAACCCTGTTGACGCATCACGCAATCGCATACTATCTGTTATACTGGCTAGTGTTCGCAGTTACATGTCAAAAAAGGACACCGTTGAAGCCCTTCTCGTCGAAGATAGTACAGACATGGCCATTTTCACTGAGTCTTGGTTAACCCCTGACATAGATAGCACTGAGCTACTGCATGCAGATTCCCCCTACACTGTTTTCAGACGCGATAGGAAGGAACGAAGGGGTGGTGGCGTTCTTCTCTTCACGAAAAACAGCATTCTTTGTTACCAGCTCCCGAACAATTGTACTCACGAAATTGTGTGTGTGCACATATCTATGCCGACATGCACATGCATACCCATATCTTGTTATAGCCCACTCGATTGTGATCTTTCCTTTATCGACGAACTTAACACGGTGATTTTAAATGCAACCTCTCAATTACCACGTGCTAACTATATTATTTGTGGTGATTTTAACTTTCCGGATATCAACTGGGACAATCTAACAGCATCATCTCGCCAGTCAAAAGATTTCCTTGATTTAGCCTTAAACTTCAACCTTACACAAACAGTAAACTTTTCTACACGTGGCTCAAACACCCTTGACCTGGTCCTCACTTCTCAACCCGAATACATTCAGTCGTTAGCATGTGTCAGAGGGCTGAGCGGTCACAGTATTGTCCTTTTCAATTTGAATATCACTGTTACAATCAAACAACGTTCAATAAAATTAATACGGGACTACAATAAACCTGACTTTTCCAAAGTTAACAGTGAACAAAACATTTTTCTTGAATACCTAAAAGAAACTGCTTTCAGAAGGTATGTTGACGGGAACTGGCTGTTGTATAAGCAAAAGCTACTCAGCTTGATCAATAATTACGTTCCCCTTGTTTGAATTCGTGGTGTCATGGGAAAGCCTTGGTACATAAACCAACTAAAGAAACTAGCACAAAAGAAAAGGCGCCTTTTCAGAGTGGCAAAAAAATGTGGTTCTGCCTCGAAATTGAAGAAATATTTCACCTGCCTGCGCGAGTACAAGAGCCTTCTGAAACTGTCTAAGAAAAAAATTTACCATCAGGATCTTCTCAATATCATGCGTTTAAACCCGAAAAAGTTTTTGAAAATACCCGCACCAAGTAGAAATCAATCGCATAACATTACCATAACTAATCCTGATGGGTCCCATGTTCCAGTTGAAAAGCGTTCTGACGTCTTAGATTCATACTTCTCTTCCCTCTTCTCTTCTGAATCTTCCACCAACATTCCTGTTTTACCAAGATTTGGCGGCACTGAAATGCCTCCCATTGATGTAAATGCTGAAGGTATCGCGAGCCTAATCAATAAACTTAAAATATATAGCTCCCCTAGACCTGACAACATACCGGTGAAGATACTAAAAGCCACTAACGTCATTTTTAGCCAGATATCACAAATCATTTTTACCCAGTCTATAAGCGAGGGTACTATGCCCAAAGACTGGAAAGTAAGCAAAGTAACACCTGTCTTTAAATCTGGTAAGCGTTCCGACCCATCCAATTATCGCCCGATCTCACTTACATTTATTGCCTGTAAACTTTTAGAACATAACATATATTCCCATATAGCGTCCCACCTCGACAGAAGTTCTTTTTTCTTTAGCAAACGACATGGCTTTCGTCCGGGCTTATCATGCGAAACACAACTTTTTGAATTCACCACAGATCTCCACCTAAACTTAGATTCTTCATTTCAGACTGGCGTAATTTACTTAGATTTTTCAAAGGCTTTCGATCGCGTCCCTCATCATCGACAAGTGTCTAAAATTTCATGCCTTCACCTCGACCCACTAATCCTATCATGGATCATCTGCTTCCTGACAGATCGCCTCCAGTTCGCCTGTGTTGGCGGTCGCTGTTCAGATACTACCGAAGTAATATCGGGTGTACCACAGGGATCCGTCCTCGGCCCACTCCTTTTTCTAATAAACATTAACGACCTCCCAACAGACACATCATCTACAATACGTCTATTCAGCGATGACTGTGCTATTTACCGTCGTGTCACTACTACTACTAGCACTGACCACTACTAACATTGACCAATCCAGTCTGCAAGATGACCTAAATTATATTGACAATTGGTGCTCACGCTGCATGACGGAACTAAATGTCTCCAAATGCTAGTTAATGCATGTATCACCTAAATGCTGTATATCCAAATTTCCATACTCTTTAGGCCCTGTGAATTTATCTGAGGTCGTGTGTTACCGCTGCATTGGCGTTATCATCACTTACAAACTAAATTGGTTGAACCACGTTCTACAAATAACAGCTGATGCCTCAAGGTCCCTTAACTATATTAAAAGATCCCTATCCTTGTCTCCTTCGTCGATTCTTAAACTAGCATATGAAATTTTCATCTGTAACAAATTAGAATATGCGTCTACAATTTGGAATCCACATCACAAGTACTTGATTGACACTTTAGAAGCTACTCAAAATCGTTACAATATCGTAACACCTTCAGCATTACTAACTTGAAGTTATCTATTTGTGTACCCCTTTTAGTATAAGTACGTATAATTTCGCAACTATGCCTATTCCATAAATTGCACAATAACTTTCCTGACCTTCGTTCCTTGCTTTTATTTCCACCCGTCCGCTCATCACATCATCTATTCAACTCTGTATGTATCCAACGCCTTCATGATTCCACAAACGCTTTCAACAAATCCTTCCTTCCCGTTGCAATAGAACAATGGAACTCCCTTCCGGAATCCGTTGTTGTAGAGCGAAACCCTTTGAAATTTCGAGAGTTACTACCCACCCATATTTGCAACTAATTATGCAAAAAGCTGTGTGTTTCTTTTTCAGTGTCTTTTCAGTTGTTTCTTTTTGTTGCTTTGTACATGACCATTACTTCTATGTTCGTATTATTGTTTTGCCCCCTTTATGTAATACCCCACATGCAGCCCTTAAGGGAATAATAAATGATGATAATGATGATGATGATGATGATGATGATGATGATGATGATGATGATGCGTGCGAGCAAGACCAGGAAAGAGCCATTGGCGAAGGAGTCGGCTGCCCATTATGCACTGTAAGTGATAAAGCTCAAAGAAAAGCTCCGTTTAAGAAGATGATGAAATGCCTGAAACAAAAAGCTCAGTGCCCTTCCACACTGTGAAGAAGGATGACAAGCGAAGCTGTGTATGTGGGCCCCTTAATGGCAAACTGCAGCTCCGCCGCGGGCCGGCCCGGCATTGCACTATCTTCGGGATCCGTCCGCCTATACGCGCCATCGTGAAAAAGCTCGCGTCACCGTAGCCGCCGTGGCAGCTACTTGCGCCGCAATGTTGACCAAAATTGAGCAGCGGTGAGCACCGGCGACCTGCCCTAATATGAAAGGTAAGTTGAATATAAGCAAAACAACAATCAGAACGGGTCCTCGTTCCTTCTCAGTGCCGCGGTTTGATGTCCTGCCGCCGCCCTCTAGTGCACGACAGCGCCATGCGCTGGACTACCTGCGATGCACGGTCGCAACCGTCAGCACCAGAGCAACAAGGCGGCGCACTTGAAATTTATCAAGCGTGATGTGGCCCCGCATGAGAGTGAGGGTGAAGTTTGGCGTCACCCGGGGCACTCTTGAGGTGAGCGCGCGTATACCGTATACGCGCGCTGACCTCGTATACATCGCATACACCGCTTGTGTCCCACTTCATCCTCGTCTACTTTGCGCCGTACCTTTCTCCCTTGAGTCATGAACAGCAACAAGCAACAAGCTTGAGCAACAAGTTTTCTTAAAAGAGAAGCAGCCTTAAAACGAAACACGACTCCGTGGTAAGCGAGGATACAGAATAGCCCGAGAATTTCGAGTGAACTTGGTGTGGATGTGATGACCTGCTACATGTGCTTTTAATGAGTTTGCAAGCGCTGTAATAGCAAGCGGTGGTATGTATAATGGAACCATGACTTAATTCAGGATGAAAAAAAGGACGCGTTGGTGAAGTGTGGAGGTAGAACAGAGGAATACGTACTAACACAGACCTATGAAGGAGCTACCGGAAGTAGATGATATTGTTACATGTGGAAAGACACAGATGAAAGAGGCTATATACAATCTATTTACACTGGAGCCAGACCACCAGGCCGACGCTCGCTCGCGCCAAGGGCAGAGACCGACTTCGTCGTCGTTCTCGCAGCGGCTCTTCCCTTGAGCATCGCTCGATGATACCGTAATACTAGCCCCAGGCGGCAAAATCGCCTTCACGGTGCTGTTAAATATCGAAGGCGCGTGGAGAGTTGTAGGGTTTGAGTCGGGCGACGTGGACAATGTCACTGGTTGTCATAGCACAGGACGTAGTGGGCGTGGCTAGAACGATTTCGTAGGTGGCATCGGTCATTTGGCGAAGCACGCGATATGGGCCAGTGTATCAGGAAAGCAGTTTTTCACAAAGGCAACCTTTACGCGATGGCGACCAAAGCAACACGAGGGTGCGGGTCACAAAATGGACATCACGGTGACGGAGGTCGTAGCGTTGCTTTTGTTTGCCTTGAGAGACTTGTAGACGACGCGCGCAAGTTGGCGAGCATGGTCAGCATGGGCGATAGCATCACGGGCATAAGCGCTAGTTGAAGCTGTGGTGGACGAAAGCACAGTGTCCAGTGGTAGCGTCGGTTCACGGTCATGCAAGAGGTAAAAAGGCGAAAAGCCAGCAGTTTCAAGACGGGAAGAGTTGTACGCAAAGGTAATGTAAGGTAGAGCCTGGTCCCAGTCACGGTGGTCGTCTGAAACGTATTTGGATAGCATGTCTGTAAGGGTGCGGTTCAAACGCTCAGTGAGGCCGTTCGTTTGAGGGTGGTAGGAGGTGGTAAATTTATGCTGTATTGAGCAGGCACGCATGATGTCAATGACTTTGGCTAAGGACGTACGGCCACTGTCTGTTAGCAATTGACGCGGAGCACCATGAATGAAAATGATATCATGCATGACGAAGTCCGCAATATCAGTTGCGCAACTGGTCGGAAGAGCGCGGGTTACGGCGGAGCGGGTCGCGTAGTCCGCCGCGACAACCCACTTGTTTCCTGATGTAGATTCCGGAAAAGGGCCGAGAAGGTCTAAGCCGACACGATGGAAGGGCTCGGCAGGGACGCCGAGCGGCTGCAGGTAACCAGCGGAGAGCTGGGAACGCTTCTTGCGTCATTGGCAAAGTTCACAAGCGGCGACGTAACGTCGTACGGAACGGCAAGGCCCGGCCAGAAAAAAACGGCGACGTACACAGTCATAGGTTCGAGATATGCCGAGGTCTCCTGCCTTTGGTGTGTCGTGAAGCTCTTCTACAACAATTGAGCGGAGGTGTATAGGTATGACAAATAGAAACTCAGAGCCGTGTGGATGAGTTACGACGGTACAGACTACCGTCGCGGAGGACGAAGAGGCGTAGAGTGGCGTTGGCCTGAGAGTGTTCAAAATGGTCGATGAGTGCTCTGATGTAGGCGTCACGACGTTGCTCGTCGGCGAAATGAAGCAGCTGCAACACAGAAAATACGCAAGCACCACTGGTAATATTGCAGGAGTCAGGGTCGTCAACAGGGTAACGCGACAAGCTGTCAGCGTCTTGGTGCAGGCGGCCAGACTTGTACACCACGGAATATGAAAATCCTTGTAGCCTCAAAGCCCGTCGACCAAGCCGGCCTGTAGGATCTGAGAGCCAGCAGAGAGCATGATGGTCAGTGACTACGGAAAAAAGGCGACCGTAAAGGTAAGGACGGAACTTCACAACCGCCCAGACTACAGCAAGGCAGCCTCGTTCCGTAATGGAATAGTTGCGCTCCGATATTGTGAGCAGGCGGTTCGCATAAGCAATAACGCGATCCTGGTCACGCTGACGCTGGGCTAAGACGGCAGCTACGCCATGACCACTGGCATCTGTACGCAATTCTGTAGGGGCATCAGGGTCGAAGTGGGCGAGAATGGGTGGTGAGGAGAGAAGAGTAACGAGACGAGAGAAGGCGGCGGCTTCTGCAGTAGCCCACGAGAATTGTACGCCTTTCTTCAAAAGACTAGTGAGGGGTCTAGCAAATGTCGCAAAATCTGGAACAAAACGACGAAAGTACGAGCATAGCCCTACAAAACTTCGAACGTCTGCGCCTGTCTTCGGAACCGGAAAGTCTCGGACAGCGCGAGTTTTGTCGGGATCAGGCTGTACTCCGCAAGCGTCAACGAGGTGTGCCAGAACAGTAATATGGCGGCGGCCGAAACAACATTTGGACGAGTTAAGTTGCAGCTTCGCCTTTCGAAATACATCAAGTATAGCTGTTAGACGCTCAAGGTGTCGAACGTAGGTGAGAAGACGATGCCGTCGTCGAGGTAGCAGAGAAATGTGGACCATTTGAAACCTCGGAGCAAGGAGTTCATCATACGCTCAAAAGTGGCAGGGGCGTTGCATAATCCAAACGGCGTTACTTTAAATATGTATAGGCCATTAGGTGTGATGAACGCGGTTTTTTTCTCTGTCCATATCGTCAACAGCAATCTGCCAGTATCCAGAACGAAGAACAATAGAAGAGAAATAGCTGGAACCGTGGAGGCAGTCAAGGGCGCCGTCTATACGTGGGAGCGGGTGGACGTCCTTCTTAGTAATGCTGTTCAGATGACGGTAGTCTACACAGCAGCGCCACGTGTCATCCTTCTTCTTAACCAACACTACAGGTGACGCCCAGGGACTCGAAGAAGGCTCAATGATGTTTTTGTCTAGCATTTTGTTCACTTCACTTTGAATTACTTGGCGTTCCGACGCAGAAACTCGATACGGTCGTCGGCGAATAGGAGTAGCATCGCCAGTAAGAATCCGCTGCTTGACCGCGAGCGTGTGACCTAAAGGGCGATCATCGAAGTCAAAAATATCTCTGTAGGACGATAATGCTTGGCAAAGGTCTTCAGCCTGCGAAGAAGACAGGTCCGTCGCAACCATTTTCTGTATCTTGCGATCGGCGGCCGAGGCTGGCACGATGGGCCTGCTAAGCTCGCTAGAAGCATTGGTCGATAAAGTTGCCACGTGATGGTCGCCGAGACAATCAACGTTGGCAAGGCAAATACCTTGTGGTAGAATTCGCTTTGCCAATCCAAAGTTAAAGATAGGCATGAAAGTGCGGTTCGCAGTAATAGTAAGTATACTGTGAGGCAAGGTAACGTCACACTGTAGTGGAATGTCGGGCAGAGGAGTGACGAGGTACTCGCCATCAGGGACTGGTGGGGAAGACAACAGTTCAATATAGGCTATTGATTTTGGTGGCAGGCTAATAAAGCCGGTGGGGCGTAGGCGTCACTGGGGTGCGTCAGAAGGTTCTGCGAGAATCGGCAACTCAAGGCGAAGGGTACTGGCAGAGCAGTCAATAAGAGCAGAATGCGCGGAGAGAAAATTTAGGCCGAGATTGAGGTCGTGGGGGCAATGAGCAATCACGGTGAAGAGGACAGGACTGTGGTGGCCGGCGATGCTAACACGTGCCGTACACATGCCGATGATAGGCATAATAGCGCCGTCTGCAACGCGGACGACGCGTGCCGACGCTGGGGTGAAAAGCTTGTTCAGTGGTCGTCGGAAGGCAGCACTCATAATAGAAAGATGTGCCCCTGTATCGAAGAGTGCCGTGACAGGATGGCCGTCAACGTCAAGAAGGTTTTGGTTCGTGTGTAACGTGAGCAGAGGATTTGAGGGCAGGGTAGACAACGCAGCTTCACCTCCAGAAGTTGCAGTGCCTAGTTTTCCGGCTGGATCCGGGAGGCGATAGGCGACGGAGAGAAGCGACGTAGTTGGGGCGAACGAGACTGATGGCGTCGAGGTGAGGGCGAGCGGCTGTAGCGAAGGTTCGGAGCAGGAGCATCAGCGGCAGTGGATTCATGGTGGGTGGTATAGGGAACGGAAGGTCCAAAGGTGCGGGAATAAGCGGCGGCGTACGTCCCAGGAGATGGTGGCCATCGGTTGCGGCAGTGACGAGCGACGTGGCCGATGCGACAGCAGTGGAAGCAGATCGGCCTGTCATCAGGGGTACGCCATCCGGACGGGTTGCGTCGAGATGTGGCAGAGAAGGACTGCCGGGGGCGAGGAGGGCTGCTAGAGAACTGGGGAACCGTGGGTGGAGACGATAAACACACGGAGTTGAGACCCATGTTCTCAAATTCCTGTCTGACGACGGCCTGAATCATCGCAATTGTGGCTGCTGGTAGATCGGGAGGCGTCGCGGAGAAAGCTCGCAAACAGGCGGCCTCGAGCTCGCGGCGAACAATACGGGTTACGTCGCCACAGAGGGTGGTCTGACGCGATCGACCCTCACATGTCGACGTAGCAGCAGTGTTGGGTAGCCGCGTCATGTGATGTGTGATACGGCAGCTCTTAGCTTGTTCAAGCCGACGGCATTCTTTGATGATGGCGTCGATAGTCGAGACGTGGCCGAAAACAAGCAAATTAAAAGCATCGTCGGCGATGCCTTTTAGCACATGCGGCACTTTATCTGCTTCAGACATAGTATCGTCAGCTTTGCGGCAGAGAGCCAAGACGTCGAGGATGTATGAAACGTACGGCTCTGTAGATGTGTGAACGCGAGATGCAAGAGCCTTTCTCGCGGGACCTTTGCGCCCAATAGCGTCGCCGAACAGTTTCCTGAGCTTTTCTTTGAAACTGTCCCAACTGTTTACCTCGTCGTCATGCGTTTGGTGCCACACGCGTGGGGTGCCGCCGAGATAAAAGATGACATTGGCGAGCATGATCGTTGGGTCCCACCTGTTATTAGCACTGGCGTGTTCATAGAGCTTTATCCATTCGTCAACGTACTCTCCCTCCAGGCCAGATTGGATTGGATTGGAGACGACTTTATTTATGCCTGCAGTTGGGCGCGCGCGCGCCCCGACGAGGGCCTACGTCATCCTCGAAGTCGCCGTTACTCGGCGCGGGTCTCCGCTCGCCGTTGCCGGCTCGCTGGGTCCCTGCCTTTCGAGCGCCTCGAGGACCTGCTGGACGGCCCAGAGCTGATCGTCTCGGTCATAGCTCTTCGCGGCTGCCTCGAGCCGCGGTGGGAGTGTTCTTGATTTTGAATCTTCTGGATATTTGACGCAGTCCCACAAGACGTGCGTGTAGTCTGCAGTCTCCCTCCGGCAGACTCTGCACATATCTGTCGGATATGTCTCGGGGTACATACGGTTCATCAGTTTCGGGCTCGGTAGCGATCCGGTCTGGAACTGTCTCAATACTACCGCCTCCGCTCGACTCAGTCTCGGGTGCGGGGGTGGGAGAGTCCTGCGAGCCAGGCGGTAGGCCTTCGTGATTTCACTGTAATCTGTCATGCGGTCCTTGGTTCCGAACCACGTCGGACGGTCTGTCGCCGGGGCGCGGTTGGTTAGCGCTCGCGCCGCGGCGTGTGCCGTCTCATTATGGTTCTCACTGCGTCCCGATGCGTTGCCCGCGTGCGCCGGGAACCACTTGAGTCGTACTTTTCGTTCCTTCAGTTTGACCGCTCGCAGTACGCTCTCAGCCTCCCTGCAGATTTGGCCTTTGGCGAAGTTTCGTACCGCCTGTCTTGAGTCGCTCAGCACCGTGTGGCAGTCTGCGTCGGCGATGGCCAGGGCGATGGCTACCTCCTCCGCTTGTTCCGCTCCGGCGCTTCTCACGCTCGCTGCCGTCCTCGCGGCGCCGGTTGACGCCTCTATGACGACCGCTGCGAAGGCGTTCCGTTGGTATTCGGCCGCGCCCACGTACCGCGCGTGTTCGTCGTTGGCATGCTGGTCAATGAGAGCCTTGGCCCTCGCCGCTCTTCTTCCCTTGTTGAACTCGGGATTCATGTTCTTCGGTATGGGGTCGATTCTGGTCTGGCGTCGGACCTCTTCGAGGACGGGGAGCTTCATCTCCACCTCGTTTGAGCGCCTAATTCCCAGATCGTCCAGTATCTTCCTCCCGGCTTTGGTCATGGACAGCCGCTCCAGTTGAGAAGTCCGTTGCGCTTCGGCTATTTCTTCGAGCGTATTGTGTTATCCGAGTTGTAACAAGCGGTTCGTGCTCGTGGACTCGAACAGGCCCAGCGCCGTCTTGTACGCTCTTCTGATGAGCCCGTTGATTTTGTTTCGTTCGTGTTGCAGCCATCTGTGGTAGGCTGCAACGTACGCGACGTGGCTGATGACGAAGGATTGGACGATCCTAAGTAGGCTCTCCTCTCTCATGCCAGCCTTTCGTGAAGTGACTCGTTTTAGGAGTCGAATCGCGTTGGCTGCTTTTGCCCTGAGACGGGTGATAGTTTCGCCGTTTCTTCCGTGCTTTTCGATGACCATGCCTAGGATCCTAATTTTGCCCACCTCAGGGATCACGTTGCCGGATTTGGTGACGATTCTGATTTTGTTTTCGCGTTGTCTGGTCTTGCTTCTGCTGTTTTTGGTAGGTGGGAGTATGAGAAGCTCCGATTTGCTCGGCGAACATCTCAGTCCGGTGCCTTCCAGCTGGTCTTCTATTGCGTCGACAGCGGCTTGCAGCGCACCCTCGATGTGGGCGTCGCTGCCACCGGTCACCCATAGCGTGATATCGTCCGCGTAGATGGTGTGCCTGACGTCTTCGATGTGCCCGAGCTTTTTGGCCACTCCGATCATTACCAGGTTGAACAGCATCGGCGAAATGACCGATCCCTGCGGTGTGCCGGTGCTCCCGAGCTTCTTCTCTTGAGTCTGTAGGTTTCCTGCTCGTAGCTCGACGGTCCTGTCCGTGAGGAAGTCCTTGATATAGTTGTAGGATCTTTCGCCCATGTTGAGCTTGGAGACTTGGGACAGAATCGCCGAGTGTTTCACCTTATCGAAGGCGCTCTGCAGGTCCAGCCCTAGGATCGCTTTGTTGTCGCGGGTGCTGCCGCCATCATCAATGATTTGGTATTTGAGCTGCAGCATCGCGTCCTGCGTGCTGAGGTGCTGTCTGAAGCCGATCCAAGTGGCCGGGTACAGCCCTTCTCGTTCCAGGTAGTCTTGCCACCTGTTGAGCAGGACGTGCTCCAGCACCTTGCCCACGCAGGACGTGAGCGAGATGGGCCGGATGTTATCCGTGTCCGGCGGCTTCCCCGACTTGGGAATCAGGATGGTCTTGGCTGTCTTCCACAGCTTTGGCAGCGCGCCCGCTCTCCAGCACTTGTTGTAGTATTTTGCGAGCTTTTCAATCGAGCCGTCATCGAGGTTCTTGAGAGCCTTGTTCGTGACGAGGTCCGGGCCGGCTGCCGACCGGCTGTTGAGGTCGTGCAGGGCCGCGCGTACCTCCTCGACGTCGATGTCACGATCGAGCTTCGCGTTAGGCAGGCCGCTGTACGGCGCGTGCTGTTCGGTAGGTGTAGTCGGCAGGTATTTGTCGTTAATGCGCCTGGTGACTTCGTTGACGCCGTGTGCTGAGACCGCCTGATGCATGAGCCTGGCGGGTCTGTCCCTTTGGTGTGACTTGGTCTTGGTTTCGTCGAGCAGGTGCCGCAGCAGGTTCCACGTCTTCCCGCTGTGCATCTGCCCGTCTGCCGCGTTGCAGATCTCGTTCCTCTGTTGCGTGCAGAGAGCGCGGCAGTGATCCTCGATCGCTCGGTTCAGCTCCGCCACCTTCTTTCTCAGTCTGCGGTTAAGACGTTGTTTCTTCCAGCGATTGAGTATCGACTGTTTGGCTTCGATGAGATGCGCAAGCCGGCTGTCTACTTTGTCGATCTCCGCGCCTGTTTCAATCTCTTTAGTCGCGTCGCGTACGCTCTTGGTGATTTCGGCCGTCCACGAGTCGATGTCTTTCACCTCGTCGTCACCGTCGCTCTTCTGGCTTCTGGCGTCTCGAAATGCATCCCAGTCTATCCATATGTGTGTTCTGATGCTGGTGTCGTTGTGATCCGGTATGCAGATTTCAACGATGGTGTGGTCGCTACCTAGGTCGGTCCCCGTGTTGCTCCAGGTGATCGCGCCCCGGATGTCATTCTTGACGAACGTGAGGTCCGGAGTGGTGTCCCGGGACACGGAGTTACCAATTCTCGTCGGATGTGTCGGGTCCGTGATGGGGGTGAAGTCGAGTTCCGTGGCGTCTTGGTACAGGTCGCGGCCCTTTGCTGTGTACTTGTTGTAGCCCCAGGCAGGGTTCATCGCGTTGAAGTCTCCGCATGCGATCAACGTGTTGCGGCCCGCTGCGGTGCTGGCTCTGTGCAGTAATGTCTTGAATCTCTGTTTTCTCTGCGATGGGTTGCTGTAGACGTTGAGCAGAAATATGCTTCCTTTTTTCTTCTTGCCCGGGATGATTTCGGTGAGCGTGTGCTCGATCTTGATATTGCTGTGCAGCTCGTGTTCGACGAACGTGAGTCCCTTCCTGACCAGGGTGCACAGGCCTCTGCCGTCGGGCGGTCCCTTGTGCACTCTGCAGCCGGGGAAGGACGGTGCGTCGGTGAGTGTTTCTTGTAGTAGTATAACGTCTGGTTTGCGCGCGGCATGTGCGATGTGCTGTTGGATGACTGCCTTCTTCCTTGCGAAGCCGCGACAGTTCCACTGCCACGCGGTTACACTTGCTGCTGCTGGTGTTGCGTTGGCGGCCATGATTGCGTTGGCGTGTACGGAGCTCCCTGGTTGGGTGGATGATGCGCGAAGAGGGGCGCAAACGTCGGGTGGCTTACCATCGGCTGTAGGGTCCTTTCGATGAAGGCGAATCTGTTCGTGTTCTCGGCTTGGTAGGTCTCCATTGTTTGTTTCAGTGCTGTCACTGCTACGATGTTTGTCGTGATTAGCTGTTCGAGTTTGCTGAATGTCGCTTCGAATTTCGCTTCGAGGCTGTCGATGCGATCGTTTTCTGTTTGCGTGCGCGTGGCCTCGATGGCTCGCTTCTTCGGTGCCGGTTCCTCTATGGCTTTCTCCTGGATGTTCGTTGTCGTTTCCTCGGTCTTGCTTGTACTTGGCGTGGGTCTCTGTAGAGGCTCGTTGTTGCATAGCAGCAACTGACGGATCTCGGTGATCTCTTTCGTGAGGTTGTTGATGGTCGCTCGCAACGCCGCGTTTTCTTGTCTTAGGAGCTCATTTGCCTCCCGGACCTTATTAATATCTTCTTTCTTCGTGGTTTCGGTGATTTTCTGCGCGTTCCTTATGTTGTTTCCTTTCACTGCGTCGACCCAGCTCACTCGCTCACGTGATGGTGACGTTTCCCTGCTGAGGCTTCTCTTGCAGCAACTGCTGTCTCTGGATTTGGGCGCGCGGTTTTCCGATGGGGTCCTTGAGTTTCGCGCAGCTGGCGGCTTGTCGAGTGGCGGGAAATCGCTCTCCGACAGCAGCTGGCGTTCGGCCTGTCGGCGCTCTCATTGTCGCTTGCGCACTACGTAGGGGATCTTGTATTTCGCCTTGCACGTTCGGTCTCCGGTCGGGTGTTCGCCTCCGCACAACTGACATTTTGGGGTACAGCGATGGTCTTCTGTAGGGTTCGCGAGTCCGCAGGCCAGGCACGTCTTGATTGTGGGGGTCGGGCACACGTCCTTGCGGTGTCCCACTCGGTCGCACTGCTGGCAGACGTCGATCTGTTTCTTGTAGAGGCGGCACGGTATCAGGGTGACTCCGTATCGGACAAAGTTCGGTACCTTGGGCCCCTGGAACACCACAATCGCAGTGGTCGTGCTTCCAATCCTTTTTGAGGCCACTGCTAGCGGGTTCCTCTCGTTGACGATCTTTCTATCTAGCTCTTCGGCGCTCGCGTCGATGGGGATGCCTCTGATGACGCCCTTCACGGTGTCGTGAGGTGCCGTGCGATATGCGCTGACCTCGTAGGGTTTGCCTTGAATAGATATTTCCTGGATTTTAGCGTACCTTGCCGCGTTGTCTTCGTTCGGTGTACTTACGACCATGATGTTCTGTTGTGGGTTGGGGTAGATGGTGTCCGCGGCGCTTTCCTCGCTCGTGATCTTGGCCGCAGCGACGGTGGTGGTGCCGGTCTTGACGATGTCCAGTCCCCCTCTGGGTCTGACAACTATCTTGGTTTCTTCTAGTGGCATGGCTGGCATGCGTGCTGCCTTGATGGCCGAGGCTCTGACGTTCTTGTAGAATTTTGACCTCGTGCTTGTTTGACTCCCGCCGGGTCCATCGGGCTTGCCGCTGGCGCGGGTCCGCTGGCGCAGCCTCGACATGCGTTACCCCGCGAGCGTCCATCCGGCGTCGCTGTGGTATTCCTTGGGTGATATCTCTGTTCCCTGAACTTGAACGCGCATGTGATTGTCCACGATCATTGTTGTTTCAGAGGGCGCCTCCATCTCGGAGGCTAGAGAACACACCAGGGTCGCGATGTTTGGCAACCGTGATGATTGGAGCAGTCGGACAAGCCGAAGCCGTTGCAGAGGCGGTCTCGTCACCGGGAGGCATGGTGACAAGCTCGATGTACCGACCAATCCGGAGTTCCGTGGTGAGGATGGGGATCGCTGATCTTCACCAGAGTGTTACGTGTGGAAAGACACAGATGAAAGAGGCTACATACAGGCTGTTTACACTGCAGCCAGACCACCAGGCCGACGTTGTTGTTGTTGTTGTTGTCCTATGTGGTCGTGGCACATACCCACAGTGGGGGATTGGCCAAGAATCGGGCGGTTTAATTAAGTGCCTAAAAATAATAATGAAACAAGGGAGTTAACAATTTGGGCGTGTGAGCTTAAAAGTAAACGTTTTGTGTCTGGAGAAAAAAAAATAGATAATCAGATGAAAACCGGGTATAAGAAAATAATAATAATAATTACAATAATAATTAATAATAGATAAGAAATAAAAGAAAGCTATGGTAGGGAGGGAGAACGATCAATCTAACATGGAAAACGATTGGTTTCAATTAGGTAATTTTGGATCGCCAAGCAAACATTTCTGTGGCTGAACCCAACAATGGAGGCTCCAAAAGATAGGATCACAGGCACTGATAAAGTTAGACCAATAGAGCGAAGCGGCATTTCGAGTAGTCGTTTTCTTATAATAGAAAACCGTCTGCAAGACAACAAGAAATGGTCGATTGTCTCCGCTTCGCCACAGAATGAGCATAATGGTGAGGGGACCAGACCAGACCTGTGGAGGTAGAAGTTCAATGCAGGTATACGGCAGCGCAGCTTCGTGATGGACACTTCAATTTTCCGTGTTCGGCAAAAATCTCTGTTCCAAGGGTGCAGGAGATGTCCGTAATCCTCAGAGTTAGTAATTGCGGAGCCTGATACGGACTGTATAATGATACTCCTGCAAAATCTAGCTGCAGTAACATAAGCAGTCAAAGGGCAGCAAGGAAGAATCGGGCCACTTATCGATGCCTTGGCTAGAGAGTCTGCAATTTCATTAATGACCAGGCCGACACTCGCTCGCGCCAAGGGCACAGACCCACTTCGTCGTCGTTCTCGCGGCGGCTCGTCTCTTGAGCATCGCTCGATGAAACCGCAATAATATCTTACACTTGTTTCATTCCAGCGCGCTGAAGTGTAGTCCAATTTCTACTCGCATTTTACTTATTTGCTGGCGTAAATGTGCTTTCGGAGGCATATTCGTCACAAGAACGCGCACTCTCACGGCATTTCATTTTTTTGCTTTTAGAAGGGGCGATGGGGGTGGGAAATCAGAAGCGGCAGCGCGTGGTTGCGGCTTGGGCGCGATTCCCAGTAGCCGCAGCAGACAGACCTCCGCTCATGCAGCGCTTTTTTTTTCATACAGACCGCGCATGCTACCCAGGCGCCATCTCGTAGCCATCGTCGCTGTAAAGCCCGTCTTGCTCGGTACGACGCTTTCCTTCAAGCGCTTTCGCCATGTACTCGTCCTCTGCTTTCCGTCTCATGGTTCAACTGCACTTCCTCCTCCGCTTTCCTTCTCACGCTCTCTTCGCTATTGCCGTCTTTAATCTCCCGCCTTACCGCCTGGTATGAATGTGACACACCCTCCACTAGGGTTTAAGTGTATAGTATAGTGTATCCCAACTAACGTTAGCCAAGCTGTTCAACGATAAAAACAGATTTAAAGAACATGGTGCAAAGTATGATTTTAAGACCATAGCTATACAGTGTTGGGTTGTTAAAACTCTGGCAACCGAACGTCGCAGATCCTATAATTGCATCTTGCACTGTCTTTCTTAGATCTCTCTTTTTCGTTGAACAGCTAGGCTAACGTTAGCTGGGACACACGGTATTGTCTGATACTGTAAACATCAAAACACAAGTAACAAAAAATACTGTGAGCAGAATAAGAATGAGAGCCGTGTTCCTTTGTGCCTATCGCAACTCATCATGCGTTGCGTTGTCTAGGTGACACTGTGTTTCCGCGAGGTCAATTGATATTTAGAAGAGCGCTGCTTCGGCTCCTCCTCAAGTGCTTCCGGTATATGGGGTTAGAGTATGAATCGTGAGCCGGGGGGGGGGGGGGGGGTGCGAATCATTGTAGAGAGAATGGTGCGCCATCTATTGCGCCCTCTGTGAACTTTCCTTGTGTTACCGGGTGCTGTTACATTACCACACGCGACGTGACGGATTTTAGACCGTGTCACGTTTGATAGTGAGCGCTCGCGCGAAGCGATTGCCGGCAACTTTTGTAAGGCTACCACAAACTGCAACCAGGAACACGTTCGTTCATTCCCTTTCACTACAGTAGACAGCTGAAAGGAGTGCTCGCCAGGACGACATCTCGGCTCTTTAATATAAGTAAAGGTTACCTTACCCTGCCACTTCATTTTATATCAAGTAAAACCAATCAAACAATCTTTCCCTTCACATTTGCAACATCACCCAATCAGTGAAGCTTGATAGCGCTTAGTGTAATCGCGGTAAAACAAAATGTTACCGTTCAAAAATAAATGAATGAAACCAAAATTCTACGAACCCCTCGATCAGGGAACACCTGGAAGTCTTCGATTAGAACTTTCTTTAACAGGTCAACATCTTTAACCAGGAGAAAAGGCGCCGCTCCATTGAAGAACCTAAATTGTCAAAAAAGTAAAAGAAGAAAAAGCAAAGTTAGGCCACGTGTTCCACGTAATATAATCAAACATTAAATAAGGAGTGTTACGTGTTAAACGAGTGAGACCAACAGTTCAGTGTTGTTAGTTGTCTTGAGTTACGGAGACAATCTTTATGTGGGATTAGTCAGCTAATTATTCACGTTTAATTGTGAGATTTCCAAAATTATCGTTCAGGGGCATAAGTCCTACTTGAAAACTTGTAGAACATGCTCAGAAACCACTAAGGAAGTTTCAATTACGTGATTCTATCTCACTGCCTCTGATGAGAGCCGACGCAATATGAAAATTGGGTCTGGATTGCCGTGCTCTCAATTGCGTTTCAAAACAAGAAAATCCGCATGCTTGTGTCGAAAGCCGACGAGTGCATTTGCATCCATGTTGACAGGTAGCCTATTACTTATTATTTGAGAAAGCGGGAGCTTTCCATCTTCTCAAAAATGGTAGGGACGTATGCCGCATGCCTTGACCGATCGTTTTTTTTTTTTTTTTTGTGTTCACATGCGGGCTTCGTTCTGACCATACTGCGAAAGAACAAGTTTAGCAGGAGATGGCGGTTCGCAGGGGTGAGCCTGCTGCTCTCGCAGCATAACAAAAGATAGTAAATACAGTGCAAGAAAAATTGCTGCAGTGTGGTATTTTAATGGGATAGCATTATAGGCGGACCTCACACATTTTCCGAGTGTCCGAAAGACGAAAAATGCGGGCCGACCCCAAAGGCAGGACACTCTAAAAAAATACTCACAGGTCCGCGCGGTACACACAACCGAGTCACAATGTTAGCTGCAGGACCGCCTCCATAGGAGCTCCATTTTCGGCAGCAGGCACCTGCGGATTCGTGCCTTTCGAGGAGGCGCCATAACGTGTGCCGAAGAGTAAAAACAGTTATCGAGGCTACGCGACGCACATGTCGCATCCCTTGACCCGTGGCACAATACGATGCTGTCGTTGTTGATGATGATGATCATCCTCATTTATTTGCATCCCCTTTGAAACCAGGCGGTGACAAATAGTCACCTAACGTGCTTGAGTTGATCAAGTCCGGCTACATGAAAATTGCAACAGCTAGATGCAACTGCTGCATGTGAGGATACTTAGTGGAACACAACGCAACTGCAATGCGAAATTTGCAGATATCGATGCCGCATGGCGTGTATGTCAAGTTGTGACAAGTGGCACGATATCGTACTAATGATGATGATGAGGATTTATTGGCATCCCCTTTGAAACGGGGCAGTGGCAAACAGACACCTGGCCTACTTGATTTATTCAGGTATGCTATACATGCTTTTCATTCCAGCATTTTTGTATATAGCCCCTTAATCTTCTTTTCCTTTGTCAAACCTTCTCTATCTACCTTGTACCGCTACCTATAAACTACAAAGTGACGTACCACCTGGTGTAATAATATGCAACTGTAACGCGAAGTGTGCACGTATCGACGCCACGCGACGCACATCTCCCATTGCGTGACCAGTCGCACGACGCCATTAATGATGATGATGATGATGCTTCATTGGCATCTGCTTTAAAACGCGATGGCGACAAACAGTTACCTAACCTGCTTGATTTAATTACGTATGACATGCTTGTTTTTCATTGTAGGATTTTTTATGCATCATCTTAATTTTCTTTTTCGTCCAGACTATCTACCTTGAGCCGCTACCTGTGCAACTGCTACATGGTGGACCACCTGGTGCAATGATATGCAACTGCAATGCAAAGCGTGCACATACTGACGCTACTCGCGGCGGGCATTTCACATCGCCGGTCTCATCGCGTCCTAGGATGCATGTATCGGGCATTTTTAGGCTACAAGCTAGCACGTTCTGGCGAGGCCCAGTGGAAGTGCCGCTAATTCCTGCGCTGCACACCCGGGTTCGATCATGGCGGAAACTGGCTATTTCTATCATTCGCGGCGGGCGCTATCGCTCAATCGAAACGGCTATTTGAATGAGCCCATAACAACTTACGCTATAATATCTGGGTCGATTCCTAAAGCAGTCCAGTCTAACACAGTGACTCAACGCTCTAGCTGTCACGATGGAAGAATGCGAGAAATTGCCACGTGGCGCACTAGCCAAACATTTCAAAAGAGTGGCTGTGGCACGAGAGAAGCGTGCGATGGGCTGCTGTGCTGGAGGACAGAGGCTCAATCCCACCATCGGTCAGGCTTTTCTTCATGGCATTATAGGCACACTTCATCCACTTTGGAGGTATTTAACAGAGTACTCGAGGTGAGGTGGAGCTTACGCGATCGCATCGCAGTGGGTGAGAAATCGCGAAGGATAGAAACGTCATTTAGACAAATGAGAGCGTAAAAGGTAGCGTAACGCACGCGCTTGCAGCTGTCGTGACACCACAGCCATCACAGTATAAGCAGCCGGCGGTTTATTGTTTGTTTGTTTGTTTGTTTGTTTGTGTTCCTCATCGCATGCGCAAACGTACGCCTCACCAGGTTCTCTGCATACTTCGAAGCGTTTTCGTGCCACACAAGTGAAACCGACTAACCAAAATACAGTGCAACACTTCACAGTCATGTGAGAGTGGACTTTAACAGAATACCCTCGGGTCCATGTGAAACTTTCCGAAAGATGACTTTTCTTCATATATTCAAAAGAAGAGAACTTGTCTCTACCTTGATGAAGATAATAAAGTATTTGTGGAAGTTTGGCACTTAACAACAACTTACCTCATGCTCTGCTCTTTTACAGCGCAAGCTTTATGGGCTTATTCCAATAGCCGCTTCGGTTGGCGATGTTGTCTGCGGCCGCCGGTGTCCGCCGCAGATATAGCCGAGAATGACAAAAAGAATCCCAAGTTCCCGCCGGGATTAAAACAGGGCGCACTGCGCGAGAGCCCACCACTCTACACTAAGCAAGACCAGGACTTGCTAGCTTGCAGCGGAAACATGCCCTATATATATGCGGGTCCTCGCGCGCGACGAGACACTCGTTGTGACACGTGCGCCGCATAACACGAATAGGTGCACACCTGGTGCAAGAATATGCCGTAGCATATTATTGCACCAGATGCCGCACCATGTAGCACTTGCAAAGGTAGCGGCATAAGGTAGCTAGAGATGTTATAAGAAAAAAGAAGATTAATGAGATTTTTACAAAAAATGCTAGAACGAAAAACATGTATAGCAGACCTGATTAAATCAAGTAGTCTAGGTGACTGTTTGGTGAATCATGGCATCGTTCCAAAGGGACTGCCAATGAATCATCATCATCATCACCGACATTAGCATCGTATCGGGCCATTCGTCCCCCGATGGGACATTTGAGCCGCGTACCTTCAATACGCGCAAACTTTCTATTGCAAGTGCGTTGTATTCCACCAGGTGTCCCGACATATAGAAGTTGCGTGTAGCAGTTGCATGCTGCGTGTGACTGGACCTGGTTAACTCAAGCAGACTAGGCGACCATTTGTTAACGCCCCATTTCAAACGTTTCCGACGTGACCGCTCTTCCATCGACAATGTAGTTGATCTTGTTTCATATGTCCAGCACGAAAGGTCCCGTAAGCGTCTATGTGCAGCTTTATTCTTAGATGTGAAAGGGGCATACGATAACGTATTACATGAGGCCATTCTCGACGCTCTTGCGACGGTTGGCCTAGGTGGTCGAGTCTTTTTGTGGATTGCAAGTTACCTATCTGCAAGATCATTCCACGTGTTAACTGACGATGGCCCAACTACGCGACGCTACACCAGCCGGGGCATTTCTCAAGGCGGTGCTCTCAGCCCGACGCTATTCAACCTCGTTCTTGTCGGACTTGCTGAATACTTGACAACTACCATCACAATTTCAATATACGCTGACGACATCTGTGTTTGGACTTCGGCAATCACACGTCCTCAGATACGTGCGCGGCTTCAAAGAGCGGCAACTTTGACAGCGAGCTACTTGTGTAAACAAGGTCTCAGCATATCACCAGAAAAATGCGCACTAGTGGCATTTACTCGCAAACCGATGATGCCTTATGTCATCTCAATCAATGGGCGGACCATTTCCTATGTCAGAACCCACAGATTTCCTGGCGTAATTGTTGACCGAGACTTCTGTTGGAGCCCGCACGTGGCCTACATGAAACGGCGCCTGACAGCAACTTCCCAGTTGTTTAAATATTTGACAGGAAAGACGTGGGGGATGTCAGTAAACGCAATGCTGAAACTCTACAGAGCTCTCTTTCTCGGTTTCTTTTAAGATATAGTCTACCTGTACTAAACAACACCTGCAAGACAAATATTCGTGTTCTGCATGCAGCACAAGCTCAAGCACTCACAGTTTGCCTTGGTTTGCCGAGATGCACGTCAACAGAGGCAACTATTGCGATTGCTCGGGACCATCCAATGCGAACTCACATTACGGTGGAAGCCCTGAGAACGCACATCAGACATCTTGCACGTGCCCCCTATCACCACCTTGCAACACTACCTTCAGGCAGGCACCAAGCATCATTCTCTAAAACTATCGTCAAGTACAACGACAAACTTCCCTCCGACTTCACCGCTGCATCTAAACCATCGATCCCCCCTTGATGTCTTATCAGCCCCACAGTCCATCTCAGTGTACCAGGAATCGGGAAAAAGTCTGAGCTGTCGTCGCTGTGCTGCAACAACTGTCTCTGCTTCTTCTGCACGAGAGGTACGCGGACAGTGTACATATTTATAATGATGGCTCCACAAACATCCAGTGTTCGTCCGGTGCTGTGGTTGTCCCAGCAAGAGCTATTACCATCAGCTTTAGGACTGACCACCCAACAACATCGACATCTGCGGAACTTGCTGCTCTTCGCGCTGCACTTTGTTTCATCAATCGGGAGCCACCTCGAGAATGGTCAATCTTCAGCGACTCAAAGGCAGCCCTACAATATGTGCTATCAGCTCTGCGTCGCGGGCCATTCGAACAGCTCGTATTCGATATTAGATGCCTACTGCATACATCACAGGAGAAAGGACACTACGTGACGGTTCAGAGGCTGACAAGTCACTGCGGCGTCATAGGTAACGAAGACGCCGATAATGCCGCTCGGGTAGCTTTTGAAGACACACAAGAGGCTATACGACTTTCACGATCCGACGCAGCTAGCAGACTTCGAGTGCTTACACAGGAGATCACGCTCTCTCTATGGTGCACACCAAACAGCCCGACCAACCGGAGCAACCGTCAATACCACCTGCCCTCTTTGATGCATCTCTGTATGCCAACCGGACTCCGCCAAAGAGAGACCACTCTGCTTTATCGCTTATGGCTAGGGGTGGCTTTCACGAAATCTTACTCATTTCGCATTGGAATGGTCGACAACGCTCTCTGCAACGCCTGTCTTTGCTAGGAGACGCTGGAACACATTCTGTGCGACTGTCCTGAATATAATGTTCAGCGACAGTCCCTGGCATCCGTTCTAGCGCACCTTGACACTAGACCATTGTACCTCGAAACGATTTTCACATGCCGCCAACCGAAGACATCGCAGCTGAAGGCGACGAAGGGACTACTTCGGTTTTTGAAAGAGACGGGATTGGACGAGCGGCTGTGACAGTGATATCACGTACCACACAAGAGTGATGGACTCTAACGGACGATGTGTGTGCTGTGATATGTGCTCTCTCTCTCCCTTCCCCATCTTTCATCCGCCCATCCCGCTCCCATGTGTAGCGTAGCAAACCGGTTAAGCTAAACTGGTTAACCTCCCTGCCTTTCCTTCGCCACTTTTTGCTTCCTTCCTTCCCATTTCAAAGGGGATGCCAATAAATCCTCATCAACATCATCATCATCAACAGTATTTTATTGTGCCACGTGCTAAGGGATGTGACATGTGCGCCCCTTAGCCTGGATACCTGTGTTTACTCTTCGTTACACGCTATTGCGATTCCTCACAAGGTACGAAACGCTGCTGAAGAAGTGAATCTCAGAGGTGCGCGCGCGCCTGCAGCCAGGCAACGTCGGGCTCAGAAGACCGCTTTGCAGAGAGCATCACAAACTACCGCTCGGCGTCGACGCCGGGCGGACAGTTCAGATCGTTGTCGTGAGAACAACGCGAAGAGACTTCGCCGCCAAGGCCCTCTAGTGCATGCTGCCGGTAATGGAGCTCCTATGGAGATGCTCTTCCAGTTTAAGCTGTGAATGTACTGCATGTGCCGCGCATGCCTGTGACTTTTTTTTAAAGGTTTCACTGTTTCAGCAACCTTCTATACGCAAGTTCGTGTAAAATACTAAACTGATATTAATCTGCCAAAGTTCACATTCCCGCATGGTGTAGAAATAATTGTGGTGAAATCTGCAATGTGAAAAATTTTTTATGAAATAATTTGGCTCGCCATTACGGCCCTGCAAATGTAGATACACAGCGAAGCTGTTTAGAACCATTAATACAACTGGTGAGGTGCGTATGCAATGCTTTATTGCTTTAGAGTAAGGATAGTAATGGGAGTAATGAGAATTTTTACAGCACGCCGCCACTGGTCATATTGCCATTTCCTTTTCCATCTGGCGCTCCTCATATTCACGCTGCTCCTCGGGAGTCCTGATTATGCGTTGCCTACCCATAGCGGTGCTGCATTAAAGTGAAATCAGTTGCTAGGCTGGTTCTTTTATATACGAAATATTAGTGACGTCTCCTCCCACGTCGCAAGCTGCCATCGCCGTGGCAGCTTGCGCAACAGCAATCGTTACCGGGAAACGTCTACGGGGAGTCCTTCGCATTGTTACCAGGAGCACCTTATCAACCCTTATATTGGTTCGGATGCTTGTTTTGTGCTCCGCTTTATTGAAACGAATGCTATTCTGTATGCTGTATGCGTCACGCTAAAGAATGTATGCCCTTTTCGCGTCTCTTTGCTGCTGCTGAGGCTTTTTTTTTATGCCCACGGACGACGTCACGAGAAATGTCGACCGAGAGGCTAACAGCTTCGCTGTAATAAAGAGACATTTACTTTCGAGTACCCCGACAAAAAGGCAACCCGTACGGGCTTCTCATAAAGAAAGCTTCGCAGCTCAGATGGCCGGCTATTGAAAGGATTTTGTCCCACGTTCCATCCCCACGGACCAGTAAAAATCTTAAACTGCGAAGCTTTCCTTGTAACTTGTGCAAGCGCTATTATTCTGAACTTCGTCAAAGCCTGCCATATGCTGCCCCATTCAACATATTCCCAGTTCTTTTTTTGCCCACAAGGCTGCTGCGACCTCTCTGATTGGCTCAAAATACCGACATCCCAGAATTTGACAACATGGCGGAACTTGAAGATGTACAGAAGAAAATTCTAGGTTGCAGTGTAGTGCTTCTTTTGGTTGGATGAAAGTGTTTCCTTCCATAAAACGTCCTCCACTTCATGGATTACCGCAGAACTGATTTGCCAGAATCGAGGATACCGTAATCATAAGTGCCATTGCGATCTTGAAGGCCAGACCAGCACGTCGGAGTGCCGCATAAATAGAACAACATATGTTTATTTCCTTTGCCAGTGTTTCACAAACTGCTATAAGGATTCGTGGGTGACATTCTTGCAATCATTGCACCTTCATTTGTAGGCGTCATCGCGCAACATTGACCAAGCAGTGGTCATAGCTGTAATATGAGAACATGCTTAAAGAATCTGAGCGTTGGAATTTTTTGAAAGTATTGGCCAACATTTGCGACACACTGTCAGTCTGATACAACGAGCGTGTCATCATGACGATGATGGGTAGGTGGGGTTTAATGGCGCGAGGGCCAGTTCTGGCCAAAGAGCGCAGAGCAACTGATATATTGTTCAATGGTACAATGAAGTCCGAAGTGTAGGCGTCATACAGCTGTATATGTGCCTAAAAAACAGTTGCTATATAAAGCATAAAATAGTTACGCTTTAAAATACACAGAAGTCTATGACCATAAAAGGTGTCAGTACCCGCAGACCTACTGCCTCATCGGAGCCCTAAAGGCACTGACCTGTAGGCAGGTCGCCTACAAATAGCAACTATTGGAGCAGCAGCTTCTGGTAAGAGAATCTGCTACGAATCTCTTGGCCTGATTACACGTAACATAACATCACTTAAGAAATATGGAACTGCTTTAGTTTAAAAAATCATGCCGTTTCGCCCGAAAGGCGAAGCATCGATTGCGACAGCAAATTAGCAGACAACCATACGAAGTAAGGGTATTACTTTTATCGGTCGTATCAATTGTGAACGTTCGTTTGCTAACTAAATAAGCATGGTGTCTGCGAGCACAGCAAGCGTGAACACATCATGTGCATTCCATGACTGCGGAAACTCGGTGTCAAAACGCTGGCGTGAGCAAACGCGGCAGCAAGAGCGAGCGAAGTGCCATTCGTGGTGTTTATCACTTCAACGCAATGCGAGCTCCCAAGGCAGAGAGCACGCCCAAAGCAACGAGCTGGCGACGTACCTTGACTGTTTCCCCGGTGCAGATCGCTCTCATCATACGGCCGCGCGCAGCCGGAAAGGACGCCACCCCCTCCCTCTCCTCCCCCCCCCCCCTCAGCGCCCCCCCCCCCCCCCCCCGTCACGTTGGAAGCCTCGAACGCGAATGAAGACGGCGCGTTTCCTCTTTGATATCGGCCCTTTCGCGTGGGCGAGATTATGCCACGATCGTCGGCTCCCCTCACACGATTTCACTCGCAGATACTGCGCAGGGCGCGCGGCCACGCTGTTATCGCCCTTGGACTTTATACGGAACCTCATGGCGACGCCGACGCCGACGGCAGAAATGCGCTTCGAGTGTCCATACAATTGCTATCGCAATAAAAACTGTTTTGCACCAAAACACACTGCTCAACGGAGGGGAAGGATCTGCTGTTGGGTAAGAAGAAAGTGCTTTTTTCGTACAACTTTTGCTCCCCGGCATTTCAACAAGTCGTGGAGGACGGTCAGCCTGTCCCAACGTCTACCACATATGGGAGGCTCCCCACCAGTCAACAGATGAGAAAACTAGCGCGTCTTACGCGAGGCCGTATAACATCGATTATGCGCCAAGAGTATGAAAAAGGCAGACTCACCCAACTATATCACCGTACTGCTTTGTCCAATTGCTAAAGGCAACTGCTGATCCCTGCAACGAAAAAATGAAAAAAGATACCCTTATGATAAGCAGTGACCCTTTTTAATGTGCTTATATGCATACCCGGTACATGTTTACGCATAATCACAAAAGGCTATATATAATAGTTTTGTGCTATTCTTATCTAAAGAAATAGTTTACGCGGAAGCTATTTTCAAAATCTTTTATCGGTTCCACAGAGTACCATACGTTTAAATGGCTGAAATTGGGTGTAATGAAAATGTTGGTGGATGCTTGTTACCAGCGTTTCAAACGTAACACATTGTTTTACAAAACCTAATCGAATTGATACATTTACGTTAATATGATAGTGCTAGCACGCATACTTTATTACGAATATTCACAAATAGCACAATACCCCGCTTTTCTGTGTTATCAAAACCATAACAAAGTTAAGAGAGCTCAACTAACTTAATAGTGTATCCTCACCCCCTTCTCCCTGCAATAATACCTACGGGCGAGGTAGATATTTGGAATAAACAAATAAATAAACTTAAAAGCTGTAGGTAACTCACAAGTAGACCGAAACTGGCGCTTAATTTACTTACCCTCTACGTGAGCCATAGTGTAATACACGTACAAATGCCAGTCGCGGCAGCACTTATTGCTGCATATAGCGGCCAGCCGCGCATGCAGGCGCCACATATGCCGCAATGAAATTTTCATTTTTAATATCGCAAGAGAGAGAGAGAGAGAGAAAAGACAAAGGGGGCAATGAAACTGGGAGGGATTTGTATATCCCGCAGTCAGCGTACGCAAATCAACTCTCTCTTTTTCATCCCGTGCCCCCAAAAATCGGTCAACCAACACGCGACTTACTAGGGTACTGGACTGGCTTGGGCGGGTTAGTAACATTCCATGACGGTAGATTTTTGCGAACAAGAGAATGAAGGCTTGAAAAACACCCAAGCACAAATTTTCAACTGAATTTTATTGGCGAAAAGGGCTGAGTTTTATACATAGGCGATGGATGACGTGCATTCGCTTGGTAAAAACACGAGAAACAACAGCACAACAAGGAACCTTTTAAACCAACAAGCGGGATATGCAATTGGTGACACGTTAAGTCTCCTGTCTTCGCTCTGTAGCTTGTACGCAAAAGCCCACCGTCACGTAACTGAGCACTCGGCAGACTCGGCGCGGTGTCTTTGGATCCCGGTATGTTTTACACAATGCGCACTTGTTCGGGTATTTTGCCAACCACTCTTTGCACGTTTGCCCGTGATAAGGACGTGCAACTTTGGCGAATTCCTTGCCGCAACGTGCGAATGAGCCACTGTGGTAGCTCAGTGAGGTTGCACCGCCGAGTTCGAAGCCACGGGTTCGATCCTGTCCGCGGCGGCCGCATTGCGATGGGGGCAGAATACAGAAACGCTGGCGTTACGTCCTATGGGTGCACGTTAGAGAACCCCGTGTGGTCCAAGTTAGTCCAGAGCACTCCACAAAAGCGTCCCTCCTGAACCATTGTTTATTTTTGGAACTTTGGAACACCAGCATTCAAAAACGAAGCAGATGCCAGACACTGGAAATGCCCATCATGCAAAGCATTTTGTCGGTAATTGGCTACCCACCACCAACCCAAAGTACGAGCACGTGGACCAACGCGTTTGTGTAAGAGAAACAGCCGTGTCTCTGACACGAGCATGAATGTGACGCCAGCAGCGAGACGGCGGTGTCGACGATTGCGTGACGGCTACGGCATGATTTCTACTCGGGCCGTTCGACGCGAGCTTACGACATGCCGAATCTTCGGTTCAGCATATGTACTCGGCGAGCGTCAGCGACAGAAACGCGCGTTGTTACGTCACTGTACGTACCTGCATACTATTTGATTTGATTTATGGCAAAACGACAATGATATCTGCACTCCAGCGATGAAACCTTAAAACCTGTTCGACCTGTGCCGATCCTCGAGGGTGTAGAGTGTCGCGCAGTTTCTACGTAGCGTGAGCTGCCATACGGCGAAAGTACTGGGGAATGACCTCCTACAACGAAATTTTGAAGTGGTACAGACTAGACAGAAGGACTATGCCGCCCCCTCATCCACGCTTGACCCGGAAGGAAGCGGTGCTATATCGATAACTTCAGACGGGGTCGTTACTCACCCCGATAATAATGAGGCGCGTGTGTCCCTGTGTTTATGTGAGTGACCTGTGTTGTGTGTGCCGAAAGGAAAGAGTCACTGCAGCTCACATCCTTTGGGACTGTGCCAAGAATCCGCACGAAGCTGCAACGATTACAACAATCCCGCCGCGGCTCGAGGCCGCAACGAGGTGCTACGATCAAGAGGTCCAAGCCCAGGCCGTCCAGCAGATATCGGCGGCCCTTGAAAGGCAGCGATTGAGCGAAACCGCAAGGAGGCTGCCACCCCAAAAGAAGGCAGGTGCGGTCGACCAAAGGGAGTAGTGCGGCCACGGCCGGTGTAAAGCCGCCACACGCCGGGAAGACGTCATGGCCGAGTCACGGTGACGCCTGTCTTACAGGGGAAGGCTAATCGTTCTGCAGGCATTCCTAGTAAAGTTGCTTCGCTCACCCGCTTGCTCGCTCGCTGGGGATTGTGGCCCCATTTCGGAGACGGCGTCTCTAAGCACGAGCTGTGACGAGGAAAGAAAGCGAGAAACTCGCAGATGACGCACATGACCTGCAACGCATGCATGTGCAATCGTGGCCTAGTTGTTAGAGCATTGTGTTTCTGTGCACGAATGCAGACGTTCGATTCCATTGTCGGTCACGCATTTAATTGTTCGTATTACAGAGGGCCAAAGTGCATGTGGTGAGACCGGAAATACACGTGGCTGTCATGTTTAAGTCTTCCGAAATTTTTGAAAATCATCTGTGGCACATAATACTTCTCCTTGATCACGATTATTCGAAGAGTCAGACATTTCTAGCACGAGAAATTCAAACACACATTCCACTGATGAACAAGAATTCGCTAAATAACTTTCTAAATAATAAATTTACGGCCCATATTGCAACTGAATAATTGTAGCCAGTGAGTTTGCACACTCGAAAGGAATCTCCAGGATGACACCAGTTTAAATATAGTAGTTCCCGAAGTCTGTGATGAAATCCGTGGGCATTCCAATTACTTTCGTGCATCAATGCATAAAAGAACGTTTTCTTTAAAAAAGGTTAGTGGAACAGCAGTGCATTTTTACGCTGAGTTTGATGACGTACACCTCCAAATTGTTGTAATTGCGGAAATTCATTCTGACTGTACACGCCTTGCAAATTCACCGGCAACGATTCGTACATTGCAATATGTGTCGTAAAGTAATAAATTAAGTAGGTAATTAGTGAATCCTTTGTTAGTGCAATACGTGTTTCTATTTCCCGTGTAAGTAATGTTCGCCCCTCTGAATAATCCAGCTCAAAGACTGTAATTATGCTATCTGCAACTGTGTTTCTTTTTCTAAATTCCGGAGAATCTAAAAATTACCGCCCCGTATACCGCTAAGTGTCCGAAACGTGTCAAGTAATGATTCGCATGAAGGCAAGAGCCGCACATTGCTGTTCACCTGCTGTGTCTTTTCGAAAGAGCGCACGCCGACATGGCCAAGACATGGCGGAGGAGAACAGTAAAACATACCGTGACATGATCAAGTGCTGGGTGTTCTCTATAATGCGCAACGGTTTTTTGGCGAAGTCCATAGCCCTGTCACGCGAAAAGTGTAATGCCTTGTATCTGCACAAGATGCATAATTTGCTAAGACATTAATGGTTATTATGGTACGAATGTACGTGATTGGCAGATCTTAAGCGACAAGGAACAACGTAAAGCAAAAAAAAATAATCTAGAAAGAGATTACCCATCGAGCTACATAGTGCCCCCTTAGAAAATGCATGGGAAAGATTACAGTGGTGGTGGGCTAACAGAAATTTGGCAGTGGGTCAACTTGAAATTCAGAATTAGGTCAACTCAAAATTTGGAAATAGACCTACTTAAATTTGGCGGTGAGCCAATTTGAAATTTGGGTGTGGGCCAACTAGAGATTTTGGGTTGGCACAGTGTCCAGTTAAAGGCTGCTGAGCGTAGAAGAGGAAGAGGGAGTCACTCTCTTCACAGACGCTTCGTTACCCAAGTTTTCATCAAAAGCAACGCTGGCAGTTACGACGCGGGATGTGCTCGTAACCTGCGCCTCCATCAAGACGTCTTTTCCAGAGGTGGCAGAAGAGGCCGCGATAGCGCTAGCACTCGCGCAGCCCAAGGTGGGAAGAATTGTCACCGACTCGCAAAAGGCGTATAACAACTACAGGAAGGGGTGGGTGTCTCTTGCGGCACTAGATATTCTCCAACGTAAACGCGACGTACCTGAAAGGAAAGTTGAGTTAATATGGACACCGGCTCACTCTGGGCTGGAGGGCAACGAACTTGCCCACCAGTTCGCCCGAGAGATGGAACACCGGGTTGAGGAAGGTGAGCCACAGTCCATATTTAGTTACAGAGACATTACGAACCATTATAAGACGGAGAGGCGCCGTTACCCCGATCCTCACAAATCGCTTAGCAGAGAACAGCAAGCGATCTACAGGCAAATACAGGCAGGATCATTCCCGCACCCTTACCTTCAAAACAAGATGTACCCGGAAAGGTACGACAAGGATTGTAACTTCTGTAAAACTCAGTTAGGCACGCTCCAACACGTCATTGGAGTATGCGATTTCATCAAGGCGATCCCCCCACCTCTTAACTGCCCCGCTACCTTACCCCACCCCTCATCCACCCTTACCGAGCGATGGGAGACCTTGCTAACCAGCACCGCCCTGGAAGACCAGCTCGTCCTGATCTCCAGGGGCCAGGCGGCTAGGGAAGCATATGGGTCCCGTGAAGAGGGAACCACTTCCATCGACGGCGTCTAAGAAGATGTCGAGCTCGGCTCAATGAAGTTCTTTCTCTCTCTCTCTCTCTGAGCGTCCCTCGAGTTACGAACACCTCGCGGTCAAGCGAGCGCGTTGAGACGATTGGCGCGCTTTCATTGGGTCTCACCGAGGCGCAGTCAGAATGCGGACGAGCTCTTGCTTGTACAAGGAACGCGCTCATAACGCACGCATGCGAGAGCGACGGCGAGGGTCACATGGCACCGCGGCGACGCACTCTCCCCGTGTTCCCTTTTGACTGCTCTGCTCCGTCGGGTCAAGTGGTACGATTCTACTAGAGGGGACGGATGCGGCGAGAAAATCTTACAGTTTTCTGCTAAATCCTAAGCATTCTTTGTTACCGGTAAGGGCCATTGGTTAGGTGCGCATAAAAGCAGGTAAGCAAAACTAAGCAAAAACGAAGTCACATCCGAGCCAAGCAGTGCTTACACGATAGTAAATGATTCTCAAGATTTCTGTTTAGCTTTGTTTGTATTTCGGCATGCTTCTACTAGTTATTTTATTCGCTATGACCAAAACCTAGCGTCTTGTTCTTCTTCCATGTCGCCTAGAGCTTCCCTGAAACGGCTTCAAACACGACGTCCGTTTTTGAAACACCGGTGTCCGTATTCAAGAGACACTTCGTGTGCAAGAGCTGTTTGTAAAAAAAGAGACGCTAAATTGTGATAGCAACTGCAACATTAAAGAAGGTAACTTGCCAGTGAGAAATTGGGGATATCAGTGGTGCAACGCTTTCTGACCGACCTTTCAACAGAACGTTCGATAGCGTGTTTAGGTTTTTTCCCGCTCCACCAAAACAAGTGAGGGCAGTCCTCTTTATCTCCGCTGATTCATACCATACCAGAACCCTTTTTGCCATGCCCAAAGGATTTGTTCAAGCAGTTTCCATACTATGCTGCGCTTACACGTCTTTATTTATGAGGTATAAGTGCGACAATTTTTGTTTTGTCATGTTATAACACCAAATACCGTATTTACTCGTCTCTAATGCGCATTACATTTCCCGGGAAACATTGCTAGATGCTGTCGCGCTTAGATTCTATTGCGAAACCAAAAGCTCAATAGTGACAAGAAATCGTTATTGGCAATAAAAATTTCTTAAATCCTACATAATGCACACCTCGCTGCAGGGGTTCTATTCTAAACACTCTTAAATTCCGTCACGTTGTGGAATTCGCCATTTTCTGATATCTTATTGGTTCAAAGGGCGGTCTGCGTACTCTGATTGGCTCAAGGCGCCAATATGGCAAAACTTGGTAGAGTAAAAAATTTAACGCTAACTGTAGGATCTGTGGCAACTGTCTGTCCCCTCCACAATTTAGGAAAGGCTTCCAGGGTTTCCAGGGTGTTTAAAAAATGCGTTATATGAAATGCCATTGACGCCACCGAAGATGAGATTCTCTGAGGCTGTTGACACCGGCACAGAGGCGTGCGCCAGCGACAGCGGGTGATGAGTGGTCCACATTTACTCGAATGCAATCAATTACATATATATATTGTTACGCCCACAAAAGGCGTTACTTTGAAGCCGGGTAGAGTTAGAAGCGATGGCCTTGGTCAACTGAGCGCCTGTCGAGACTCAGCCAGCCAGCCACACGTCGTCGTCCTCGTTCACTACCCTTCGGTGCCCCCACATACTGTTTGTTGAGGCGTGAACCCACTATGCACCTAAGCGCGTCACATTCGTGAACCCACTATGCACCTAAGAGCGTCACATTTCCCTCCGCGCAGACGAAGCCCGCCGGGCAAGTCAAACAGGCTGTCGAGAAATAAAGGGCTTTAAACGGGCGACATGCGAAAGTTCAGTCTTTGCTGACCGTCGGCCATTTGATGTGAGACGTGCTATGCGGTAGGTTAATTCGCTGATGCGCTCCGTAATAACATAGGGTCCAACATAGTGGGCCAGCAGTTTTTCACATAGTCCACGTTTCCTGGTTGGTTTCCAGAGCAACACTAAATCACCAGGGTCATATATCACGTGTCGGCGTCGGCGGTCGCAGCGTGCCTTCGAGCGGTCTTGTGAAACAAGAGTGCGTAACGAAGCAAGTCGTCGGGCTTCTTCAGCAAGACAGACTGTCTCTGATATACAAAGATTATCGTGGCTGGAAAACGGGAAGATAGTGTCTAGTGTATAACGAGGCGGACGAGCGTAGAGAAGAAAGAAGGGACTGTAGCCCGTAACTTCATGCTTTGAGGTGTTAAATGCGTACGTAATGAAAGGTAGCACGCTGTCCCAGTTCTTATGATCTGACTCGACATACATGGACAGCATGTTAGTAAGAGTTCTGTTCATGCGTTCCGTAAGGCCATTTGTTTGGGGATGATACGGGGTGGAATGTCGAAACCTCGAAGCACATAGACGAAGCATCTCTTCGACCACGTCTGCAGTGAACTGCCGCCCACGATCGCTGATGATGACTCTGGGAGGTCCATGTCGGAGAATGACAAAACGCAGCAGAAAAATACACACTTCGGTTGCAGTAGCCGATGGTATTGCAGCTGTCTCACAGTAGCGTGTCAAGTGATCGGCACACACGATAATCCAGCGATTCCCATTGGATGAACGCGGGAAAGGACCGAGGAGGTCGATGCCAACTTGCTCAAAAGGAGAGCTGGGGGGTGGCACTGGATGGAGTTGACCAGGAGGAGCACTCGTCGGACGCTTATAACGTTGACACTCGCTGCAGCTTGACACATACTGGGCGGTCGTCTGGCGCATTTTAGGCCAGTAGAACCTTTCTTGGAGGCGGTAGAGAGTTCGCGCAGAACCCAAATGTCCAGATGTTGGATCGTCATGCATAGCGCGCAAGACGGAGACACGGAGACTCTCCGGGACCACCAGAAGATATCGTGGGCCTGTAGTAGAATAGTTCTTTTTGTAAAGAACCCCATCACGAACACAGAAACGAGTGGATGGTGCTGATTGCCTTGCAGTAATGAGCAGTGGTTCTAAAGTTCTGTCTTTTTGTTGCTCGACCTTGAAGGTATTTATATCAGGAAATCCCGGCTCCAGTGATGCGATATAGCAGTCGAAGTTGTCCGCGTCGCAGTTCGTCGTTGGAAGCGGCATGCGCGAGAGGCAGTCAGCGTATACGCGACGTTGGCAAATCCACGAATAAACCGGCGGAAGTACGAGCAAAGCCCTAGGAAACTGCGTAGCTCTTTTACATGGCGAGGTTGCTTGAAGGCTTCCACCGTAGCAGTCTTCGCTGGATCAGGCCGTATACCGTCCTTATCCACTAGGTGTCCCAGAACGAGTGTTTGGCGCTCTCCAAAATGACACTTCTTCGAGTTGAGCACCAAACCCGCTTTGTCCAAGCAGTCTAGCACAAGATCGAGACGTGCGTTGTGCTCACTGAACGTGCGCCCGAAAATCACTACATCATCTAGATAGCACATGCATACTTCCCACTTCAAACCACGCAGGATGTTGTCCATGAAGCGCTCGAAAGTTGCAGGCGCATTACAGAGCCCGAACGGCATCACATTAAATTCAAAAAGTCCATCTGGTGTTACAAATGCCGTTTTCTCCTTGTCTGCCTCGTGCATAGGAATCTGCCAGTACCCCGACCTCAAGTCAACAGACGAAAAGTAAGACGCTGATGAGAGGCAGTCGATAGCATCATCAATACGCGGAAGAGGATATACGTCCTTTTTAGTGATGGTGTTGAGGCGGCGGTAGTCAACACAAAATCGCCATGCCCACGGACTACAGGATTCTTGGATTACATTCTTATTTAGCATTTCGTGGACTTGGTCATTGATCACCTTGCGTTCCGACGGTGAGACTCTGTATGGTTTCTGTCGCAGCGGTTGGGCAGATCCCGTATCAATGCGATGGTGTATACGAGAAGGAGGAAACAATGGTGGTCCCTCTTGCTGGAAGAAGTCAAACAGTCGGGCATGTTTTAGCAGAATATTCGCCACTTCGTGACGCTGCTTAGTGCTGAGCGACTTGTTTACCATAGTCAGAAATGAGGAGTGCGCCGCAGGGCAGACATTAGCGAAATGGCGCTCATCCGCAGAATCAAGGGCCTCTGTAAGAATGGCGAGCGATAGCACGTGATCTTCATGGTAGGCGGCAAGTTTCAGACCCTGTGGTAGTATTGCAGGTTCACTCGAACAGTTTACGGCCCATAAGTTGGTGCGTCCCTGAACAACTGACAGCGTGCAATACGGTATCAGTACATTCCTCTTGATGCAACTCAGGTGAACGGGCTCCACGGTAGCGTCAAACGTTCCGTCGGTGGTGGGGAAACAGGCGACTGAAACACACGTTGCGGATAACGGAGGCACAACTGTATCCCGGGATACACAAAGCACACTTTCACGACACGGTGGGGCTTCCATAAACGCCGCAGCAAAGCTCGTACCTACACTGATTTCACCCGTTTTGCAGTCGACGGTGGCACCACACAGTTTCAAAAAATCAAGACCCAGGATTACGTCATGCGTAGAATGAGGTAGAACAGCGAACTCCGCGTTAAATATTTGACCACCCAAGGTAACGTCTACATTACACACGCCCACAGGATACAACAACTCCCCACTCACTCCGCGAAACGTATCGGCACGGTCCCAGCGAAACATCACCTTTCGTCCTAGGAGGCTTTTAAACGCAAGACTCATCACTGAAACGGTTGCTCCCGTGTCCACTAAGGCCATGGATGAAACCCCGTCAATTAATACAAACACCTTATTCTTAAACATACAAATGGTTGGAGGTATCTCTGTCGATATCGAAGATTGTCCAGCGACCTCACCTCCAACGGCCGCGCTGGCTAGTTTTCCGGGGGTGGCGACGGGTATCGACGCCGCGGAGAGGGCGACCGGCTTACACGAGGAGCGGGTGGTGGTGTCAAGCTGCGATCGGATGCTGGAGAACGGTTCCGTAGCGGCTCCGGGTGCTGGTGAGGCAAGCTTCCTAAATATGTGTTCGAGGGCGAATATGTTTCGCCCAGAGGAGCGCGGTACCGCCTAGACATCGTCGATCGGTCGAACCTCGGTGGTTGGCGGCGATTGCAGTACCTGGCAATGTGACCCAAGTCGCCACAGCTATAGCACACAGGTAAACGACGATCGATGAACTGCCCTTCGAAGCGCTCAGCCGTGGGGGGTCGTGTAGCAGAGCGGAGCGGCTGAGCCTGCTGCACAGGAGGAACGGTCGGTCTGCGTGCAAACCTGCTGGGGCGAGGGTGTTCTGCTGGTCGGTGTTCGGGCGTAAATGTGTCCTCACATGGCCATGGAGCACCTCTGTGGTTGACGTCTGTGACACATACCGCCGGTTGCCAGGAAGCGCAGGGTGCGGCAGGCGCTATGTGTTGCGGGTAATAAGCGTCAGGTTGTCGTATGACGTCGCGCGCAAGTTCCTGGTGCCGCAGCAGTTCTTCACGCACGATCTGCCGTATAGTAGACGAAAGATCGGCAGACGGGCTCTCATCGACGCTGGCAATGGTTGTCACATTCTCCAGGCGTCCAAACTTTGGCACAATGCGACGTGTTTTCAACGTCTCAAACGTACGGCAATGACGCACGACATCTGAGACGGAATCAACGTGTTCCCGACTTATGAGGAAATTGTACACATCTTCTGCAATTCCTTTGAGGAGATGTCCGACTCGGTCTTCCTCGGACATCTGCGGATTTACGATTTTGCACAGCTTGAGGATTTCCTCTATGTATATAGTGCATGTTTCTCCAGGAGCTTGAGCTCTTTGAGCAAGTGTTCTCTCGGCGCGTTTCTGTTTGGCGTGGGTGTCGCCAAAACACTTCTTAATTTCCTCAACAAAGTGCTCCCACGTTGTTAGGGAGTCTTCGTGGTTTTCATACCACATCAACGCTGTCTCACTCAGAAAGAGTGCAACATATTCAAGCTGAGTGACAGAATCCCAACGGTTGTAGCGGCTCACCCTTGCGTAGTGCATCAGCCACTCGTCGACGTCTTCGCCCACTTTTTCCGCGAACGAGCGTGGTTCCATGTAGTGCCGCAAAGGTCCAACTGGCGCTGACCTTTGAGAAGGTGAAACTATAGCTGGCATTTGTCCACCTCCGTCCTGAGCCATAGGGAAGGTCGTTGGCAAGAGACCGGCAAGACGACGGCTCCGGCGAAGTTCTAGATGTTGCGACTCCGTGGTACGTTCTGTCGTACCCCGCACCTCCACCACTCTGTTACGCCCACAAAAGGCGTTACTTTGAAGCCGGGTAGAGTTAGAAGCGATGGCCTTGGTCAACTGAGCGCCTGTCGAGACTCAGCCAGCCAGCCACACGTCGTCGTCCTCGTTCACTACCCTTCGGTGCCCCCACATACTGTTTGTTGAGGCGTGAACCCACTATGCACCTAAGCGCGTCACATTCGTGAACCCACTATGCACCTAAGAGCGTCACAATATTTTTTTTTTTGCCGAGTGAGAACAAACCACCCCTAAACTCTTTCTCTCTTACTATGAAAAAAGGGTGAGTGGGGAATAGAGAGTATGGCATTTATATGTCTTGAAGTATGAAAATGCGAGCTTGTGTTACAATCGAGGGCTGAGTACTTTCCATGACATGTCGTGTAAATGGATCTGCGTTACAACCGAGATCACATTATAACTGAATAAATATGGTATTCATATTTTATAATTAGCAACCATACATCGTATAGGTTTACCTGAGCTTTGATTTCTGGTATGTTGCCGCTTATCAGGTTCGGGGGAGGTCCGGGAACTCCGAGTCGTCTAAACAACGAAAACCGCCTTCTGCGTGACCTGAAACAAAATGTAGAGTAGTAAGAGTGCAAAACAACGTTATCAGCTCAGATGAATGATCAAACATAGGCGCAAATATGCTTATTGGAGCAGAAAAAGGTGAGTGCCACAGAAATACTGGCAAAATATCAAAGCTGAACCATCAGTTGTACTTTAGAGGGAAAAGTGTCCAGGACGTCAGCGGCGGCCAAATCGCGTCACTGTGCCATCTGCCTGGATCAGCTGCCTGTGCAAGTTGGGCTCGACATCACTGAAAAGCGCACACATGGTCTTCGCAGTCGTCTGGGTTTTCTGCATTGAATACGACATAATGTTTTCCGCTGAATGCGGAGCAAGGTGGTACTTCGCAGGCTGGCCTGAGGCTCCATTCTCCACATTCCGACATTTTGATTGAGGCATGACGTAGGCGGCATGCGCATGAAATGGCGCTGGTGGCCCCGATTTGCTTTCGCTACGTGACGCAAATATGACGTTTTGCCAAAGCAACTGAAATAGAGGCAATGAACTTATAATCTTCTCATTAAGTCAAACAGTTTTCCTCCTCGGTAAAAAGATGCGGTTTCGCCCGAAAGGCGAAGCATGGATTGAGAGATTCAATTAGTAGACATCTATACAAAGCAAGGATAGTAGTGTAGTATGACGATTTATTATAATACACTAATGTCTAACACAATCCAGGTCACACCGCCAGTACACGAACACTGATCACGCGCACCGCGACACGCGCAAGAGCGTTTTCTTCATTCTCTTCTTCGCAACAATGGCCCCCGGGAGAGAATATGAGCCATCCTGGCGACTTACGGAATATGTAAAATGAGGAGGCCATAGTATGGCTTAAGTCGGCTATCATGAACCGTGTCACGCCCGCGATGTCTAAGGTTGGGTGATGGCGTCACGTGTTCGACAACATAGTTGACAGCGGAGGTACGGTCTATGACGTGGTAGGGGCCATCACAGCGTGCAAGAAGCTCGGTTGAAAGGTCAGGGCTGTGAGGAGGGACCCACAAACAAACAAGGGAACCATGCAATCGGAAAAAAATGGTGTAGGCACGTCACTGTCATGCCGCAGCTTTTGGCGACCCTGTGTGGCGGTTGTAAGGGTACGAGCGAGCTGCCTACAGTTCACTGTGTGTTTGGCGGCTTCAGACACAGGTGTGCACTCAGAAGCGTCAGATCGGTATGGGAGAAGTACGTCCATAGTGAACGAGGGCTCTCGTCTATATAGCAGAAAGAAAAGGTCGAGAAACTAGTGCTAGCATGTGTGGCCGTATCATAGGCATACGTACATTACTAACGGCAAAACAGTGTCCCAGTTAATGTGGTCCGATTCGACGTACATAGTCAACGTGTAACCGAGTGTACGGTTGAACCTCTCTGTCAAGCCGTTCGTTTGCGGATTGTCGGCTGTAGACTTGCGGTGAACGATTACTTGGCCTTGGATTACTTCGGACAAGATGACACGTGCCCTGTCGCTGAGCAGTTCGAATGGTGCGCCATGTTGAAGAACGAAGTTCCGCGAGATGAAAAATGCAACCTCGCGCGCAGAGGCCGCCGGGAGTGCGGCAGTCTCGGCGTAGCGGGTCAAGTGGTCAACACTGTTGCACCTCAGGGTGATCCTACCGCTTGCCACTGGTTTGTTGTGCCCCTCTGGGCGATCCCTCCATTAGCAACCAGTATGTTGCATTTGAAGGCGATCCCACTGCAAGCGACCTGTCTCTCGAAGCTCCACCGACATTCCTTATTGGGTAGCGTGGCGTTGTCGGCGAGCTGCAGGCCTCCGGTAGACCATGGCGACCGAACAAGGGCGAGACGACGTTTTGCTAGTGCGAAACTTGCACTGTTTTATTCCATGGTAGTTGAAAGAAAATAAGAAGAGAATGAAGTAACAAGTATGAAGTACATGGCATGAAGTCTATCGTCTATGAAGTCTATATCACAAGTACATTTCGGAGCCCCTTAAATAGGCTCTCTTACAATAATTTGGGCGGGATCTTGCTTGCGCTGAGGACACGTGACAGGCACAGAGAGAAGGCCCCTCCTCCTGCAATACCAGGCACGGGTAGGAGAAGTCGATTCTCTTTTCGACGAATCTGAGGGGAGCGGAAGAGTGAATGACCCCTCCGGCGCTTGTAGGCTCCGGCGCAGGGGCAGAGTGAGGGGACGAGGCAAGCACACCCGAAGCCACGACCTTGAGAAGGGAAGGGGATGACGTCGCACCCACGGTGCCCGTCCTCGTTGAGAGGGGACGAGGTAAGCACACCCGATGCCACGACCATGAGAAGGGAAGGGGATGACGTCGCATCCACAGTGCCCGTCCACGTTGAGGGGGGACGAGGTAAGCACACCCTGGTGCCACACCAAGAGAAGGTCAAGGGGATGAGGTATGGCCCATGGCGTCCGGCCATACCTAACAACACCTACAATTATCCATCGGTTACCCGAGGAGCGTCAGGGAATTGGTCCGTATAGGTATATGCCGACGCCATCGAAGGGCCGAGCCGGGCAGGGCAGCAACTGTAACTAACCAAGACGGCGGTGTTGAATTTTACGCTGTTGGTACGCCGCGCAAGAGCGTACGTATTGGTGCACGAAGTGAAAGATGCCGTTCCAGTAGAAACGCTGCCTCAGCCGACTATACGTTTTCAGAACGCCGGCTTGACCATTATGAGGAGCAGCGTGAAAATAAGCGCATATGTCGGAACGCATGTGTCGTGGTATCACAAACAGCCATTTGCGACCATCAGGCAAATAATTTCTGCGGTAAAGGACGTTGTCGCGTACAGAAAACTGAGTAGCTTGGCGATGAAATGTTCGAGAATGGGGTGTGACAGATGGATCGTCAAGGAAATTCAGCACAGTTGAAAGCAAGGGATCCTTACGCTGCTCGTACGGCACGTCATCGACGTTGATGGGTGAAATTAGTGGGAAGGGTGAAGGCACTAAAGCCAAATCGGAAGGTATCGGCGATCACCAAAGCGCATCGACACCAGCGTGCTTCCTGCCCGATAGGTAGACATCGCGGATGTGATATTCTTGTTAGCGAAGTGCCCATCGGCCTAGGCAACCTGACGGATCTTCCAACGAGGACAGCCGGTAAAGAGCGTGGTGGGCGGTGACAATGTCAGAAGGGTGACCATAAAGGTGCGCACGAAATTTGACAAGAGCCCAAATAATGGCGAAGTGCTCCTTTTCTGTTACAGAGTAGTTGGCTTCCGCCTTCTGTAAAGTGCGGCTCCCATACGCGACGGGCTACTCGTCGTAGCCGTCTTTCCCTTTTGCGAGGACAGCCCCAACCTCTGTAGGCGCTTTGGAATCGTGGTGTCGAAGAATCGGTGGCGAAGTAAATAGGCGACCAAGTTGCGTGAAAGCTTCGTCACACGAAGGTGACCACTTGGAGATGCCGCTGCTAGCGGTAAGAAAATCGATCAGTGGTGCGATGATACTTACAAAATGGCGCATAAAACGGCGAATATAATATCAGATCCGTATAAATCTGCGGAGCGCCTTAAGAGTAATGAAACCCTGCGACCGCGCAAAGCATGGCTGGGTCAGGAAGCACACCGTCCTTTAATACAACGTGTTCGACTATTGTTAACTTGCGGGCAGCAAAACCGCACTTTTTGATGTGGAATTGTAGGCCGCCAGAAGGGAGGCAGGTTAGTATATTACGCAAGCGAACGAGGTGCGTCGAGAAATCTGGCGAAAATGCAACGAGGTCATCAAGGTGGCACAGGCGTGTTTTCCACTTGTAGTTACGAAGCATGGTGTCCATCATAGGCTCGAAAGTAGCGGGCGCTATATAAAGTACAATAATAAAGTACAATAATGTGCAAAGGCGTAACTAGCTCCGCTGTGACTCAGCCTTGCACCACGAGTGGAAACTGCCCACATTTTTTTTTTTTTTTTTTTTGGGGGGGGGGGGGGGATACTGGTTCAGCATAAAAGTGAACTCGCGGCGTCAGATCTGGACGCGTAAAAGGAGGCACGTGCAGCCAAATGAGTCCTCCGCTTTTCGCTTGGTGCACCTGCATGCACACCCGGGTTGCGTAAAATGCCAAGTTGCCAAATTGCCAAGTCGCGTAAATTGCCAAGTTGTTTCGTCGATTCAGCTAACCCAGCCTTATCCGGCCCGCATACAATGCGAAAAACATGTACTGAAAGCTTTTTTATTGATCGTTGCCCCGATGCGCACGCTACAGTGTATTAGCAAAATAGACGAAAACTGCGCGTTACAACACTCAGGAATGCCAAGGCATAGAGAAAACATTCACGGCCCAGAATTAGAAAGACGAGACCTTTTCTAAGGTAGTTTAGAACCTGCACAACGGATGCAACGCGGCATTTAGTCTAATCTTGATATGCTGTTGTGCACTCCCGCAGATGTAGAAATAGCATTCTAAATGTAACAATGCCATCAGCTGTATTTACTCACAGGTATATAGCTGAAACGAGTGCCGCCAGCAGAGCGACGACCGTGATTTGTAGCATAATGCTTGCAGTCTCCGGTGCCAATCGCACACTTGCAACGCGAAAACTAAGTGCCGATAGGTGCGCTGACACAGCACTGTTAAATACGACTCTCGTGGTAAATTCCAAACGTTCCCAGCTGTGTGTGTATATATATATATATATACTCGTAAACATGCAGGGAATCGCACACATGTGGCTTCTCGAGGTCATCGTATTCCATGCTGCGCGCCTGCATTATATGGCCTGAAGCCTATTCCACATCCATGCGACGGCGCGTCGGTGGCCGCGGCGGCTAAGCGGCAGCGCGGCACGCACACGTAGCGTCGTGTCACGTCACACATGCTCCGTTTTGGCGCGACGCGCGCAACTGCGAACGGTGTTGCTTGCGCAAAGCGCCCGCAAGCCGAGATTTTAAGCGGTCTTCAAGAGCTGCTTTTTGCTCCACATTTGAGCTGCGCCCTTCAGCTACTGGTTTCATCGTTGTATTCAGTTGGTGCTCCACTGTCGCGCTTGTAAACCTTGAAGAAAATTAAAATACTGCGCTTCGAACTGGTAATACAACTTCGTTATTTACATTTGTGTCTCTTTTAGGCGACAGCTTTGAAATCTTCCTAAGTACATACACACATAATTAGCCATATGGAAGCAAAGAAATAGGTTCGTTCGTATTTCAGCGATTTGGGCTTCCAGCACGTGCACGTCTTCCAACGGCTCTTGCTTTCGAATGCCCCACGGCGTTCGGTCAGAGTCTCGGTCACACGGATGCAAGAGGCCTATGGGTGGCTTTCAAAGAAACTCGCGTCCGTTTTCCCCTTTAGGCATTCGAGTAGAAATGCGGCAGCCCTTGTAGAGCTCGGGGTACGTGGCCTTTTACCTGAAGAACCAACACCAAACTACGGCATTGCCATTTGTTGGGCGTGTTGGTAAATTGACTTAAATAGCATACTAGCGCCAAGCGAAGAAGGACAGAAGGGAGACGACACCACAATAAGCTTGTGGTTTCGTCTCCCTTCTGTCCTTGTTTGCTGGCGCTAAATGTGCTTTGCAAACCAAACTAAGAACGCTCTAGCACGGAGTTGTAAAGAAGAAAAAGCACACCTACGTGCGCTGCGGACGAAAAGTATGGAGTGTCGCATCGTCCCGTCTTTCTGGACTCAAATGGGGTGAGCATCGGGGGGGGGGGGGGGGGGATGAGACAAAAGAAAGAAAACAGCACGTGCGAACAATATTGCTCCTTAGAATGGAAATCTGAAATGACACACGAAAACAAGCGGCACTTATGAGGCACCAACAGACATGGCCTATTCGAGAGACGGCGACAATTACATTGTGGAAGTATGCGTCCCTTGCGACCGACGACGAATACCCTCAGCTTCAGTCCGTAATTTCTTTCTAAAGAATCCTCCTCTTATCTTTATTGCGAAAGTTCTTCACTTTAGCATCCCAAACAAGTGGACACTGCACAACCTGAATGATGAACAGCTCGTTCGCTACAGCACGACAAGAGGAAAAGGAGGAAGTAAAACAAAAACTTTAGCGCAAGACATTGAAAACTGGCAGCGGACGTCGTCTGCTACACACGTCACCTGCTAAAACCGTCTTCTCGAGCGGTATTAAGAACGGCCAGCTGCAGTGCAAAGTTTTGCCAACCCGTTGCGACTGTGGAGGCAACATCCCGGGAGCATCGCCGCCAACCTCTAGCCACGGCGTGACTAAATCGACTTTGTGTCGGGGAACAATACGCGCATCCCCCACTCTCCGTCGCGTCAGCTAGGATGCGTTCGATAAAGCAGGCTTTGTGCTGAAACCGCCGCCAACCTCTAGCCTCATCGCCGTTGTGACAGAATGAGTTCGACGGGCCAACTATTGTTACCAAACTCCCCAACGTGGACGTGATGTGCTACGGGTGCGCGAGTTGCCGCGGGAACGCCATTTTGCACTCCTTCCCACGCACCGACCAAGACGCAAGACAACGCGCTTCCCGGAACGGCTCCCGAGTTCTACGAAGCCCCTCTGACGTCGGCTCCGGACCATCGCCCCTGTGTGTATGCGTGTGTGCGTGTGTGTGTGTAAACCGTGCCGCGGAGAGGCGGCTAGTTTGCGATGACTAAACGAACGTTCGCATCACCTTGTATCGGGAGAGGACCGAGTGTTTAAAAACCGCTGTTGTGCGGCTGCTCAGGACACTCTCTCTCAAGCAGTCATGGTAGACTGATGTACTTTCTCAAACAGTCATGTTAGACTGATATAAATACTGTAAATAAGCCCATATTCTTCGTTCTCGATGAGAAGCAGTCCTTCCCTTCATCAACGTCCTCAGCGTGGATAAGTTGGACGACGGCATGGGCCAGCTAGCTTCTGATTCATGCCCGACTCCAATCTTGACAACGGATCACGAGCGATGGGATTGAGCCCCCAATCCTGACAACTGGCTGACAGCGGCGAGATGGACTTTGCAACGTGGTGCTGTGACTGCAGTGAGTGCTTGGCTTTTGCTTTGACTCTCTAGGCTTCATTTTGTGGTTGTTCTATTTAGAACAGTAGGGAAGCTAGATTGTTGAGTGTTAGCTAGGTTGTCTTTTCCTAGCTAGATTTAGCGAGCAGGACCAAGGCAGTAAAGCAGCAATCATGGAGTTAAGGACACTGCTGAGAGACGAATTCTTGATTGTTGGTGAGGAACTTGGCCTAGATGTACGCAAGGAAATGCTAAAATCTGAATTATTGGAGCTAATTTCCGAAAAGGCAAGTGAGGAAGAAATTGAAATTGGGTTTGAACTTCTGAAAAAAAGAGAGAAACGGGACAGAGAAGAACGGGAAAGAGAAAGAGAAGAACGCGATAAAGAGAGAGAGGAACGCGATAAAGATCGCGAGTTAAGAAAAATGCAACTTGAACTTGAAAGCGAATGTTTGGAGTTGTCTCAAGAAAGTGAAGGCGCTCTGGGACGATCAAGTGAGGCAGAATCGTACCGCATGGACAGGCTATTAAAGCCATTTGAGGTCGGGACCGACATAGGCTTGTTCCTAAGCAATTTTGAAAGGACTCGCGAAAAGATGAACTTCGGCCCGAGTACATGGCCACAGCGGTTGCTGTCTATGTTGCCGTGTGAGGCAGCGGAAGTAATCGCCAGATTGAGTGCACAGGATGCATATGATTATGCAAATGTTAAGGCCAGTCTCCTGAAGAAATACCGCCTTTCAGTTGGAGCTTTTCGGCAAAGGTTTAGGAGCACAGGCAAGAAAGATAGCGAGGGATATCCGGAGTTTGCCTATAGCTTAAAGGCCAACCTAGTCGAGTGGCTGAAAAGTGCGGAAGCGTACGACAGCAGAGACATGATCATTGAATGCATGTGTCTAGAGCAGTTTTATAAAACCATCCCCCAAGCTGTGAAACTGTGGGTGCAAGACAGAGGGAATGTAAACACTGTGGTAAGGGCGGCTGAATTAGCCGAAGAGTATGCAACGCGTAGAAAGTTGAACGCCGAGGACGGAAACTGGGACGGTCGAAATGGACCGTGGAAACCCTTTCCGTTCAAAAAGGGTTCGCAGACTAGATGATCGGAGCCTGTAGACGTGGAGGAAAAGCCCGCAGAAAAAAACGAGGAGAAACTTAACGAGGAAACCGCACAAAAGGAACAGAAAAGAAAATTCGAATCTTTTAGACCAATCCGCTGTTATAAATGCCACAAACTAGGACATATAGCTGTACACTGTGGGAAGCTTAGCGTAGTTTTCTCCTACATGGAGGAAAAAGACGACAATATGGAACTTTTAAATCCATATCTTCACGACCTGCAAGTTAATGGCAAACCATGCCGAGTGCTAAGAGACAGTGCCGCCAGGATGGACATTGTCCATCCGTCCTACGTGACGGTAGGTGACTTCACCGGAGAAGTAGCATGGATCAAACAGGTTGTAGAAGAACACAGCGTGTGTCTGCCCATAGCCAAAGTCAAAATCAGTGGACCATTCGGGGAGCTAGAGACTGAGGCTGCAGTTTCCAAACTTTTGTCACTGCAGTACCCTTACATCTTTTCGAATCGTTCAAATCAGTTACTGCGTGAAAAAGGGCTTAAACTGGGAGAGGGCGTAGTACAGGCATTGACGCGAGGCCAAGCTCGTAAAATCGCGTCGCTTTCGGCCGGAAATGCACAAGCTGCTCCAGCGGAAGTAGAAAAGGGGATAACTTCAATACCCGAATCCGAACTAGGCTCGAGCGATGAAAAAGCAGTTGAGGAAAGCCTGCCAGCTCACCAGTTCAATGAGAGCGTAGCATTAGAGTGTCAAAGTTCTAGCCTGCATGAAGAGCAAGCTGACGCACTCACAAGCGAGACAGGGTCGTTATTATCACCGGCCTCAAAGAACTTTGATCAGCTCTTACGTGTGGATAGAGAGTCACTGGCAGCCGAGCAAAAGAATGATGAGAGCTTAGCTAAATTACATGACACAGCTAAAGAAGGCATTGCTAGGCGCAACGTGACGATACATGAGAGAGGAGGATTGTTGTATCGGCACTACAGAGATCGAAAGGGTGGGATTATAGATCAGTTAGTCGTACCTACTAAGTACAGGGAGGACCTTTTGAGTCTCTGCCATGGACATGGGTGGTCCAGCCACCTAGGCATAAACAAATCAAAGGAAAGATTGCTTATGGAATACTACTGGCCTGGCTGTTTCAAAGACGTAGAAAACTTTGTAAGATCATGCGAGGCCTGCCAGCGTTCTGGTAAACCAGGAGAGACATGGAAAGCTCCACTGAAGATAGTGCCCTTAATAACAGAGCCTTTCAGGTGACTTGTAATAGACACAGTAGGGCCCCTTCTAAAAACAAAATCGGGCTACAGGTACTTGTTTACCATGCTGTGTCCGGCTACAAAGTTTCCAGAGGCAATCCCTCTGAAAGAGCTCAGCTCCACCGAAGTAGTAGACGCGCTTTTGACAGTGTTTGCACGAGTTGGGTTTCCAGCTGAAATTCAGGCAGATCAAGGGTCAGTATTCACGAGCGCACTGACTTCCACATTCTTGCAGAAGTGCGGGGTAAAGTTAATACACAGTTCTGTCTATCACCCTGAGTCAAACAGTGTAGAGAGGTGGCATTCGGTGCTTAAGCGAGTTTTGCGTGCGCTCTGTTACGAGCATAAGGAGGGCTGGGAGAACTGTCTGCCGGCAACTTTGTTTGCTTTGCGAACGGTTCCGCATGAAGCGACAGGGTTATCGCCAGCAGAACTAGTGTATGGGAGGACACTCCGTTCTCCACTGAGAATGTTAAGAGAGATGTGGGAGGAAAATGGTGAGAGTCCAACAGTGCTTGAATACGTGCTAAATTTGTTGGAACGGCTAAGCGCAACCGAAGAACTAGTCGGAAAGAACATGGGAGTAGCTAAAAAGAACGCCAAATTCTATTACGACAAGAATGCGAGGCTTCGAACGTTTAACGCCGGAGACCAGGTAATGATCCTCAAACCTTCAAGAAAGAACAAGCTTGAAGTTCACTTGGACGGGCCCGTTAAAGTGTTGCACAAACTTTCAGATACTAACTACGCTCTGAAAATGCCCGGTCGCAGGAAGGAAGTGAAGATATATCACTGTAATTTGATGAAGCCGTATGTAGAGCGGAGCGGTGTCGTTAACTGTACCATCAAAGAGCAGGATGGCACTAATACCAAGTTTAAGGAGTATAAGGCTACCTCCAACTCTGAAATCGGCCTAGAAGAAGTAGTAGAACACTCGGTAAGCTCGCACGCTCTAAGACCCGAGCAGCTAGATGAGTTAAAAGAGGTGTTAGGGGAATATCTCGACAGATTCAGTGATCGGCCGGGTAGAACCGAACTAATAACGCATGAAATTGAGCTGACATCAACCGAACCAGTAAGATCAAAGCCTTACAGGGTGTCTCCAAGACAGAGAGAGATCATGGAGGCAGACATACAGCGCATGCTGGGAGTTATTGAGCCCGCTGAGAGTGACTACACGTCACCGCTAATACTGGTAGAAACCGCTAACAAGGACCCTCGCCCGTGTGTTGACTACAGGAAGTTACATCACTAGGGATCAGCTCTACCCGATACCCAAAATTGAGGAACGAATTGAAAGAGTTAGCGCTGCTAAATACATTTCAACTATAGATCTCGTGCGGGGGTACTGGCAAATTCCCCTTTCAGAAAGTGCTAGCCGCTATGCCGCATTCATCTCACCTGTAGGCACTTTTCGCCCTCTCGCACTCAGCTTCGGGCTGAAGAACGCGCCGTTTAGCTTCTCTAAGTTAATGGATATTGTCCTAAAAGACTTGCAGGAGTTCGCTTTGCCCTATCTTCATGATGTAGCAATTTTTTCGGACAGCTGGGAACAACGCGTATCGCACCTCAAACAGGTGTTCTCACGGTTGAAGGAAGCCGGCTTAACGATGAAAGCGGAAAAGTGTAGGCTTGGTTGTTCGCTGGTTACTTGTCTGGGCCATGTTGTCGGCCAGGGCATGAGACGGCCAGCCGAGCTGAAAATAGCTACGATTGGAGAATTTTCTCAGCCGCGCACGAAAACAGACCTTCGTTCACTTTTGGGACTTGTGGGGTACTATAAACGGTACATTCCGGATTACTCGCAAATGGCAAGTCCATTAACGGACGCCCTCCGAAAGGGAGCACCGAGTAACGTAGCCTGGGATAAGGACAAAGAGAACGCTTTCCAAAGTTTCAAAACGCTATTGATTTCTCGTCCTGTGCTTCGCGCGCCAGACTACACAAAGGAATTCATAGTTCAATGCGACGCAAGCGACAGAGGTATGGGCGTGGCACTTAGTCAGGTCGGCGGCGATAGCGAGGAGCATCCTATCCTCTATGCCAGCCGTCAACTAAATGTAAGAGAGGAAGCCTACAGCTCTTCAGAGAAGGAAGTTTGGGCCGCCCAGAAGTTGTCGTGTTACTTGTACGGAGCGAAGTTCATCTTCGAGACCGACCACTGTCCTCTGACGTGGCTCAATCAAATGTCACACAAAAATGGCCGCTTGCTCCGATGGAGCCTCACTCTCAGAGAGTACAACTTCTCCGTTAGATATAAGAAGGGAAAGTTGCATAGCAATGCGGATGGTTTGAGCAGGCTAATTTGAATTCTGCGTTTGAGGGTCCCGCCTAAATTTTACGGTTACTAGTGTTAATTTTGTTAAGCCAAGAAGATCCCCTCTCATTTAGCAAGATTCCCTCGATGATTGCTGAATTTGTTAGCACAAGATTGCTTCAGAAATTGGCATAGCGAAATGCAGCATTTTCTTTTGTTTCTGCACTTATGTTTTTTTTTTAAGCCTAGCGGGTCTAAAGTGAGAGCCAATGTACGTCATCTCGGTGCAGTGTGGTGTTGTGGGGTTCATTTTGCAGTTGCCTGTCCTTGTTGGATGTTTTGGGGCGGTGACATTACACAAGTGGTCGCTGCGAGCCAAGGCATCACCCCCTGGCCACCAGCTGTTCTCTTCCTGCCCAGCGGTTGTCAGCGCTAGACAGTCGAGATATTCCGGGCCATGGAGGCGCTGTTAAGAACGGCCAGCTGCAGTGCAAAGTTTTGCCAACCCGTTGCGACTGTGGAGGCAACATCCCGGGAGCATCGCCGCCAACCTCTAGCCACGGCTTGACTAAATCGACTTTGTGTCGGGGAACAATACGCGCATCCCCCACTCTCCGTCGCGTCAGCTAGGATGCGTTCGATAAAGCAGGCTTTGTGCTGAAACCGCCGCCAACCTCTAGCCTCATCGCCGTTGTGACAGAATGAGTTCGACGGGCCAACTATTGTTACCAAACTCCCCAACGTGGACGTGATGTGCTACGGGTGCGCGAGTTGCCGCGGGAACGCCATTTTGCACTCCTTCCCACGCACCGACCAAGACGCAAGACAACGCGCTTCCCGGAACGGCTCCCGAGTTCTACGAAGCCCCTCTGACGTCGGCTCCGGACCATCGCCCCTGTGTGTATGCGTGTGTGCGTGTGTGTGTGTAAACCGTGCCGCGGAGAGGCGGCTAGTTTGCGATGACTAAACGAACGTTCGCATCACCTTGTATCGGGAGAGGACCGAGTGTTTAAAAACCGCTGTTGTGCGGCTGCTCAGGACACTCTCTCTCAAGCAGTCATGTTAGACTGATGTACTTTCTCAAACAGTCATGTTAGATTGATATAAATACTGTAAATAAACCCATATTCCTCGTTCTCGATGAGAAGCAGTCCTTCCCTTCATCAACGTCCTGAGCGTGGATAAGTTGGACGACGGCATGGGCCAGCTACCTTCTAATTCACGCCCGACTCCAATCTTGACAACGGATCACGAGCGATGGGATTGAGCCCCCAATCCTGACAGCGGGCGAGTTCCCCGCAACGGCCCCGCTTCGGCCACGCCTCTGCCATGCGATCTGTTCACGGGCGCTTTGCCATTGGTTGCCGCTCGCGAAGGTGCCAAAGGTTTCGATCGTGAGCGCAGGGGCGCGCGGCGGTGAGAAGGCCGGTTTTGGGAAAGGTGGCTTGCTCACAAGATGACCACCGCGCCGTTTCTGACCCAAAAATCGCTTGCATGTGAAACAGGCTTTATGGTTAAAGGGACATTAAAGCGAAACTAAAGACACTTTAGACTAATAAAGCACTGTTTGAGAAGCCTGCAGGCAGTCCTTGCAAAATAATAGATTCATTATTAGATGAGAAACTGAAGGTCGAAGTATCAGAATGTGAATTTCACGCCGAAACCCCAACGCCGGTACGTCAGTGTCACGTCAGTGATTCCAAAGTATGTTTTAACATTCGGGCCGCATTGGCTGAGTAAAGGTTCCCGAAACTTGCTATGTTTAATATTTGATTCCTTTAGAACACAATGTAGTCAATCTGTATCGCTGTATAAGTAAGTAGGCCCTAGAAGATGCCATCAAATCCATGACGTCACATCGACCAGGTGTAGAAACTTCAAGAAGGCGTCGCCACCGTCTTTCGTTCTTGCGCTTTTTCTGGCTTACCAAGCGTCTCATTGTGGTAAGAGTGGTGTTTTTGGTGTCATAGAAAGGTAATTTACTGATGCAGAAGAAATATTTTTTCTCTTTTGTGTCCCTTTAACTTTTGTGACAGGAGTGCAGGCGGGCACGGAATTTGCAGCAGAAGTTTATAGACAGCATTGCGAAAGCTGGAGACGCTTAGCTCACGGTTCGCATTAGCGCACAAAAATAAATATTGTGTCACGTATGAAATAACTGTATAGGTATGCGGTACGTAATTGTATGTAACTTAATATCGTTTGTTTATGCAGCAGATTACAATGTCATTATTACACAGAGAGTGCCGCATAAATGAACTTCTACCCGCCGTGGTTGCTCAGTGGCTATGGTGTTAGGCTGCTGAGCACGAGGTCGCGGGATCGAATCCCGGCCACGGCGGCCGCATTTCGATGGGGGCGAAATGCGAAAACACCCGTGTACTTAGATTTAGGTGCACGTTAAAGAACCCCAGGTGGTCAAAATTTCCGGAGTCCTCCACTACGGCGTGCCTCATAATCAGAAAGTGGTTTTGGCACCTAAAAACCCCATAATTTTTTTTTAATAAATGAACTTCTTCACCAGCAAACGAACGGATTCACACGTTTCTGCGACCAGCCATGACAGGGTACCGACTTAGCCACCACGACGTCCTACGTCGCCTACTGGAAGCACAAAGGCGCACAAATAATGCACAGTTTAATGCACTTACGTCCACGTATTGTTGCTTTAATATATGAATATGAATTCTAAAGAAAGCGTCGCAGATCAAAAAACAACTGCGCCTCGAAATACACTGAGCGAGTCATCTTTGACCGCGGTATTTGCGCAGATTCCGCAGATTGTCTGCTAAATTCTAAACGAAGTGTGCAACAAAAACATAACCACGAATTTGTCACTAATTCAATTTACCATCGAGCGTACACGTTTGTTGAATGCTGCTGTAATGATTAAAATAAATGCATCGTTGTGACCTCGAGGTTCTTTTATATTTCTACATGCGTAACCTTCGTGCATCAGCACTGTTGCATCATTCGTAGAACCTACACGGGAAGTCCAAGGTGTTACGAAAGAATATATGAAGCCATCCGGAAAGCGTACAATAAGTGACGACACACGCAGGAAATCTTCTGGGGGACTTGCCAGAAATTGGGGTATGCGAAACTTTGCATGGTCCGCTCCCCCACACACCTTGTTTCACCTACACAAAACGAGTGACGTTAGCGTATACAGGTGGAAATAATACAGGTGCTATCGAACCGGTGCTGCTATCTGTATGCGAGCATCTTTTCCTCGGCACGAACTCGCTCTTTGCAAGCCTATCCAAGAATCGATCGTGCCGTGACCGGGAGGTCGGTTAGCTTGCTGTAGGGCAACGTATTAGCGTGTAAAAGCCTATTCTGTGAGGAAATTCACTAAGCGGACTTACGAACAAATTTTGGCATAAGAAAGATCTTACGAAAGAATTGTGTTCACAAAGCTTAAACTGTTCGTAAGATCAGAAAGCTTGCGATGCCCACCGCTGTAAAGATGAGCGCTGCAGTAAAAAAAAAGCGTAATGAAAAGGTAGCACAGAAGCCAACTTCAGTACTTCCGCCATAAGTAAGCGTAGGTTGATTCACAAAACCTGAACAGCCGTCGCAGATGACGACATGAAAAAGAATTCTCTACGGTGGGGCGCAGCAGTCTTACGAACATAATTATGTCGATCCGCGCCAGTCGACCTGATGCGGGTAAACGTCGGAAGGTTGGTTGGCAAGGTTTGCGGGTGATTGGCCAGCGGCCACAACTGATAGCCGAGAATGGCGCGTGCTTATAACTTTCTGGCGCGCTATAATTTGTCATGTCAAAGTGCACTCAGCTGTTTCAGTGCATAAATGTATTGGGCGTGCGCTGCTGTGGAAAGCAGTAACAGTAGACTGTTTTAGTAGAACGTTTTTGGCGGTCCAGTCCATCCTCGCGTTCCTGCTCACAGTTAGCGAAGTGGCGGACGAAGAATCAGTTTCAGCGGAGTGCCCGGCTGACATGCGAAAGGCATGTGCTCGCCTGCCGGGCCACTTTGCCGCAGAAGATAAAACCGCTATAAACGTAATACTCAACTTGTGAGAATTGCCGCAATAAAATATTCTTTTTTTTTCTATTACTCGTATGTTTGAATGCATTTCACGCAGTACATTGCATTTTCATGTGCTGCAGATCTAATCCTTCGATTAACAAAGTCGTTACGCTGCGTTGTAGCCAAGGCAAGGTCTTTTGCTGTGTCAATACATCTAACACGTAGTCCACATAAACAAACGTCCACACATGCGACAAACGTGTTGTTCATCTTCTATTTACACGTCGGCTGTTCTCCCAGAGTTTCGGTGCATCGCACTGCTACAGTAAGAAGACGTGGTAACAAGGCAGATCACCTGGTGCTACTGAATCAACTGAAATGGAAGGAACTGGAAGACAATTTGCTGTGTGAAGTATTTAGTAGCACGCGAAGAGACCCGCATTCTGCCAGCGTACTTCTGAACACGGATACCATGGATGCTGGTGCTTTCAGGTCGTATTTCCGATTCGAAAAATATGAGATATCAGGGCTTCATAATGCCTTAAGGATGTCAGATGTCATCGCAACAGCTCAACAAATGACTGTGCCAGGAGACGAGAGTTTGTGCATTCTCGCTACGCCGGCTCTCGTACCCCAATAGGCTGTGCGATCTAGAGCACCTTTTTGGCAGACATTATTCACTTATATCCTCAGCGACAAATATCGTTCTTTCACACATCGAAAGTAACTTCAAGCACCTCTTCAAGGACGCAAACAGTCAATTCTGGCTTGACATACCTACCTTGCAGGAATTTTCACAGGTAAATATTAGACAGTTTGGTTCGTCACCCGTCTTTATTTATTTATATTTTTTATATTTTTTATATTTTACAGGCCATGCATTCCAAACGTGCACCCCTGGATAACTCTTGAGGCTTCATCGACGGCACCACAAGGGTTATCTGCCACCCGTAGACAAATCAAAAGATGTTTTTTTTTTCTGGGCGACCCAGCAGGCCTACGATGCGGCGAAGAGGCAAGACCTCGACGTCCCATCGTGGGAGGCCGAGGCCCAGCCGACTGAACTGCTGGTGTTCATTAAAGTTCACTCTCTCTCTCTCTCTCTCTCTCTCGGGCAGAAACACCCTCATGCTGTAAAATACCAGCCAGTGATGTGCCCAAACGGCATTATCTGCCAACTTAATGGACCGTACTTTGGCAGCCGATATGATGCAGGTGAGTTGATACAATAGAGACGAGAGGTCGTATTCGCAAGTTGTTACTGGACGTGATCGACGCAGCCGTCATGTTTAGTTTCATATTTATTAGCATAAATGAATTGACAATATGTAGATTAAGAACGGTACATTTTCAGTAAACACAGCAATGAACTGAGGTTAGCAAAATAGTACATGTGGTCAAAGTACATAAGCCATGGAGAGCATAAACTGGAACACATGCATTTCAAACGGTAATAATTATGCTTAGTAGGCAGAGGAAAACAAGTACGTTTTCAAAAACTTTTCAACTACTTTTGAAAAGAGGACGACGATTTAAAACACACATGTGTGAGCACGTCGGCTCCCGTTTCTACAAACCTTTTGGATCAGATTTCTTCCTCAACCCACAGGCACTGTGCATCAATCGACGCAGTTTGCTCCAAGGAACAAGCCGCTACCAAAATCTTACCGGTGGGTGGATTTTTCGGACTTTTCCGAGACTTTTCCACCACACACCACGTTGGCGCGCAGCTACGCCTTGTTAAGAACGGCCCAGTTGAGGTGCAAGTTTTGCCAGCCAGCTGCGACAGCGGCGTCAACTTTCCTGGAACGCCACCGCAAACCTCTAGCCACGGCGTCACTAAGTCGACTGTGTGTGAAGAACAATACGCGCGTCCTCGACTCTCCGTCGCTGAAGCCAAGATGAGTGCTACGAAGCAGGCTTTGTGCCTGAACCCGCCACCGCCAACCTGGTCTGCTGTGATCAAGGGAGTCCCCGAGGGAACGTAGTTCGAGGCTCCTTCCCACGCGCCGTTCAAGAGGCAAGACAATGGACACCTGGCGGCTCGCTGCGGGGGTCCGAGTAAGCCCCGAGTTCTACGAAGTCCGTCTGACATGGGCTCCGGACCGTGAACCTGTGCGGAAGAGTGTGTGTGTGTGTAAGCCGTCCCGCAGAGAGGCGACTTGTTTACGATGACTGGACGGCCGTTTCCCTCACCATGGGGTCGAGGGAGGACCGAGTGTTTATAAGCCACTGTTGTGCGGCTGCTCAGTGCATTTTCTCTCGCAATCATGCTAGGCTGATGAACTGCTACGTCCTTATGTAGATACTGTAAATAAACCCATATTCCTCGTTCTCGATGAGAAGCAGTCCTTCCCTTCAACAACGTCCTCAGCGTGGATAAGTTGGACGACGGCATGGGCCAGCTACCTTCTAATTCATGCCTGACTCCAATCTTGACAACTGAATACGAGCGATGGGATTGAGCCCCCAATCCTAACAGCCCAACGTGCCAAACTATACGGGGCGGTGGGGCAGGCGTTGAGCCTAGGCCCAACGCGTCGTCGAGCTAGAAAATGGCCTCCAACCCCAATACCTCGGTTGTAGAAGGCATGGAAATCGATCCGGAGGAAGCGGAGTGCTCAGGTTGGATCGAAGTCGTGAGCAAGAAGAAGAAACTTGCTGAGCGGTGTGATCCTAACGCGCGCGCGTCAGCGAAAGGTAACGGTAATGGCGGCGCACGCACTGCCGCACCACAGAATGTATTGAGACGAGTCGTGGCAGCTTCCAGAATCGCAAAACCTTCCTAGGAATCACTTTAAGACCACTATAAGGCCTCGTGGAGGGCCGGATGTTAAGAAGACGGACCTTATTATTTTCAAGCGTGCGCTCGCCGGGGCGGCTTCCCTAACAGCAGAGCAGGTGTTCGACGACACGTTGTGCACGAACCCCTTCCAGAACATTCTCCTGGTTGCCACGCCGTTCGAGGCGAATGCGCGCGCCTACGCCAAGGTTCAGCAGATTTTTATTGCAAATATCGTCGTATAAGTGGCGGCCTACGTGGCTGCGTCGGACGACACATGTAAAGGAGTGATCCGCGTAATCAACGTGGACATCAGTGACGCAGAACTAAGGGAGATGATCGTCAGCCGGAGAAACGCCGGCGCTCTGGGGGTTCGAAGAATCAAGAAGACACTAACAGTGATCGTGTTGTTCGACGGACACAAGGTCCCCCTAAACGTTGTGTGTGATGGTGTTCGCTGCCCTTGTTCCGTGTATCGCAGGCAAGTAGACGTTTGTTACACGTGTGCAGAATTGGGCCACAGGGCCGACGTTTGCCCGAAGGGCGAAGATCAGAAAAAATGCCGCGGATGTGGCATGCTCACACCATCAGAGGATCATCAATGTGATCCCAAGTGCGCCATCTGTGGTGGGGCACACCAAACGGCAGACCGCAAGTGCAAACAACGCTTCCAGGTGCCATACATCGTGCGCCAAAGATGGCGGCGCCGCGGGCGCGCACAGCACGCGCAGCTGGCGGCAGGACCACGTGGCTTCGACACAGATAGCGGTGGAAAAGCAATGGCGGGAGAGAAACCCTTCCACTCCCCCCGCCGCAACATATCGCCATCGAGAGGACGCTCCCGCTCCCGATCCAGAGGGCGCCCCGGCAGCAGATCGCGCACTCGCTCCAGAGGGCGCGACAATACCAGCAGACGCTCCCGTTCGAGAGGACGATCGGGTTGCAGGGTCCGAATCCAGGAACCTGGGCGGACAAGACCAGGATAAACATCCCAAGCAGCAAGAAGGTAACACAGGGCATCTCGCTGGAGCATAAAAGAGAGCAATCTGAGATTTTAATGCTTAAGAAAGAAAATGCAGAGCTAAAAGAGACACTACGAACGCCGAGGTCTGAGTTCGAGTTCTCCCGTAACTCGCGTGAACCCCGCGAAGTAGCCTTACCCATCCCGGTTCAAGCAGAAGGGTCGAATAAGCGCAAAGCTATTTCCCTCCCCCCGCGACCACGGAAAGAGAGCTCATGCAAACTGACGAGTCCCCCGCTCAGGACCCTAAGCCAGAGCCAAACATACTCGCGGCTTTGAAGGTGATTGAGGATTCGCTCACGCAGATGAGAGAGGCCTTAGCCATTCAATCTAGCACTGCAATCTAGAGCTTATGGACGGCATCATCTCCCACCGAACACGTAGAGTTGGCATCCTCGAGTCTCAAATGAAAATTATAGACTCTAGCAAAATCAAAAGCATCACCACTGGCACCATTGCAAAAGCTAAGAAAGTACAGCAGGATCCCGATAACACTAGTTCCCTGCAGACTATGCTAGTTCAATAGAAATCAAAATGGCGGGACCAACCGGAAACCTAATTATCTGGCAGTGGAATTGCGTCAGGTTCTTAAGGCGCAAGGCTGCTCTATTGCAGCTCATTAAAGCACAAGCGTTAATGCCGCACGTCTTGCTCTTGCAAGAAACACTTAGTGAGAAGGTACGTTTATCGGGCTACCGTTCGGGTAACCAAAAAGGAGAAAATGGCAGAGGTATCGCCACATTCGTCAGGAAAGACACCTCTTTTCAGGAGCACGAAGTCAAAATTTGTAACTCGGATAAGAAATCTGGTCTCGAGGCAGAGTTAATTGAAATCATTCCCTACGAAAAAGTCCGACGTAACATTTTCATTCTCAACTTGTACAGGTCTCCTTCCGCTTATAAGCATAATCTCCGCTCACTACTAATAGAGTCCCCTTAATAGTCGCAGGAAATTTCAACGCTCCCCACCCGGCTTGGGGTTATGTAACACGAACAAAGAAAGGGGCCAATCTAGTTGCAGCGAGCACAGACCTAAACCTAACACTGGTCTCGGGCCCACGTTTCCCCACGAGGCTGGGAAATTTGGTCGCCAGAGACACGACGCCTGATCTCAGCTTCACTAGAAATGCGGTGGCCGAGTGGTCCAACTTACTGGAGAACTTGGGGAGCGACCACTACATAATAGAACTTAGGATGGAAATAATAGCAGCTCCTCCCAAAACCTATAAATACACAGACTGGGACCTCTTTAGGAAAATAAGAGGTGAAGATGAGGCAGTATACGACACCTTTCAATGAATTGCTTGTACAGATCCCGATGGATGTCGAGAAGGCCACCAGGGAAATAGTTACAGATTTTGATGCCCCAAGGATGGATGCAAGGTTAGCGCATCTTCTGGAAGCCAAACAGTCTCTCCTCGAGAGATGGAAAACACAAAGACTAAATCGCAGGCTACGCAAAAAGACCGCGGAGGTCAATAAACTCATTGAGGAGCATTGCTCTGAACTTAATAAAGAGCAATGGAGAGATGCCTGCTCGGCAGCGGATATAAAAATGCGCAAAGGCGGCAAATCGACCCTCTTCAAACATCTCTTAAACGATGGACAATCCAAATGTAATCAGAGACTAGTCATAGACCAATTAATTAATAAGCAAAAATGCAAGGCATCTCGTGACGCCTCCATACTTCGGAAACTAGCCAACAAATACCTTCCAATTGGCCAAAGCCCAGGTTCTCCCCCCCCCCCCCTCAGTATGATGGCGCGCCTGCCCCAGAGCTGGACGTCCCCTTCTCGGAAGCTGAGATCAGGGAAGTGCTGCACAATTTAAACGGAAGGTCTGCCCCAGGCCCTGACGGAGTTAAAAACCAGCTCTTAATAAATTTGGACGACAAAGAAATTCAAGCTTTAGTGAAGGAGATAAATGGGGTATGGGAGGAGGTCGTTGTACCGGACAGTTGGAAGAAGGCCACAGTGGTCCTAATCCCCATGCCAGGTAAATCATCCAGCTTGGAAAACCTCCGTCTTATCTCCCTTACTTCTTGCATTAGCAAAGTAACGGACCATGCAGTGCATAGCAGCATATCGAGACATATCGAGCGCAACGAACTATTTCCATAAAATATGGTTGGTTTGAGGCCCTTGCTTTCGACGCAGGATGTCGTGCTCCTGCTCAGAACACAGATAATCGACTCTCAAAGTAAAGATGTAAAAGGGGTCCTCCCACTGGATCTATCCAGGGCAATCGATACAATAGCACATGACTATATCCTTCAGGAGATATCGGCTTTGAACTTAGGAGTTAAATTCTTCACCTTCGTGGCATCCTTCCTCGAGAGCAGGACGGTGGCCATAAAGCTGAGGCAATAAGTATCGGAATATTTCACACTCGGAAGAAGGGGGTACTCCCCAAGGGACAGTTATCTCACCCTTTCTGTTTAATAAAGCAATGCTCAAGTTGTCGGAAAGCCTTGCAGCAATTCCTTACGTAGGTCATGCATTATATGCTGACGATATTACAATCTGGTGTCCTGGAGGATCGAGGCTACGGTCGAACAAGCTCTACAGGAGGCTCTGGATGTTACAGAGTCTTTCTTGGAAAGTACGGGACTGGCACTCTCACCTGAAAAGTCGGAACTCCTGCTGTATAGACAGGCTAGACGAGGTGCTAGGGTACTCACCCCACTCGATCAGGTGCCTATTAGCGTTCGTACCAGAGATGGGCACTCCATCCCAAGAGTAGACTCTATCAAAATACTTGGGCTTTCAATAAACTCAAAGGGCTGCAACGCTAGGCTATAGCCTAACTCACCACGAAAACTGAGAACATTATCAGATTAATTATGAGAGTGTCCAGCGAGAAAGGCGGCATAGGCGAGGATATACTCCTTAGGGCTCACCATGCTTTCCTCATGAGCCATGTCATTTACATAGTCGCGGCCCTCAATTGGACGAAAACGGAAATAGATAAATTAGACACGCTTATGCGCAATAGTATGAACAGAGTGATGGGGGTGCCAATCACGGCTAGCACAGAGAAAATTATGACATTGGGAGTGCATAACACAACTTCAGAGTTAATAGAAGCACAAAGATCAGCACAAATTATTAGGTTATCAAACTCCAACGCAGGCAGAAGACTGCTGGATGCGGCAGGCCTCCGTCCTAGCTTCAATCAGGGAAATACCACGCAACTTGATATTTAAACAAGGAACTGCTTTGTTGTAGACCCTTTTCCGAGAAATTTCCACCCCCAACACAATAAAGGTCGAAGGTTGGCGAGGTCTAGAACTTTCTTAAGGAACATATCCGGAATGGACACCTTTGTTGACGTGGCGCGACACGCCAGTGCCAACAAGTTCTCCGTATCCATAGCCAATGACAGGGGAGAACTCCTCTCGGCAGCCTCGCTGAAGACCTCCTCGGTCGATGTGGCGGAACAGGCTGCTATAGCTCTCGCATTACTTGACTCAAAACGCCCTACGGTGTACACGGACACCCGAGCAGCCGTTAGAGCGTTCGCATCGGGATTGATAGCCAAAGAAGCAGCCAGGATTCTGAACGGCAGACACCCCTCTGACATTGTTCACCACATAGTCTGTTTCCCACCTCATATGGGACCAGACGTATTACCGGGTCACCTGAACCCCAAGGAGATAGCCCACGACCGTGCGCGAGGTTTTGTATGCGCCGACGAGATGGTGTCTTGGGTGAGTTCGGGAGAGCTCGTCCACAGTGATCCACTAGTTACTTTTCATGAAATCACATCTCATTACACAGGGAACAGGCAGAGTTTTCCTTTCCCCCATCATAAGCTCAACGGGCCACAAGCTAGCACGCTCCGCATGCTCCAGACAGGGTCCTACCCTTCTAGGGGCTTTCTGAACATGCTCCACCCTGACATGGATCCACTCTGCCCAGATTCTGGCCCTGAATTTAGCTCATTAAATCACGTGCTCTGGCCGTGCCCTGTGTTACAGGATTTTAACCGAGAAGAAGACTGGACGAAGCCCATCACAGACCCGAAACAAGGCGTCCAGCTCCTGGCTGTCCAGAGGGCCCGTGAACGAGCGGAGAGGTATGTCCTCTCTGTTCCGACATAGGACTAGCCAATGGCTGGGTAGGCACCCACCTAGCAGGCCCCCGCTTAACTCCTCAGAACCCCAATAAAGTTGTTTACTACAACTACTACTTTTTAAACTGTTCAACAACTTTTCAAACTACTTTACGGCAACATTTTAAAATGCACGCAGCACAACCGTACCACATAGCATCAGGGCCTATGTTCAGAGAAGCTTGGCTGCATAGAATATAGCTGTAGGTTGGTTTACCTTGTGTACTTTGAGACAGCACAGATAATAAGATGCAACATGTAGCCTAAGGTGATGTACTGATAAACCTATGTCTACTATTGCCTATTTTGTCTTGTTTGCAGCGGCTTTGGGGGATTTGAGCGTATTCTGAGTGCAAAGACCACTTTGTGATCTTGCAGGTATACTGCGAAGAAGGCGTTTGAGAAACAAGAAAGCATCGTCCAAGGCCACAGCTATCGTATCTATGTTGATCCTGCATATCCTCTGAGGCCACTGCTGCTGAAGCCCTACAGCTGAACGTCTTCAAGCGGGCACCAGTCGCTGTTTAACAAAGAAAGTGAGCAAATCGCGCCAAGCTGTCGAATGTGGTTTCGGCAAGATTGCAGGCTTATTTGCATTTGTGGATTTTCACAGAAATAAAAAAATGTACCGCCAGAATTTGCCACGAATGTATAAAATGAATGCTCTTCTGGCCAACCGTCACACCTGCCTCTATCGCTCGCAGCTAGCTGTCCTACTACTTTTGTCTTGAGCCGCCAACTTTGGAAATGTACCTGAATTCGCAGCACAGTTAAAGTATGAAGCCTAGTTCTGGCAAATATTTAATAAAATAAGAATAGAGATTTATGTATAAAGCAATTTTTAGCAAATGTGAATTTAGTGCATCAAGAAACCAATTTTTAGCAGTCACACAACTAATCCTGTCACTTGTGAATAGAAGGTTAGTAATATCTGAAGAGTTTTGGGAGCTTAATGAGGAAGCAACAAAAACCGCACTATTTTAATAGGTATACCTTGCTATAAAAAAGTTAACTGTTGTTGCTCATTGCTCGTCCAACTATGCAAAAGATGAATGTGTAATGTCACTAAGACGCGTTTCCTCGAAAAATTTGTGCTGGTGGGTGTATGATAGAATTACAAAAATAATTATTTAAGCGAAACGAAAAAAAGAGTTAACACATCTGCTTTACGCACGAAAGACTTTCAAGAGTTAAATTCCCACAGATTTGTACTTCCCCCAAACTTTTGTTCTTTTCGATTGTACAGATTATGAAGCTTACAAAGACAGAGACACATCTGTACGTCAATCCTTTCCGATTACGCACTACGGGGCCATAGCGCTTATTTCCAACGCAATCTCTCCGCTAAACAGGCACAAAATATACTGATACATTAGTAAAAGCAGCTGAAGGAGCTTTAGATCAAGTTTTAGGAGTTTTTACTTTGTATGTTGTAGTAAATAAAATGTTGTTGAATGAATAAAAAATGTTGTTGTATTCGGTGATCTTTACCATGGTGTTCTATATTGCCTTTCCCCCCTAATTGTGTTTGAAATATCCTGTTGTTAACCCCCCCCCCCCCCCCTATGTAATGCCCGTAAGGGCCTTTAGGGTATCTGAATAACAAAAAAATAAAGAGAAACGGCCAATAAATTTATTTCTGTATTTCATGTTGACTAAAGCAGTTTTGCCTTGTCTGGCCACACTGAGGCGACACCCACCACTTTTTCTCTCCAGGTATCCCCAGCCAGGGGAAGCTGGGCGTCGCGCCGCCGCGGCGTTTACTGCTGTGCGAAATTCGTCGAGAAAACCGCTCCATGTATCCCGGCCTTTATAGGCTGTGTTTCTGTATGCGCGCTATCGCCAGAATTTTCGTACTCGTCATGAGTCTCTATTGGCCGTTAGCAAATAGAAATGTAGCGTTTTTCCTTGTAAACCATAAAGTTTGTAATTTATGTGTTTTCAGCTCTTCTATCACCTTTTTTTCTAGTTTGAACTTTCTGTTGCTCATAGGGTTGCGAATGATTATTTTTTCAAACTCTTTCAGGCTATAATTTTCCATGTGAGATGAAACAATGAAAAGACGCCTAAACGTTTCTTACCCACTCAAGCAGTACCACATCACCAGTCCTTCTCCGCCGTATCCACTCAGTTGTAAGAGGTGGTCAATCCCAAGTCGCCTCTAACTTGATCGGGATACCGGTCGGTCACCGTGTCCCAAAGTTCGTGAGATCTCATTGCTGTGTACGAGTTGTGGGACAATCTCACAGCTGGCAACCAGTTGTAGGAATTTGGTGTCGGGCATGAAATAAGTGGTAGCTGGCCCATGCCGTCGTCCGACTCGGCCACGCTTGGGACGTGGTTGTAGGGAGGAACTTGCTCTCATCGAGAACTAGGAGTACGGGATTTGTTTCCAACAGTTAGATTAAGATAGGAGATACATTTCAACAGTCTAGCATGACTGCAAAATGGAGCACAAAAGACAAAGCACCAAGCACACCGAGCAGCCGGAAAACGGCTGCTTAAACACCCTCTGTCCTCCCAGATCCCAGATGAGGGAAAACTGCCGTCCAATCGGAGCGTCCATAGTCGTTGAAGGCGTAGTCGATCTTCCTTTGAGGGGGAGGGTTCACACACTCCCATCTGCGCTTTAGATTCACAGAACACACCAAGCGGAGAGGGCCCTCGTAGACATGGGTTGTCACGCTGGACCCCAGCTGGCGCCTCTTGATTCCAGAGTTGACTCCTCAGGTAGCAGTCTCGACAGTCAGTTGACTGTGACGAATTCTGGGGCCCGTGAAAACGCACCACAGAACACCCTTTTCCAGGAGTTCTCTGGCTCCAAGTAGACCATGAAGGCGACAGAGGACCAACTAACAATACTCGGTCCGCCAAACGTGGCTAACCTTGCTGGCGTCGCCGGTTCTCCGAAGGAGGTGCATGGTCGGTTAATCTTGCTGGCATCGCCGGTTCTACGAAGGAGGCGCATTTTTGGTTCTCCAAAGCGACTCGTCCCAGCGGGCCGGGAAGGGTTCGAAGGTCGCTACCCCCGCAGGAGGATCGTAACAGCTGCAGCAGGCTGGGTAAGGTTCGTAGGTCAGTACCTCTGTAGGCCGATCGTAACACCAGTGATACTCGTCAGTGTGTGTGCGTGCGTGCGTGCGTGCGCGCGCGTTCATGTGTGGAGGGAAAGAGATAAGTAGAAGGCAGGGAGGTTAACCAGAATAACGTCCGGTTGGCTACCCTACACCGGGGGAATGGGAAAGGGGGGAACAAAGGTAACAGGGGAGAGAGGAGGGAAGGAAAGAAGGAAATTGCGGTGAGTACGCTGACGTGTGTGGTCTTACAGAAATTGCATTAATAGTCACAGATGGTCGCACAAGCCCATCTTCCTTAAGAAGCACAGAAGCGCCTTCACCGCTGTATGGGCCGACGGGCGATGGGGGCGGTGTTCCAGCAGCACCTGCACAGAAAGCGGCCGATTGTCCAGTTTTTGGAAAGCTTTGGCAAGTTCTTGTGTCTCTGGGGTGTATCGTGGTCGGTGGCACAGCAGCTGGTCGATGTTTTCTTGTGTGTGCGTGTATGTGTGCGTGTGTGAAACGGTGCTCCGCTCCTGCTGCGCAGTTATTAGGTCCACATGACGCCATCGAAAAGCGGGCCACAGTGGCCTGGTATCGCGCTATGAATAATGTGAAGCATGAACGACGCTAAGTGTGGTGACAAAAACGTGTCGTATCGGCAAGATCAGAATTTACGTCACTCGCATTATGCTGTCTTGTGCGGTCTCCCGGCGGCGCACAGTTCGATCACTTAAATCAGTGCGTTTGGACGAAGCTACGACACTCGTGTGTAATTAGCGGTGTAAGTGCATATCGCATGAATTGTACTGAAGGATTGAACGAACTTCACATCAAGGCGGTGGTGCTTGCAGCATACGGCTGGGAACTCAATACTTATGTCATTTAGTGTGACTTCCTTATTTATGTTCAGCCACAGCGCGCATATCCGCAACTGCCAGGCTTCGACTCTGCGTTAGTGATAGTTCTGGCTTCACGTGTTTTAATTACTGGAAAGAAAAGTGGAAAAATACTTACCCAGGGAGTGTTCAGGCAAGGCGACACAATCTCTCCATTTATATTCACTGCATGACTAGAAGAGGTATTCAAGCTTTAAGATTGGAAACGATCAAGAGCGACGATCAACGGCGAATGTCTCGACAACGTTCAGCTTGGCGATAAAATTTTACTGTTGAGCAACGCTGGGGACACATTGCAACAATTTATCGAGGACCTCAACCAAGATTGTGCAATAGTAGGTTGAAAAATATTATGCAAAAGACAAAGGCAGTGTTGAATAACCTGCCGAGCCAACGAGAATTCACGGTCGGCAGTCAGCTTCTATAGTGTGTACAGGAGTGAGATTACCTAAGTCAATTGCTCAGAGGGGACCCTGATCATGAGACGAAAGTTTACAAAAAAATTAACATAGGTCGAGTGCCGACGGCCAAAATTAACAAATCATGACCGAAAGCTACCTTAAAGTGTACAATAACTTCATTCTTCCGTGCCTAACGCTGAGAGAGGAAGAGAGAGAGAGAGAAATAAACTTCATTACAGGCGTATTACAGGGGCGCGCCATTATAACCATGTTTTATCAAGCCAGCAACCACCCAACTCATCTCAATCTCTTAACCGCACAAAGGCACTGTGACCACCCTCAATTCCCATGCTTGTGTCGAAATAAACACTTTATTCTATTTTATTCGTTACAGCTGCCACGTGACCACGGTAAGGATTGCGAGCGTGGCCTTTTATGAGACCCAGATCGTTCCGGCCGTGAATGTGAAGTGGACGGCTGTAACTGGTTTCTTGTTAACAAGCACGGGCAAATTTTGAAAAGGAAGCATTCACTTTACGGAAGGAAAGAACCCTAGGAGTGAGCGCGACGTCCGGCAGCTCGCGTTTCTCTAGGTGAATTTTCTTGCCCCAGCTAAGCAACATTCTCTGACGCCACCCTTCTCTATTTTCGCAGCCCGTCGACATTAGACTTTTGGATAAAAAGAACATGCACGTGGTTAGTCCTTGCGCCACCGTTCTGCACCGTGGGTGGGGCGGCTAGGACTTTATTTTTGCCTATCACAATGTGCGTTCTCATTTCCAGTAATCTTTATTTAATAACTTTTTTTTCAGTTCAGTTTCAGTTTATTCTTCATTCAAATAACAATGAGCATATACAAATAACAAATAGTATGCAGACGAGGGTCCCAAAGTCAATGACTGCAATTGGACCTTCGTCTCTCAGGGACATGCAGAGGAACCCTTCGGGCTGGAAGGACGACTGGCACAATATCACTGCGCCGCACGATCTTGTATTCACGCGGCGTGCGCTATATTCTGTGGAAGAGCCGTGGGAATTCCTCGACGACTGTTTCAATGCTGCTCGTAGCCTCGTTTTTATAAGCGCGCTGGACGATCCCTAGCTTCTCGCTGGTTGCCAAGCCCAAGATTGTACTGTGGTTTTTTTACAACAAAGAATACAGCGCACGCGCTGTGGTCGCCAACCAGGACGGGTGCAGAAAACATTCCGATGTGCTTGATTACGTTACCACCGTAAGATCTCAGAACGGCACCACTTGGCTTCAGAGTAAGGGCCTTAAGTTTGCGGAACACAGTGCGGCAAACATTTGCCTGTGATCCTGTGTCCACTTTAAACCTCACCTTTTGACTGTGAATGCATGCGTCCCCTCGCCAGTAACTTTCTCTGTCAGCGGTGCCGATAGCGACGTCCAGTACCTCGAAGTCGTCCTTCTCAAGCTGTAATTCGAAAGCGTCGTCCTGTTTGCCACAACAAGATGCAAAGTGATTTTGCCCATTACACGTGTAACAGGTTTTTCCGTAGGCTGGGCAGCACCCCAAGGCGTGTCTTCGGTCACAACGCGTACACTGCGGGTCGCGCTTGGGCCCCGTCAGAGTTCTCTTCCTGGCCACGACAGCGGCCACATCCCAGTTCTTCGTTTGCCTTACGCCAGCCTTTTTGACGAGATGAGCTCTCTGCCGCCTTGCAAAGAGTGACAACCTTTCCTAACGTCAGGGTTTTGTCTCTGAGCGCCTTCTCTCGGAGCTTTGGCGAGTTGGTTCCGAACACCACCTGGTTGTGAACCGTATCTTCTCTCATGGTGCCGAACTTGCAGTGCGGCGCTTGTCTCTTTAGGGCACGTAAAAACTGTTCGAATGGTTCGGCCTCGCCCTAAAGACGCGAACAGAAGACAAACCTTTCGTGGGCTTCATTTTGTTGCTCCTCGAAATAGTCTTCGAACTTGGCAATAACGGTGGCGTAGTCTTCCTTGTCTTCTTCCTCTGTGAACACGAAGTTGTTGAAAACGTCCAAGGCTTCCTCACCGGCCACACTGAGCAATAGCGGACGTCTTTGCCGGCTCTAATCTTGGCTTGTCGGTGCATGCTGTGGCTTGACGAAAAAATTTGTACTTCTGACGAAATAGCTTCCAGCTTCTTCTTCCATCAGCTCTCAACTGCAGCGGTTCAGGCGGCCTTAGGTGCTCCATGGCGCCGGTCCGCCCGTTCAGCCAGTCCCGGAGCCTTTCGTTGTGGCTGGTCAGTTGATACCACTTCTGACACCATGTATCGTTCTCGAGTGGTACGCCAAGAACAGGCAGCCAGGGTGTCAGGCGAACAAGGAACTCCGTGTTTCATTTCGTGCTGTTATATATAGCAGTAGGTGGGGTTTAGTGCAGATAGAGGGAAAGAGCAATGACGCACGTGGCAGTAAAGCGTCCATAGATAGCTTGCGCGGTTTGAACAGATATGATACAGATACGATGTCAAAGTGTGATAGGCATCGAAACGTGGAGGTGTGGATCTTACGTAGTGAAATTTTCTAACATAATTTCGGAGTATCGGTAACCACGGCTTCTTTATGCTTTTACTTTTTAAGGCTGCTTTAATAACTCTACGTGCCCTCGACAGTGATCTTATGCGAAGGGAGCGCGCGTTTCGTCGTCTGTTGGCGGTCGATGAGATCGTCAACCAGCACTCTTGACGGTACCAACTGCCGAGGGAGCCAATGCTTAGCCTATGTGTGGCATTGAAACCACACCTGCAACCGCATGCAGCGCCATCACATACTATCGTGCTGCACGCGGTTGCAGGTGCGGTTCCAATGCCGCACATAGTAATTGTGACAGCACAGGTCTAACGATGAATGTCGCCGCTAGAGCAATTATCATTGAACCAATGTAGAGACGCATCGCATACTACAAGAAAACTTTACTCCAATACTGCACGTGGTTGACCGCCGTGCGCCGTTCCAGCAGCGCGGTCAGTCTGGAAGTTGCCAGCTAAGCAGCGCCACCGCTTCGTACAGAGGAGCGAAGGCTCACATTAGGCAACCTGAATAACTCACGCGATGACGGTCGTGCCCCTTAACTGTTACACCAAATGTACTTCGAGAAAACAGCTTCAAATTCAAGCGGAGCGGAATGATTCTAACAGTGTCTGGTTCCAAACCATATTCTAAAAGCAATATAAGGTTTTAAGATTTCGCGATGGCAAGTAAAATCTCGTAACGTGTGATAATTGCAAATATTTGCAGGGCTGAAAATTTTATTGTTACTCAAGCATGAGCCATCTCTATAGCCTCGGTCTGTAAACTACGTAATTCAGCAAATGCAGAAGCTTAGAAAAAGGAAGCTGGAGACAGCACATACTATGGGCCGACTTTATATGTACAGGTTTTATGTCCTGATCTATTTCTCTTCATACACTACTGGTGTGACCTGCGCGAACCTTCTGCTGTTGCAGAATTAAGGGCCGAGTCAAATGAATCATTGAAGTGCGCTGATAATTTTTCTACGTTCATATGAGACTAGAAAGCAGATTTTTAATGTATTGCATTATTAGTGCTGCCTTTCAGCAGCTAGTGCTCAAACAGGGAGTCCACGTTACAAGAAGCTGTCTCTTTACGAACGCGACCCCGCACATTGGGCACATTACAAACAAACACGACGTACGTAGTTTCGGTATTCACCAGAAATCTATTTTAAAGGTCAACTACAATGCGCTTTTGGGTTGCATAATATACGTTTCCGATAGTGTAGGCATCACCACGGTGCTTTTCGGGCCCTTGGTTCCGCAGAAGTGGTTGTGCTCTGACTGCTGTATTTACTCTCTGACAACTGCGACTTGAGGACAGGAACTTGAGAACACTTCTCTTGAGTTTTCCTTGAATGACAGCCTTGATGGTATCTCGAAGGTTGATGAGGCTCGACCTAAGCGTCCGACGCGGCAGCAGACATACCGTAGGCTTGAACGGACGTCAGTATTGTTTCCTATGAATGTTGCTGCTACAGGGCTATAATTGCTTTTTGGCTGCAAAAGTTGGCCGCAACAAACTTTTGTCTAGCCGCATGCTCGTTTTTTGTGGTTGTCAGTGTCGAGCGCCACCCGTGACAGCATACGGCAGCTTCCGTGAAACATTTCACGTTTGAAGTACAAGTGGGTGCGTCACATAGAGGTTGTAGTTATTGACCTTTGCGATAGATATACTTCCACTAAATCAACAGTAAAACTAAACTAAAGAACACCGCCATTACCGCCCTCTGGAAATAACACAAACCTGGAACGTTGACAAACAGCCGCCGCATGGAAGAATAAAAATCCATCGTGTTTATGCTGCTTGAGAAGCATAGTATATGAGTAGGATATATGATATATGCTACTCATTATAACTACTTTAGCCGAGATAAATTATAATTGCAGTTGGCAGTAAATGCAATGTAATCCCTTAGTGTTTCAACTTTTACTCTCTACAAATTTTAGGTGGAAACCAACAGCAAATAGTTATTCACTCGATTGCAGGTTTACCGCAGTAAGACCCATTTCCTTAATTAGCATTCCTTGGAATATAATGGATCATACATTATACTCGCAACTATTTACTTTTTTTTAAAGTAATGCCTTTTACACATTATCAAGCATGGCTTCCGACGCTCTTTTCCTGCGAAACGCAACTTCTTTTCACGCATTCACTGCGTGCTATACTAGATCAGGATTGCCGTGCTGATTGTATTCTTGTTGATTTTTCCAAGGCGTTGGAAAAAGTCATAAAGTACTAATGTATAAGCTGTCCTTACTTAATTTGTATCGTACTCTACCAGTGTGGCTCGAGTGTTTTCTTACGAACCGCTTTCAGTATGATACAATTTATATCCACGAGTCACCACTATCTGAGGTAAGAGCTGGTGTTCGTCAGGGTTCTGTTTTAGGTCCGTTACTCCTTCTAATTAATGTGAATGACTTGCCTAACCAAGTGGACACTTATATGCAGACGACTCTGTTCTTTACCGCGAAGTCCGTGTCCTCAGTGACGAGCAGGCCTTAGAAGCGGGCCTTGATTCTGTCGCAGTTTGGTGTAAAACTTGGAAAATGGAACTTAGCCTGAGCAAATGCAAACTAATGCGCGTTTAACGTCAGAATATTTGTCCTCCGTCTTACAGCTTAAACAATATTTTGCTAGAGAAATTATCTACCTATAAGTACTTAGCTGTTCTCATATCTGCTGCTCTGACTTGGAAACCCCACATTCACTCGATAATCTGTAATTCTAAGCGAATGTTAGGGTATCTTCGGCGGAACTTCTCTAAAGCATCTGCCCCTCTAAAATATTCACGTATAAGACACTTCGTTCATTCATTCAAATAACTTTGTCCGATAAAAATTAGAGTATGCAGATGCAATCTGGTACTCTAACCAAGCCAACCTATCTCAAGACTTTGAACTTGGCCAGAATAACGGAACTCGCTTTATCCTTTCTAATTACAATCGCACAGCCAGCGTAACACTAATAAAAATAGCTTATCATTGTCATCACTGTCATTACACCGAAATGCTTTCCATCTCTGTCTTTTACATAAAAGTTACAACCACATGTCTTTATTAGATCAGCTCATTTCAACACCCATCTGTTATGCGTCTCGGATTGACCACAAAAATAAAGTCGGCTGCATCCGCTGCAGTACGAAGACTTTCTACAATTCTCACATGCCACGCACAACTACAGACTAGAACCACCTCCCTGCTTCTATTGCATCTGTCCCGGACAGTACGCTTTTTTCGAAAATGCCTGTATGATTATTTTTCTTGCAGATATTAACGCCTGATACACTTATTTTTCTTGTTCCAGTACGTATCATATACATCTGCAATAAAGATATATATATATTTTCGCGTAGCGCACATTCACTGGGCCCTTTACAATATGTACGCCTCTATCATATTGTTGACCATTAGTGTTTATCTTTTTCTTTCTTTCACCCTTTCGGTTCACTACACACTACACTTGTTTAATGTCAGGCCATCTTTACTGTTTGTTATATTTATGTTTTCCAGTGTTCTTATATTTCTTAACCCTTGCATAATGTTTTCATTATTTTCTTTCTTAATTTTCAATTGCTTCTTTAATTGTAACCCCACTTCCCTCTTTAATGCTTCGACGATTGAATGTATCAATAATAAATTAATTATTTATTAATAAACCGCGTATTTTAATATCATTGCGTTATGTTCCCGCTTAACAAAATCTAAAGAAATGCACAAAATGTGCGCAACATTGATCACCTGATAGTCTTTCTTATCTTTTCCCTTCTTTTTTTTGTGTGGCGCGTCTGCTACGTACGTGAATGCCGAAGAGCACGTGAAGAACAAAACAGAGAATAGTGACGTAACTTCATGGATGAGGCTGCTGAACTTATCGAAGCACAAATTGGTTTGATAGCGCTTTCTTTCTTTCTTTCTTTCTTTCTTCCTTTCTTTCTTTCTTTCTTTCTTTCTTAATTTGCTTTTTGTAGAACGCCAAAGCTTTTAGATTGCAAGCGCTCTTCGCGATAAACGCTCCAAGGTTGAGTTGCTTTCTTGGTACCAACGCTCGCTTCTCCCCTGGCGGAAGGATTGCGCCTCAGGCGGGTGTGCGTTTAAACCACTCCCCAGCGGGATCACGTATTCGTCTCGTATGTAGACGGTCTTGTTTGCGATGCCTGTGGCTCTGCCGGCACAGAAGAGGACTACGCATAATGCGTGAACTGTCATGACAGCGATGGAATATTAACACAAATTTGCCGATACCGTCGGGTAAATTCCGGCGCTTCAGGAGGTGATAGTGTCAGAAAGGCAGACGGGAACGCAGACACACATAGGTAAACGCACTCACGGTGGTGCGACGGCGCTGCTTAGAGTAAGGAGCCTAAGGACAAGCGGTACACTTTCAATTAGGTAGAAAAAGGATTAAACTGGCGGGTTTGATTTTGTTTTCTATTGGCTGGCTCCATTTGCTAATATTATGTACGGCATCAGGATTGGCTGGATTTACTCGTACAAACATTCCTTCCGTAAGTGATTCTTGTGAACACGGGCCTTGCATAATGTGCGTCCCCGTATATGCACTTTTCTAACAACGGAATAATATTTTGCTACAACGTAAAAGGGAAAAAAAATAATGATGACAAAGTTTGGCGTTCGATAGCATTTTTGGCAACATCATTTTCAGAGCACGTGCTCGTCTCCAGAAGAAGCTTTCCTAAGGGCGTTCTTAGCTTGGAGCTTGTTAAAAAAGTCGGTTATAACGCGGTAGCTTTAATGGCCCCGTATCGCGGAAAATTCAGGCTTAGAAAAAGTTTATTTCGACAAGAGGCGCTACGAATAGTGATTCACAACCACGGCACCACTCCACCAGGACGATAGCATATAAAAAACAAAACACGGCACGTCTTAAAGGTAGTGTCCCAGTCCTCACTCACCAACATATAATCACATATACCCACGGAAACACACAGTTACACATAAAATAAATGTCACATGCATATACAGTTTACACAGTGGTTACGACGGCGTCCAGCGTCGACCGCCTTGTGAGCGAAAAATTATTCCGAACCACGCGCACCCAACCACGCAGGCCCTCCGTGTAACGCAGAAGCGTTAGAGAACTAATTGAATTTCTCAACGTAAAATGCGTCAGAAAAATTCTAAAGTACGACTTGTACACAGCCTAAAGACACGATAGCGTCGGATTGTAATTTGAATGTACGAGAAAACATAATTCTGTTAAGCGGAAACTAAAAGAGAAACCCCTTTTCCAGGGTTTCTACCACTCATAGAATGGCGTGCCCGGTTTCTTGCAACACCACCCAGATGGCGCTCGCCTTCGCGCATCCGTACTCATCCGTGGCCCACGCAAGAGGCCGCGTTTTTACTAGAAATCTCGCCTTCGTGCATAGCGTTTGCCGGTAAACATTACGGTGACATAAGCTGCATTTTCCAGGAAGCGTGAGAAGGAATCAGGGATCTTTGAATGCTGCCACGTTCCACTCTTAAAGGCGAACGTAAGCGTCCTCCAAATTTTGGTCATCTCGCGCAACCAGACACCTTTTTTTTTTGACAGGAAGGTTTTGAACCAGTAACTTTCTTTAGCTGATTTGGCAACTTTAGGTGGAAATCGGTCGAACTAGCCCGAGATAAACCAGAAGAACAGTCAACCTGGCCAAATAAGTATATTCTCGCTACAGCGCATCGCAGTCAACGTGGACTACTGGGTGTGTGCCCGAATCGACAACTTACTGATCGCTGCTGTCTGGCCCAGTAGACAACTTGTGTCGCTGGATATGGGCCTTGCTGACTGGTTATGTGCCAGACATCTTCGGCGTTACGCACGTGATATTGGTAGAGGTCAAATCATGATCGATCGCCAAGAATGTGCCATGGTTACACAAGCGGCATGCAGCCTTTAAATAGCTACGAAATAGAAAATAAAGACACCTCCCGGATCACTCAATCAATATGCGCGTTTAATTTGTCGTAGACCTTCCGCTATTGCACGTTGTCACTTGATGGACAGCCACTGTAACAAAGAGTGTGCAGCCAAGATAGGAGAGGTAGTAGAGGCTACTACGAAGTCTCAATGGGTTGCAGTGTTTACAACAAGACGCTTATAAAATATGTCTCGGTATCATACGGTATTGTGGTTGGCAGCAAGATCGCCACTTCGTGTGTCTGCTGATGTGCCCATAAAGTTGGGGATTCACTGATGGCATGATATTCGTCATGCTCTATAAGAAATCTATCCCTGACTCTAACAATCATCTTCAATGGTTTCTGCCTCAATTTTTTATTCCTAAAGGGGTCATGATGCAGTCGCTCAGCGTTTCGCGTTTTATCATTGTAATTGAGAACCGAGATTGAACGGAGGGCCAATATGGCTGCACACAAAATAGGAAAAATAAAATCTAGGATCTCAGCGTGCATCCTACCTGGAAATTTTAATCTTAAAGCGCTGTCGCTACGCACCCTCCTCCCCCCCTCCTTCCGCCGTAAGCAACCCCCATTCTGGCTTGATTTGTGTGACGTCAGGAAAAGCGGGGTCATGTCGTCTGCTCCGAAACAGTCCGAAATCGCGTCTTGCCCCCCACGCTTTGGCACCGAACGGCGCAGAATGGGCATCGCCGTTGAATAGGGTCCGCACTTTTATCACTCGTGCGATAGAGGCAGCACAGAGGTAAGAACGCCCGCATAAAATATAACCGGCTACCCTTCACAATGTGTATGCAAAATCTAGACGATGCATAGCTACCATGACGCATTTCATGCTCCTGCCATCACTTCCGGTGCGTGAAGTATATCAAAGAATGGCCTTCAAGATCAGCTTTCATCACTGCCAAGGGGATCACTGCCAACGGTTTCCATCCATTGCTTGGCCTCCTTAGCCCACTGCCGCGCATTTTCCAGTTTTGAAGTCGCGTCAAAAACAGGGATGCGGCCCATATAAAGTTGGCGACGACACGGTAGACAGCAGCACCTCTAACCCGCAGGCCAATATCTGATGAATTCTCATTATTTATTCCTTATGCAACTAATTTTAAGTAGGCATCCACCCATTAGTCCAGGCGCAGAGCATCTTTAAACAGGCTATCGAATGCTTCCAGATCGTCTTTTTGAGCGCTCAATGATTTGGTTGTTACACCCAACTCCGATAAATCGAGCGACACCAACGACGCAATATCATTCAAATCTCCCTTATACAATGGTGATTTGACAATCATAAACTGGCGCGATAAGGTATCAAGGTTTTTGATGATGTTGAAAGAGCGCTTCGGTACTTTGAGCTCGTTCACATACTGATCATAGTCCGCTTTTAGACTGGAGGTATAAATATGCGTTGTGCATCGTCCCCGGATTGCCCCTGATACGGTGCTTTTAAGAATTTCCTCCGGGGATTGTGTCGTGGGAATGATAATGCCGTTGAGCTTCCTCGTGGTTTTCAGACTGTTATAGACGAAATCCGCAAAAGCCAGATTGCCGATCCATAGCGATAGGTAAGCCTTTGATATTACCTCCAGCTTTTCCCCCTCTTCACACCGTGCTTGCGACTTTCACCGTACACGGCGTTCCATCATGTTAGAAGTTGTTTGTTCGTCTACAGAATCACTGATTATACAAGCTGGTTGCCAGCTTCCTTCTTTAACTCATTTAACTTATTACGTTGTCTGGTGCTAAGGTTAGTATAGCTAAGATATTTATAGAGGGTTTCATGGTTAGTTGCATGGATAAGCTTATGAATATCTTTCGTTACCCAAATTAGGTTTTTGTATTCATCGTTGCCGCCTTTCGATAAAGGTAATTTATGATGACACTCCATTCACCTAATGATCAACTCGATGCCGGTGACAGCGCATTTCCCGTATTGTGCAACAAACAGGATATTCTGTTGTCATTGTATTTGGTACTCCTCTAACACCCGGGGTTAGAGACCAAATACTGCAACATTTTGTTGCTTACTGCTTGTTGTTAATTATTGATTTTTTGTCTATCTGTCGAAATGTATATAGAGAGCTGAGAGCTGCACATAGCTTTCTTCGATTTGACAAACCCTATTGGCAAAAGTATTCTTCTGAAGACCATGCTTAATTGCGACAATTTGTCGTATCCAAGTCGGGTTAAGTGTTTAGGAATTTTACGCCTGTCTTTTATATATTTAGGTCTGAGCCGGTTGTGCACAGTTATTCGGGTACGAGCATTGATTCGCGCAACTACAGCAGTGCCTGGCTATTGAATAATAGTTATACATACCTAATACGTAGCTGTTAGTTATGCTTACAGCTAAAGACTTATCAGTTGCTCTTTGGATATCGCGTATACGCTTCTTGTATTCATCGTGAATTTTCGCATTAGCTTTCTTGCTTATGTACAATTTGATGACAAACTTATCCGTTGCACCCATTTTACAGCCCTTCTTTTTTTATCCTTTTTAACCGCTTTTAGTTTAAATCCAAGGAATTCAATGTACTCCTTACGGAAATTAGTGATTCTGAACTCTTCGCTGCTTATTTCTAGCCCTAATCTTTCCTTAAGCCACATCCCGACTGCAATAAATAATTTGCGTGCACTTTCATAGCTTCTGCAGAATATTTTAAAGCAATCTGCATAACGAACTATGTAGCATTCTTTAAGTTTTGTAGAATTTTTAAGTGCAAGATATTTACGGTCTTGCATGGAGTATTGGTATTGTTTCGATGCACTCCCACTGGCTAGCTATCCACAGATCAAGTTTATTTAATACCACGTTGCTAAGCAACGGCGATAATAAACCACCTTGTGGTGTACCTTTAGTAGGTTTTCCAAGACCTTCACCTTCCGATTTCAGGATTGTTGTTATAACAATGAGTAGCGCTTTATCACGTATTCCCATCGTCCATAATTGTTTGATAAGCTTTAAATGGTTAACTTCACCAAATAAGAATTTTATATGAATATCAACCACATATAATGCAAATCTGCCCGATTTACGAGAAACATAAATCTTGCTATTGCGTCTTTAGTGCTCTTGTGAGGTCTAAAACCATAACTGTGCTTATAGAAATTAGCTTCACATGCTGGTTCCAGTATTTGCCGGATTGACTGTTGGATTAGGCGGTCTTTGATGGTGGGTATTCCAAGTGGCCGTATTTGACCGTAAGGTTTTGGTATTTCTACTCTCCTAACTTTTTGGGGCTGATAGTTGAGCACTGAGTTTTGAATACTGGTCAAAAAGCTTTCCTTCCTCATTTCCTCCAGATCTGGAGTTATTTTACCATCACAACCTGTGGTGATTGAGCCTTTATTGCTTTTTATGTTTCGATAAGCATTGATTATATTTGTTGCCGACGATATTAACCACATAAGGTCATTAAACTTTTTACTCGCTTTGCATATTTCACACAACTCATCCAGTATTTGCAGGGTATTATAATATTCACTATTCCTCAGAGTTTGTATGTTCAGTTTTTTTACACCTGTTACCATGCCTTTACGACCAATTGACAATATCTGCTTTCCTCCTGTTTGGGATGGATTTGCACGTTTTGTCATACCCGAACACTGCTATTCATTCTGTAAACTACTTATTTATTGCTAACATGACTAGTGCTGTTGCCCCATACCGATTAAGGCATTTCATCGCTCGTACCACCACTCTCACTGGAACATAGCAGTTTAATAATCATACCTGATATTTATATCTGCTTGGCAGCCCGTGCTATCTGTGTAAATACGGCCTTCCAGCTTTCCAAGTTCCAAATTTTCTATCTTTACATATACCCTTAGGGCATGGCTGCGAGCTTGTCTGCTGATGATGCGCCTGCAACGTATCAGGGGCCTTCATAGGTAGCATTTTATTACTCAACACCACAGACTATCCTGTCGGATAATCATACATTTCTGTATGTCATTCTTCTAGACCCTCACATTCGCCACTTATTCATGAACTTTTATCCCATTCTACCCATAGGTATATTGTAGACCCCCGGCCTATGCGCTCGTAGCCACCTCTGGCTTACTTTTCCTGTTTTACCACTTACGGAGCGTTTCAGCCGATTTCACCAAGCTTAGCACTACATTTCCATACCAAGGCTTGCAGCCCCTTGGAGTATTAGTTGAGACCCTTCAAAGCGTTACCCTTTCATTTGATCTTCTCGAAAATCAAGTTTCACCTATTACACTTCCTTGACAAGATTGTTTAATAATTTCAATTACTTATCAATAAAAAAAAATCTACATTGCAACCAAAAAGAAAACAACCAGTGAAGGTTATGGCGACAAAAAAAAAAAGCTCGAAATAGAGCATTTCTTTCAGCGGAACACAGGCGGGTGGCACAAGGTTTAATTGAGGGTGCGCTCGCACTGGCGCTCAGTAAGGGTAAACTGTACTTGTGCTCTTCCAAAAAAAACAGTTTCCTGCGCATACGCTCAGTCACTCAACCTAGTTTTTGCCTTTTTCGCGGCGTTTAACCTTGAACACGCTGCGAGCGCAGCCCTTTTTTTATACAGCTGCCTTGACCCGCGAAATGTATTTCGCACGTTCCGAATATTTTACATCTATTTAAATATTTTTCTAGAGGCAAGAGGTACAGGGTCCTGAATAATTCGCTGCGCGTATTCGAAAAAGGCTTTCGCGCTCACCGCTGCACTGTTCTTGCTCAAATTTTGCAGAACGATCGCATTTCGGCGTCGACTTCGTTTAATATAACATTTGGCACAGTTAAGTGCCTGGTTTTTAAAAAAATTGGCAGAGGCTTAGCTTGGCTAAGCCTAGTGGATTGCGAAAGCAATCTTCTGTTCAGGTTGTAGAGTTCCATACTGCTCATCGAACGTGTAGATGCAGTCTCGTCGCCATTTAAAGCATCCATAAGGCTTGCTGTCGAACGATCAGGTGTCGCCAAAGTCGCGTCAGCCTTGAGAGCATGCATGATACTTGTAGATGCACCCAGATCAAGAGATGTTGAACGCATTCGCCTGGCTGCATAATATGCACGCCGTTTAGCTAAACGTTGTTCCCGCTCTTCATCCGTTTCTTCCGCACGCCGCCGCTTCTTAGCTGCAGCACATCGTTGCAGCTTCACTTTATACACATCATCCGACATACCGTGGAGGATTCGCTGGGACGACATGGGACGACTGAGACGAGCCGAGTTGGGGGCCGCTTTTCCACAGCTGGCATGACGTCACGTACAGCGAGCGCCCCTCGCGTCAGCGGCGCGCAGCTGCAGCATGGAGGATTTGTTGGGATCATATGCCTGGGACGATCGCGACGAGCCGAGTTGGGGCCCCGCTTTTCCACAGCTGGTATGACGTCACACATAGGTCACGCTAAAGGTCAATGGTGGATTCTCCGGGACGACGGCCAAGAGCGGAAACCTCGAGCGGTATTGCTTTCGCAATAAAAAATATCCCATAATTTCGGCGTTTATAAAGATGCAACCTGCTGCCGCGACGGCGCAAGCATAAACATGTGTCGCCGCCTGCCGTCAGCTGCAGAAAGCAGACTTTCAGGGAGGGCAGTCGCTTGTTCCAGGAGCGGGCAACACGCGGCAGCCCTCCCTGAAACGCTGCTTTCTGCAGGCGCCGAAAGAAGTTTGTGCTTGCGCCGTCGCAGCAGCACTAGGCTGGACGCACGGCTACAGTGTACTAGATAAGGGGCAGTGTGTGCAGGAAGCGCTCGCTCCTGAGGCGCTTCATGAAGATAGCACGAGGTGGCGCTGTATGAACATGGTCTGTTTCACAGTGGAGGAAAAGAACTAGGAAGCTTACCAGCAAGTATGCGGCCTGTAGGGTGGGCAACACAGCAACAAAGAACGTCAAGCGGAAAGTCAGAGAGGCTGAAATAATCTCATGGGTGGCGGCAATGGAAAAGAAACCTGCCATGAGTAACTACTTAAGAGGAAAAAACGAAATCCGGAAAGAAACAATTTATGATAACTCAAAGGGAAGCTCATTACTTTTCGAAGCGAGATCGGGATGCCTTAGAACGCGCACCTATAAATCGAAATATAAGAAGGAAGAACAAGCATGTGCTCGCTGCGGTAAAGCTAGGGAAACGATGGAGCATGTTTTATTAGAATGTGAAGACGTCAACCCATGGTCGATTTAGGCACCACTGGCCTCCTTGAAGCCCTTGTGTTCAGCGAGGGCAGTGGAAAAGTAAAGATGTCCGCAATACGGATTACTAAGAGGCGATTGGAGGCTTGGTGGAAGAAAAGTAGGGAAACGACAAAGAACGGAGACGTACGAAAGCACAGTTCGCAATAGGGGATCAGAAAATTTAGTTGTGTGAGTTCACCGTGTTTCTTATTTTTTTATTTTTATTGTTTAACCTACGTAGGACATTAGGCAGTATAATAGCAAGAGCTTGGTGGCGCAACCCCCCGCCCAGTTCCAAAGGGGACGCTCATAACATCCATCCATCCATCCTGTACGGAACGGACGGCGCAGCGCCAGCGCTGCATGTTGATATTTTGATAACCAATTTCTGTCGCAGTCAAATAGACGTGCGAATGCTCGGTGGATGTTAAGATGCATCCCCGAAACTCACTTCATGTAAGAGATGAATTATATGTGCACTCCTAGTGCATCTGAACGCCCATTAGACGGATTTATTAACCTGACAGCAAAGGTTTTGTAGACACCAAAGTGGCGGCGTAAAGCCGTTAAATTTGTTTTGAGCCATGCTGCCACGTAACCAGAAATCATTCGGACGGAAATCTCGGCTGGAAATAACGCCGTAGTAAAGGACATCGAACTGATTAAAACCAACTCGGATTCCAGGTGCACGCATTTTCTTTTGCGGTTCGCATTCATAAAAAGCGGCCGCGGCATCCGCGACCCAAAGTCAAGCGCTTATTGTTTTGCCTTCTCTTCTACAACAGCGGCTGAGGAAGTATGTACGTACATAGCCCAAAGCCAAAGAGCTTTCCTGCTTGGCATTTACTTTCTTTCGCCCTCGTTCTTTCATTCTGTTTCGCGAACCCCCCGCAACTACATTTGCAGAGTTTATTCGTGAATTGTTTTATTTACATCATGAAGTGCTCCCAAACGGCAGGCTCATGTTCGAGTATGAGACACACCGACATCCTACATTTCTATGTAAGGAAAAAACAGGTAGGAAAGACGCCAAGTAAAAGGGATCTCTGCAAAATTACATACAGTCTGCCAAAACACAGAAAAACAGTGCGAGTACATTCCATCCCAAGCAATCGAGACCTACAGCGGAATTAATATGCGCAAATGAATTCCTTAATTCATTTCTTAATTATATTGACAAAATTAGCTTTTTGAATGCACCAGAAAAAGTTGTGCATTCAGATAAAAAAGACAAAACAGGGACCGCATACATATGTTGCACCAGCCTGCTAAGAACAGTATAGCTAACTTTAAAGTGCAATTTCCTTTTGTCGTGCTTTTATTCACTGATTAAGACCTTTAACGCAAAAGTGCAGCCTTGTTAGGACATAAAAACGCAGAACTGCTGATGTGAAATCATCAGCATGTAATTTGCAGCCTATGGCACAGCCAAATTTAAAGCTTTCACTAGAATCATGACATCAACTATGCTGTCGCTGCAAAGCTTCTCTTTGCTGAAGAATGTTGTAAATATATTCCCTCAAGTTTCTTTAGTGCTTCAAAAAGTAACTTCGAGAGATGCAGCAATCCTCCCCGGTCACAAATTTCGTGAATTTTGAGACTCTGCTACTGACACTAGAGTTCTGCAAAAGAAGAGAGCGGCAGTCCTCACACTTGTTGCGAGTAAAAAATGTCTGCGCGACATACCCTGCCATATATAATGGATGAGGCGGTCATCACTCCTTTCCTCCCCATAAGCCCGGTGCTTTGGTGGAGTACTTGTTTAGCCTTTGCTCTACCAGCGTCAGATTTCCAGCTTCATCAAGTGACGCAACGTCCCATTCCTTGTCAGAATTATCAGGTGAGTGAAGTAGCGAGACAAAATCTTTACAGACATCTGTGTTCCCTGTGTGCATTGCCTTCGCGAAGATATAAAAAGACTGGCAATTCACAACAATAAAAAATTGAGACGGCGCAGGGTGATCGTTGGATCCGCGCGACTACCTCACAAGAAGTTCTCCAACTTATATTGGCTTAGTCTAGATGTCAATAGGTATTTAAAACCCTATCCTTACAAGTATTCTAACAGAGTCCAAGTGCTGCACAATGTCACACGGAGCCCATCTGCCGTCGATTGGCTCAAGAAGCCGCAAAGAGCTTTTGCATGTGACTCCCAACGAGACAGAACTTCGAGGAATTCCTTCAGTGACCTACAGAGCAAGCACGCTGCAACCGGCCGCAACACACGGAGAACGCGTCCGTACAGCCCGTGTGACTGCAGCGCCGCCGCATACATCCGGGACCTGTCTACGCTCCCGGCCTCAAAGCAGTGCGTGGCGCGTTCCGCCGTCTGAAAACACTGCCCATATTCTAGTACACTGTAGCACGGCATTAGAGATGCCACAACGTTGTGAACATGTATATACGCACCTCATCCTCATATCATCATCATCATCATTTGATAGTATCATCACGTAGTTCAGCAATTGCAGAAGCTTAGCAAAAGGAAGCTGGAGATAGCACGTGCTATGGGCCGACTTTATATGTGCGGGTTTTATGTCCTAATCTATTTCTCTTCATACACTGCTGGTGTTACCTGCGTGAACCTTCTGCTGTTGCGGAATTAAGTGCCGAGTCAAATGAATCGTTGAAGTGTGCTGATAACTTGTCTACGTTCATATGAGACTAGAAAGCAGATGTTTAATAGAGAGTTCTAGAATAGGGGCCCCAAACGTTTTTGGGGCCCCAAAGAAATAGCGTCGAAGCCACTGCGCATGCGCAAGACGCAAACTGCCTTTGGGTTATGCGTTGGGAACGCTATTTCACCGATTTAGCGGGAGCCCAAATAGCGGCCCCAAAAGCTTTGCGTCGGCAAACATGGCGGCACCCATCGAAGCGACGGCTCTAACCTAGCACCAAACTGGGTTCGATTCGCGGTAACGCGTGAAGTTCGCAAGCTAGGAGAAGTCACTGCGGTTATCGCTTTCTATCAACTAGCGTGTGTTATGAAGATTGACTTATTAGACGCCGCTGATTTTGAATTCGATTGTGGATTTTATGGCTCGTAGGCCTAACACGGCTAAGCTTGGCTGATGAAGGCTAGTAAAGTTGGTTTGCTCAAACCTAAGCGCAACTGATTGTTTGCTGCTTACAGGATAACCTCTAAATTGTAACGAAATGCGAATACACGAAAGTCAAAATTATTATTCCTATCATAAAATGGTATATTTTATTTAATTATTTCTAATAGCTTTTCTTTGACGCCGTAGTGGCGCTGTCAGCGCAAGACGCTATCCGCAAACGTAAAACCCTATTCTAAAGCTCTTCACTCCATAGAGTTAGTAGAACAACTCTAGAGGAAAAGCTGGGCCGGAAAAGTGGGAACCTCTAGGGCACCGCCCTGTTGCTACTGGTCAATGTGGCCAGCGCAATTACTGTTGAAAGAGCCGAAAACAAGTACAGGTCACCTTATGCTTTGTCATCTAAAAACGCATACCTGATGGCTTTATGAAGATGGTGCGTTAATATTAAGTTTACAAAAAGCGATCGCTAAGTCCGTGACTTATCTAAATCACGATGTACGCATTCATGCAATAAAGGATGACGCGAATTTCGGTTTCGAATCTGTTTTTTGGAAGCGTAGTAGTTTCGTACAGTTTAGGTTTGACATGCGATCGCGCGTCGACATCGGACGCTATGGCACACTCGTGCCTTATGTGCCACCGAAGCCCCGACGTGCTCTGGCATATACCTTCACATGTAAGTAAACGAATGTATCTCCTTGTTGAGAATATCATGCGAGTAGGCAGTTCTTGTGGTGCATCACAATCGTTTGAGAAGCGCCACAGTAGAGCATTTTTCTACATGCGGAGCGGTGTTTTTATTTGCAGGTTTCCCTTCAGTAGGAAATTGCTGGACAGGCGGACCAGCGCCACGGAATTGTACTGGCGAAGCCACAAGCAACTCAAAGAATCTGTTTAATTGTTGCACTTTGAACAATCATGCTTCTACAAAGGCCACAGCAGAAAAACAGCCTGATGCCAAGTATTGCCACGAAGTAATCAAGAGGCGAGTGCCTAATGCGGACGAAATCGAGTGCATCGAGACTTAGAACGACAGAAAGCTGAGCTAGTTGGTAAGGATTTATTATGCAAAACAGAGGTCAGGCGTGCAGACTGGACACAAGAGTAGAGAAGTCGGCGGCGCTCGTGTTGTTTGCTTGTAACTACTCTACTCTTGTGTCCTGTCTGCACGCCTCACCTCCGTTTTGCATAATGAGTGCATCAACCCACATATTAATAGCGTAGGCGTTTTATTAACTGTGCAATATTTTAAACACTTCCTTGCATGCCATTTCATGTGGCATATCTTTTCTGGTCACAAATGTGTGCAGCGAATCAATTTGCATGATCGACTCCGGGCCTGTGGGACCGTTCACTTGCACTTGATGCTGAGTCTTTTACATGTATCCATAAACTGCAGATATGCACATCGGATCCATGCGAGCATTTTCAAAATTCAATTATTTTAGACAACAGGCACATATGCAATACTGACATAATCTCAAATACCACTAAGCAGCTGGGACACATTTTTGTTGACCATACTCGCAGGTAAAATAAGTAGATCATGTGGACAGCTCCAGCTCATATTCCTTAAATCAAGTGTGTACAACGGGTATACGCAAAAATATTTTTTTTTTTCTCGCGCGCCAATTATTTTGTTGTATAAGCAAGAGAACCCACCACGTTAGTGTAACGTATCGTGTACATCACACTAATATGTGCTTTAATTTACCAAGTGAGATGAGTTACTTTTAGGACTCATTCAGTCATATCACACTGCAAGCTGCATTCATCAATCTTCAATTGAATTTTGCAAATGTTTAATGAAACATGTTTCCATTTTATGCAGATATGCAGTGGCAAGCCCTTCCATGTGTTCAAAGGTAAAATTTAAGCTCTAAATTAAAGAAGACATTTCTAGTCAGAGACAAGCAAAAATGGTGAATGCAGAGTATCAGAAGCCGAAGGTACAGAAATTATGAGAAGTGTCGAATGATTTTATGGAAAGACTTGTATTTGAAAATGCAAGACTATTTAGTGGAGGTCAAGCAAGTCAATATAGGTAGAATACTCTGCAAAATTATGCGAGTGAGGGGATGTCAAACAATTAATGGGCCAGGAAATGCATTGTTTTTCTGCAAAACAAAAGCTGATTGCCATTACATGTCACTTTAGCATGATGAGACTGCTGCTTGATAAAATCAGAAATAAACCAAAAAACAAGACGCAAAAATAAAAAACATTTTAATGATGCTCTCTCCACACTGGGATAAATAAAAACAAACACCACATCTAATGTGGACATATCAGATGCCTTGTGAAACACTAAAGGAAAAATTCAGTTTTGAGCTATGGCACTTGCCGCATAGATGTGGGGGGCATTGCGCTAATAGTGATAGTTACCACTGCATTTAGAAATTGAAAGCATTCACGCAGACAAGGATGATTCTACCACTTCAGATGCCTCCACCAAGTGTTACAATGCTGCACGCAGCCATACTAAGGATCTCGCAGCAATACCTGCAGGTAAAAAGCAGAAGCAGTCAAAGTGCTGGTGTGTACTAGACACTATGTTTGAAAACTTTTAGGCAAGAAGAGTGCAAGAAGCAGACATAACAACTGAATTTATTTCAATAATTCCTTATTTGAATGGTCTTTTCTTTTTGCTTAGACAATGCCTACGCCTAGCCACAGCAGCTCCCTCATACAGACTCTGCAAGCCAAGAGGCCGTGGAGGCAAATGCAGGTGAGAGGCAAGAAACAACAGCACTGGTATCGACATTCATCTAATTTCTTTCTATTTCTTTCGTTTAGGCAGCCAGCACACCACGAACAGTCACCTTGACCGCAGGTGTGTCACCCTAGTCGCCAAGGAAACATTTGAGGGAAAGCGACAGGCAATGTGAACAGCCACTTCTCCATGTAAACAATACTCTTTTTCTCGGATGACTCCTACGCCTCGCCACGCCAGCACACTTATGCACAAAGATGCCGCGGAGGCACGTGCAGGTCAGAGGCAAGAAGCAGTGGCACTGGTGTCGACATTCACCCAATTTCTTTTTCTTACGCTGAGGCAGCCAGCACACCTCGAACAGCCACCTTGACTGCGGGTGTGTCAGTAGATTCCTGTTGTACATATGCTCATAATGAACTTCAGTAAACTTGAACTAGATATTAACTTGAAGACAAATGGGACATTGATGCATTGTTTTTTTTGAACATTTATTGTACACATACAATATATGTTATACTTTGCAGTGCTACAGAGCGTATTTTGAAGCTTCCCCCTATATTTTGCACCTTTAATTGCGTATGTGTTGTGTGGCCCTCAATGCAGTTCATGTTGTAGCAGCTGCTTTGTCTGTGTATCGCACATTGGCTTAAGCTCGTGATATCCACATACTTCTCTCACATATACAAAATAAAGTTCTACGTAGTCCTAATGACAGTTACTGACAAGTTGACAACTTGAACTGGTCAATCCGTCCATAGCCTCCTCTATTTTTCAAAAATAAAGGAGGCTATGATCCGTCATGCCAAGGAATTGTATGTATACATAAAAAAAGGGGGTATGTGTGTGTGTGTGCTTGTAGTGGGGGGTATAGGATTAGGGCGGTACGAAAAAATGTACCAACACCGTCCTCGAGACCCATTCCGTTAAGTTACCGTAACAAAGCGTATTATGCATAAAGTTCACACAACCAACTCTGATATTACTACACACGCCAGGCGACGCGAGCTACATTTGCCATGACGCATTCGCGACTGCACCGGATGCCCTCCATATTATTCTCGTTAATCGTGCTCACTGCACGGAGGCAAAAGAAAGATCATGGGCGTAGGTGCCTTTAAAGTATCTCGACCTTGCGAGGCACTGCTGCGCGTGCCAGGGGAGCTATCCGTGCGAACACTCCCTGGCACACACCTGCCTCGGCGGCCCCAACCTACGTACCGTTCTGCTTCGAGCTTTGATCCCCTCACTGTCCCTTGGGTGCCCTGGAGTTCCTGCGCCGCCTGCTTTATTATAATCTCAGGTGCTCTCCTGAGACTTCCGTTTGTCGGTTACATGTGCCCTACAGCTGGATCAGTACTTATAATAATAAAAAAACCCGATCTAGCGTCGCGACGATAGATCGCGAAAGCGGCTTTTGCAACATACCGCGCCCGTGCGAAGAGAATTACGGAACGCCAACGAGGAATCTGACCACAGCTTCGAGCTCGTAACCTCGTCGAGTGACACTCCTGCAACAGGCGTGACCGCTGAAAACCGCATACCGCCGGAAACTTAAACAGGATCATCCCTCGGTTGCATAACTGCCACCTGTACGGCCAACATGGACCACACCCATACCGTTCCGCAACATAGAAAAAAGAACGAACTTATAAGGCCCAAACACACGGCTGCACGCACACATCACGACACTACAAGCGAGACGCCATGCTGCTACGCTGCTATGGTTGCCGGATTAAAACTGACTACTATCACCAAGTCTAGCAGGCGTCTCAGGAGCTGGCAACCTCGGCGCGTAGCAACATGGCGGCGCTCTTGCGGTTCCCGATTTCAATGCATGGGCCCTATGGGTAGCTTGTCCTCTAGAGTCAGTATAGTAACTCTATGCTTCACTCCTACGTGCCCCAACGCTAACACCCGCAAAGCTCTTTGGGGCCCCAAACTATTGGGGCCCCTATTCTAAAACTCTCTAATGTGTTGCATGGTTAGTGCTGCCTTTCAGCAGCTAGCGCATAAACGGGGAGTCCACGATACAAGAAGGTGTCTCTTTACGAACGCGACCACGCACATTGGGCACATTACAAATAAACACGACGTACGTAGTTTCAGTATTCACCTGGAATCTATATTAAAGGTCAACTATAATGAACTTTTCGTCTGCATAATATATATACATTTCAGAGGGTGCATGTATTGCCACGGTGCCTTTCGGGCTCTTCGTTCGGCAGAACTGGTTGTGCTCTGCCTGCTGGATTTACTGCCTGACAACTGCGACTTGAGGACAGGAACTTGAGAACACTTTTCTATAGTTTTGCTTGAATGACAGCCTTGATGGTACCTCGAAGGTTGATGAGGCTCGATCTTAGCGTCCGACATACGGTTGGCTTGAGCGGACGTCAGTGTTGTTTCCTATGAATGTTGCTACTACTGGGCCATAATTGCTTTTTGGGTGTGCGAGGCACAAGTTTGCCGCAACTAAACGTTTGTCTAGCCGCATGCTCATACATTGTGGTTACCAGCGTCGAGCGCCAACCGTGACGGCATACGGCAGCCTCCGTGAAACATTTCACGTTTGAAGTACAAGTGGGTGCGTCACATAGAGGTTGTGGTTATAGAGGTTGTGGTTATAGACGTTTGTGATAGATATACTTCCACTAAATCAACAGTAAAACTAAACTAAAGAACGCCGCCATTACCGCTCTCGGGAAATAACACAAACCTCGAACGTTGAAAAACAGCCGCAGCATGGAAGAATAAAAATCCATCGTGTTTATGGTGCATGAGTAGCACAGTTACATGGCTATATGTGTAGCATATATGATATATGCTACTCATTATAACTACTTTAGGCAACATAAATTATATTTACAGTTGGCATTAAATGCAATGTAATCCTTAGTGTGTCAACTTTTTCTGACATGACATGACAAGAACTTTATTTGAGTCCTGAGGGACTGAGATCTTGGGGAGCTAAAACCGAAGGCTCCCGAAGATCAAGTCGGTGGCGCCACCCACGATGGGACCGGGAGATGAAGTTCCGCCGCAATGTCGTGGGCCCTCTGGACAGCCTGGAGTTGCATGTGGAGATTGCTGCTCTTGAGCGATTCCTGCCATTGTTCTTTCGTGATGGGTGGAGAGGCGTTAAGGGCTGGGCACAGCCAGAGCATGTGTTCAAAAGAGCATGAGTCATGACCACATTTGGGGCACGACTGTGAGTGGGCAGGATTTATCCTGTTAAGAGACCGAGGAGAGGGATACGGACGGGTTTGCAGAAGTCTCAGTGTGCTAGCCTGAGGTTTGTTCAATTTAGGGTGAGGGGGTGGAAATGTCCTCCTGCCCAGTCGATAATGGGAAACAATTTCATGGAAAGTACATAATGGATCTTTGTGGATGTTGACCTCGTTACGAGCCTGGCTACCCGCGACAGCGCGGTACGCGAAATCACGCGCTCTCCGGTGGGCCTGCTCGTTAGGATTACATCCAAGCGGGTTAACTGAGCTATCTAGATGGGCTGGGAACCACGAGATGTGGTATCCTTCGCTGCTCGCCCTAGTCTTTGGAAGTGCTTTAAGCAAAATACTGTTCGCCTGTTCAGATACGAGAGCGGACGAGAAGGATCTAACCGGTGTGCGTGAGTCCGAGAAGATGATAGCGGGAACTTTTGAGCTGTGAAAAGCCAGAGCGATCGCCGCTTCCTCCGCCACATGGGCAAACTTCGTATAAACAGAGGCTGCATTGACCAGGTTGCCTGCCGCGTCTACCACCGAGACAGCGAACTTATCCCCACTGTCATATCTGGCAGCATCGACAAAGAGGGCATCTAGTTTCTTCTGATTTATCTTTTTAAGGATGGACTTGGCTCTCGCCAATCTCCTACCCTCGTTATGCACTGGGTGGATGTTTCGTGGAACGGGCTCAACGATGATGCGATTTCTGGTTTCCCGGATCAAGCTAACTTTGGTCGCCGGTTCATGTCTTTGTTGGATTCCCGCTTCTTCTAAGATCTTGATCCCTGGCTTAGTGGATGAAAGTCTCATTATTTGGCTGTGTGAGCTTCTATTAGCTCATCGATGGTGTTATGGAGTCCTAGCTCCAGCAGCTTCTCAGTGCTTGTGGACTGCGGAAGGCCGAGCACGCGCTTGAGGCCGGTTCTGATTAGGGAGTCGAGCTTGGCTTTTTCCGCTTTACCCCAATTAAGGTACGGTGCGATGTAGATAACATGACTCAGGAAGAATGCTTGATAGGCTCTGAGCAAATTGTTCTCTTTGAGACCGCCTCTTCTATTTGAGACGCGGGCTACAAGTCTTAGGACATTACTAGCCTGTCCAGTGAGCCTGTTGAGGGCCGTCGAGTTACAGCCCTTGGCATTAATGAGGAGACCTTGAATTTTCACCGAGTCCATCCTCGGTATAGGATGCCCATTTTTAGCTCGAATTTCTATCGGCAGAGTTTCCAGAGGCGCAAGGTTTCTGACCCCCTGTCGGGACTGGCGGTATAACAATAGCTCTGATTTAGCGGGGGAGAGTTCAAGGCCCGTGTTTGAAAGAAAGTATTCAGTAGCCTCCAACACGCTCTGTAACGAGTGTTCGAGCATGGCTAGCGATCCGCCCGGTGCCCAGATCGTGATATCATCCGCATAAATGGCGTGACCAACGTTTGGGATTGCAGCGAGGCGAGTGGAGAGCTTGTGCATGGCTATATTAAATAAGAGTGGGGACAGGACCGAGCCCTGCGGGGTGCCGCAGGTGCCTAGTTCGTAGGGTCCTCCTGTGACCATGCCTAATCGGAGGTGTGCCTTGCGATCCACGAGGAAACATCTGGTGTAATCATGAAACCGCTGGCCCAGGTTGAGAGACGAAATCTCCGTCAGTATGTGTTTATGCGTGACCCTGTCGAAAGCCTTGGGGAGTTCCAGTGCGAGGATCCCTCTCACGTCGCGAGTAGGGTTATCAAAGATTGCTTTCTTAAGCAATAGCATAGCGTCCTGTGTGGACAACGCCTGTCTAAAGCCAATTAGGTTGTGTCTAAAGAGCTCCTTGTTTTAAATATGTTCGGTTATCCTGTTATGTATCGCGTTCTCCGCAACCTTGGCGATGCTTTTTCTCTCTGCAAATTTTAGGTGGAAACCAACAACAAATAGCTAAGTCATAAAGTACTAATGTATAAGCCGTCCTTACTTAATTTGGGTCATAATCTACTACTGTGGCTCGAGTGTTTTCCTACTAACCGCTTTCAGTATCTTACAATTAACAACCATGATTCACCACTATCTGAGGTAACATCTGGTGTTCGTCAGGGTTCTGTTTTAGGTCCGTTACTTTTTCTAATTTATGGGGATTACTTGCCTAACCAAGTGGGCGCTTATACGCAGACGACTTCGTTCTTTACCGCAAAGTCCGCGACCTCAATGACGAGCAGACCTTACAAGCCGACCTTGATTCTGTCGCAGTTTGTGTAAAACTTGGAAAATGGAACTTAGCCTTAGCAAATGTAAACTAATGCGGGTTTCACGCCAGAACATTTGTCCTCCGTCTTACACCTTAAACAATATTTCGCTAGAGAAGGTATCTACCTATAAGTACTTAGGCGTTCTCATATCTGCTACTCTGACTTGGAAACCCCACATTCACTCGGTAATCTGTAATGCTAACCGCATGTTAGGGTATCATCGGCGGAACTTTTGTAAAGCATCTGCCCCTCTAAAAATATTCACGTATAAGACACTTGTTCGATCGAAATTAGAGTATGCAGTTGTAATCTGGTACTCTAACCAAGCTAACCTATCTCAAGACCTCGAACTTGTCCAGAATAACGGAACTCGCTTTATCCTTTCTAATTACAATCGCACAGCCAGCGTAACACTAATGAAAAATAGCTTATCATTGTCATCGCTGTCATTACGCCGAAATGCTTTCCGTCTTTGTCTTTTCCATAAAAGTTACAACCACATGCCTTTAAAATACCAGCTCATTTCAACACACACCTGTTATTCATCTCGGGTGGACCACAAAAATAAAGTCGGCTGCATCCGCTGCAGTACAAAGACTTTCTCTAATTCTTTCGTGCCACGCACAACTACAGACTAGAACCACCTGCCAGCTTCTATTGCACCTGTCACTGACAGTACGCCTTTTCGAAAATGCTTGTTTGATTATTATTCTTGCGATACTAACGCCTGATATACTTATTTTTCTTGTTCCACTACGTATCATATGCATCTGCCATAAAGATATATATCTGTTTGCGTGGTGCGCATTCACTTGGCGCCTTACATTATGTACGCCTCTGGCATATTGTTAACCGCTGGTATTTATCTTTGTTTTTTCCCCTTTCGGTTTACTAGACAGTAGTTTAATATCAGGCCATCTTTACTGTTTCTTATAACTAATGTTTCCCAGTGTTCTTATATTTATTAACACTTAGTTGTGTAATGTTACCAGCTTTCTTTTCTGAATGTTTAGTTGCTTCTTCAATTGTAACTCCACCCCCCCTCTTTAAAGCTTCGACGATTGAGGGTATCTTTAATAAATAAATAAAATGCGTACTTTAATATCACTGTGCTATGTTCCCGCTAAACAAAATCTAAAGACATACAGGAAATGTGCGCAACATTCATCACCTAATAGTCTTTGTTCTCCTTTTTTTTTTTTTGTGCCGTGCCTCTACTAGGTAGGTGAATGCCAAAGAGCATGTGAGGCCCTAATCAGAAAATGAGTGATGTAACTTCATGGATGAGACTGCTCAATTTATCGAAGCACAAATTGGTTTGATTGCGTTTTCTTTACTTAATTACTTTACTTACTTAATTACTTACTTACTTACTTTACTTACCTACTTACTTACTTACTTACTTACTTACTTACTTTATTTACTTACTTACTTACTTACTTACTTACTCACTTACTCACTTACTTACTCACTTACTTGCCTTTACTTACTTACTTACTTGCTTACTTACTTTACTTACTTTACTTACTTACTCACTCACTCACTCACTCACTCACTCGCTCACTCACTCACTCACTCACTCACTCACTCACTCACTCACTCACTCACTCACTCACTCACTCACTCACTCACTCACTTACTTAATTACTTACTTACTTACTTACTTGCTTACTTACTTACTTACTTACTTACTTACTTACTTACTCACTCACTCACTCACTTCCTTACTTTATTTCTTTCTTCCTTTCTCTCTTTTTTGTAGAATGCCAAAGCTTTTAGATTGCGAGCGCTCTTTGCCATAAACATTCCAAAGTTCAGTTTCTTCCTTGATACTAGCGGTCGCTTCTCCCCTGGCGGAAGGATTGCGCCTCAGGCGGGGGTGTGTTTCAGCCACTCCCCAACGGGATCACGTATTCGTTGTATGTAGAAGGTCTCGTTTGCGATGGCTGCGGTTCTGCCGGCACAGAAGAGGACTACGCATTATGCGTGAACTGTCATGACAGCGATGCAATATTAACACAAATTGGCCGATACCATCGGGTAAATTCCAGCGCTTCCGGAGGTCATAGTATCAGAAAAGCAGACGGGAACGCAGACGCGCATAGGTAAACGCACTCATGGTGGTGCGACAGCGCTGCCTAGAGTAGGCAGCCTAAGGGTAAGCTCTAGGTTTGCATTTAGGAAGGAAAAAAGATTAAACGGGAGGGTTAGCTTTTGTTGTCTATTGGCTGGCTGCATTTGCTAATATTATGTCCGGCATCAGGATTGGCTGGATTTTCTCGTATGAACATTCCTTGCGTAAGTAATTTTTGTGAATACGGGCCCTGGATAATGTATATGCACTTTTCTAACAACGGAGCAATATTTTGTTACAACGTAACATGGAAAAAAAAATAATGATGAGAAAGTCTGGCGTTCGGTGGCATTTTCGGCGACAGCATTTTCGGAGCACGTGCTCGTCTCCAGATAATTTTTTTCCTAAGAGCGATCTTAGTTCAACTGCTATTAAAAAATTCGGTTTTAACACGATAGCTTTAAGGGCCCCGTGTCACATAAAATCCGTCGTTGGCGTCCAGCGCCGACCGTCGTATGAGCGCAAAATCATTCCGAACCACGCCTACCCAACCACGTAGGTCCTCCGTGTGGTGCAAAGGCGTTAAAGAGCTAACTGAATTTCTCAAAGTAAGATGCGCCAGAAAAATTCTGAAGTACGACTTACAAACAGCCTAAAGACATGATGGCGTCGGATTGTAATCTGAATATACGAGAAAACCTAATTCTGTTACGCGGAAACTAAAACGGAAACTTCTTTTCCAGCGTTTCTACCATTCATAGAGCTGCGCGCCCGGTTCCTTGCAACACCATCCAGGTGGCGCTCGCCTCCGCGCATCCGTACGCATCCGCGGCCCACACAAGAGGCCGCGTTTCTATCAGAAAGCTCGCCTTCGCGCATAGCGATCACCGCCAGTGTTTGCCGGTAAACATTGCGGTGGCATAAGCTGCATTTTCCGGGAAGCGTGAGAAGGAGTCAAGGATCTTTGAATGCTACCACGTTCCACTCTTAAAGGCGAAGTTTAAGCGTCCTCCAAATTTAGGTCATGTTGCGCTACCAGACACCCTTTATTCGACGGAATAGTTCTAAACCAATAACGTTCTTTAGCTAAATCGCCCACTTTGGATGGACGTCGGTCGAACTCGCACGATAAAAACCATAAGGGCAGTCAACCTGGGCGACTAAGTATATTCTCGCTACATCGCAGCGCAGTCAACGTGGACTACTATGTGTGTGCCCGAATCGACAACTTACTGATCGCTGCTGTCTGGCCCAGTAGAGAACTTGTGTCGTTAGATATGGGCCTTTCTGACTGGTTATGTGCCGGACAACTTCGGCATTGCGCACGTGGTAATAGTAGGGGCCAAATCACGGTCTATCGCCAATAATGTGCCATGGTTACGCAAGCGGCATGCAGCCTTTAAATAGCGACGAACTGGGAAATAAAGACACCTCCCGAACCACCCAATCAATATGCGCGTTTAATTTGTCGTAGACCTTCCGATGTTGCACGTTGTCTCTTGGTGGACAGCCACTGTAACAAAGAGTGTGCAGCCAAGATACGAGAGGTAGTAGAAGCTACTACGAAGTTTCAATGGGTTGCAGTGTTTGCAACAAGACGCTCATAAAATATGTCTTGGTATCATACAGTATTGTGGTTGGCAGCAAGATCGCCACTAAGTGTGTCTGCGGATGTGCCCATAAGGTTGAGGATTCACGGATGGCATGGTACTCATCAGGCTCCATAAGAAAGCTATCGCTGGCTCTAACAATCATCCTTGATGCTTTCTGCCTCAATTTTTATTCCTAAAGGGGTCATGATGCGGTCGTTCAGCATATCGCCTTTTATCATTGTAACTGAGAACCGAGATTAAACGGAGGGCCAATATGGCTGTGCACAAAAAATAGGAGAAAAATAAGATATAGGCTCCCAGCGCACATCCTATCTGGAAATTTTAATCTGAAATCGCTGCCGCTACTCCACCCCCCACCTCGTCTCACCGTAAGCAACCGCCATTCTGGCTTGATTTGTGTGACGTCAGGAACAGCGGGGCCACCGCTGTGTCGTCTGCTCCGAAACAGTCCGAAATTGCGTCTTGCTCCTTACGCTTTGGCACCGAACGGCGCAGGAAGGTCGTCGCCGTTGAATAGGGTCCTCACTTCTGTCACTTGCACGATAGGGGTAAGAACGGCCGCAGAAAATATATCCGGCTATCCTCCAAAATGTGTATGCAAAAAATAGACGATGCATAGCTGCCAAGACGCATTTCGGGCTCCAGCCATCACTTCCGGTGCGTGCGATATCTCAAAGAATGGTCTTTAAGATCAGCTTCCATCCCTGCAAGGGAGTATTCGGAGTTGCAATCATTGAGTTTCCTACAATTACTAGATGAAACTTCGGCGCAGCGATCATTCAGCCACCATGGGAATCATGGGTAGTACATAAATTTGCATGACTTTGGTGCTTGGGAGTTCAGACGTCCTTGTGGCTTCGTTTATACACTTTTTTTTAATGTCAAAGGTAATGAGACTTTGCAAGCACGCATGATCACGGCTAATTCCAGTGGTTCCACTTGTCCGTGATATCGGGCATCTGTGCTTGAGATCTATGTACGAGGGCTGCCGTCTCACAATTTTATTAATGTGTAATTATTTATTGCGCAGTACTTTCTTAAAAAGGCCACTTTGCAAAGGGACGAAGCCATTTAAAGCTAGAAGGAGGAAGGAAGTTTCGGGAAATCCATGTACTACCCATAGTTCCCATGCTGGTTGAACTGCTCTGAACACTAGCGGCACGCTTTCCTATACTAATTGTGTGAAAACCTACTTTGTCAACTCATTTTGTCGCCAGTTAGTATTGTCAGACGGCTGTTCGGAACAATTGCTACATAGAACAATTCAAATGCAATTTTTGTATCGCACCAAATGCGCTCAAGTTTTGCCAGTTTTCAGTAGGGAGCATATGGTTTTAACATTTTATGCATAATGAATCTCAAAAATCTGCTGTCATACGGCCCCTTTAGGTTTGTCTTTGCCTGAGGAAGGCGTGAGTTTAGTTCGTAGGTCCGTACGGCGGTTCATGTGGCTACCAGTTCTCGTCATTGTCATAGAAACGAAAGCTGTCATCCAGCTGGGTGCGTACGACATTGTTGATCATCATGCGATTCTGGACACCTTAGAAGCTATAGGGATTGGTGGACACACCTTTCGCTGTATGCGCAGCTATTTGAATCGAAGATCTTTATAATGCCCGAAGAGGGACCAACGCCTTCTAGCTATACCAGTCGTGGTGTACCGCAAGGCGGAGTACTCAGCCCGACCCTGTTCAACCTGGTGCCCATTGGTCTCGCCGATTCGTTACCGCAAACCATTCAGCTCTCCGTATATGCAGACGACATTTGCATATGGGCTTCAGGAGTGACACGTGGCTTCAACGGCCGTGTCAACATACCTAAGAAGGCAAGGACTGGAGCTTTCACCCTGTGAAATGTGCCGTCGTTGCTTTTACTCGCAAAGCGATGGCCCCGTATGCTTTGCGGATTAATGACGAAACTGTACGATACAGACGAACGCACCGCTTTCTTGGCGTCATCATTGATAGGGACTTGTCTTGGAGCCCTCACGTCTGGCACATTACAAAGCGTTTGACCGCCATAGTGGACCTTCTTGCGTTTCTCGGCGGGAAGTCCTGGGGCGCTACAGTACCATCACTGTTGCAACTATGGAAAGCACTGTTTTGGGGCTTCCTGCAGTACAGCTTACCTGTACTGGGAAATACTTGCACTACAAGTATCCGCAAACTCCAGAGTGTGCAAGCACAAGCACTCAGAACTTGTCTGGGTCTCCTCAAAACTACGACATCGATTGCGACAGTGGCCATTGCCGGAGACGCTCCTTTGACAGTCTACATAGATACAGATGTCCTGACAGCACACATCTGACACCCGACTCGGATTCCCTCACACCCTCTTGCTTGCTTGCCAGCAAAGAGGCCACATTCAACTTTTGCCAAAAGTGTTTTAAGACATCAGTCCTACTTGCCATCAGAATTCACGCCTGCTGCACGATTATCATACCCATTGTGGTGTCTGCACCAGCCGCAAGTGCTACTGACAATTCCAGGAATCAGAAAGAAAGCTGAGGCGTCGTTGCAAGCTTTGAAACAAGCAACTTTGGAACACATTCACAACGTACACAGATTCCGGCAACATGTCTACACAGATGGTTCGGTAAAACTCAACAGCTCAGCTGCTGCAGTCATCATCCCGACAAAATCTGAAGAAATTAAATTAAACACTTGACCACATCGACGGGTGCTGAACTTGCGGCACTCCGTGCTGCACTTGATTTCATTAATCAGGAACCACTACAACAATGGACAGTCTTTAGTGACTCCAAGGCAGCCCTTCAGTGCACACAAAGCCCAATGCGCCACGGACCCAATGAACAATTGGCCTCAGAAATTCGACACATGTATCATCGCAGCCATGACAAGGGACATAACATAATCTTTCAATGGATTCCAGGACATTGCAGAATCAGCGGGAATGACTACGCCGATGAAGCCGCCCGATTTGCACATGAAAGTGGTCAACGTGTCTTGATTCCGCTTGTGCGAACAGACGCTGCAGCTGGGCTGCGATTGATGTCCCGTGAATGTATTATGCCTCTGTGGCGTTCGAACGCTTTGAACATGTGGCGTCTGCGTTCGTTGTCTCCGGACATACGGATGCACCTACCGCCAGGGTTACCATGACGTGAACAGACCATGCTGTACCGTCTGTGGCTAGGCGTTGCATTTATGAACTCATATGCTTTCCTTATTGGGATGGCCAACTGCCCCATGTGCGCCACATGCAACATTGATGAGACGCTGGCACATATCTGTGTCTGCCCACGATATAGTGCCCGGAGTTAAGTGCTGTGCAGAGTACTGGACCAGTTGGACAATCGACCACTATGAAAACTCAAAGCTTTAGGCCAGTACACCCACTGAACATCCGCGCTGAAGGCCTTACTTGCGTTATTAAGGTTCCTGCGGTCTGCGGGGCTTCACGATAATATTTAAGAACGCCGCCCCCTACCGCTCTGAAATGTACGCGGTTTGTTCGTGTTCGTCTCTATATCTCTCTATCTCGCCCTTCCACTCCCCTCTTTTTATCCCTCTTTGCCCTTCCCCCCTGAAGGGTAGCCAACCGGAATTACCTCTGGTTAACCTCCAGTGACGTAGCAACGGGGGGGGGGGGGGGCACGAATGTGCGGGCTAAAAAATTTAATTCGCGAAATGGTCGCTAAACTACTCGCCTTAGCGGAGCGTTTCATGTGGGGTGCGCTCGTGCCGTGCGTTCATGCTCGGAGCAGGCGTCGCTAAACATACCATCAGGCGTTGTAAGGTGTTGAGGCCCTTGGGTCCCTCTTCCGTTCAGAACGCGCAGCGAAGACGAACAAAGACAGCAGCAAGAGGGCGTTCAACGAGCGCGCCCAGCGCTCGCGTTTACGGCGAAGCGTTCGTTGAGAACGACGTTGCGTAAGTGCGGCCGTCAAAAGTCGCGAATGAGATTTTTTGGATCGTCTTCAGACACGGTGCGGCTGAAGAGTTTGGCTGCGTATGACACGACAGGCTGTAATCGCGGGCGCCGCGATGATCGGCTCGCCTTTACTTCCCCTCTCCCGCTCGCTCCGAGAAGCCGCTGTGAAACCGGCCGTTATGTTTCACGCTTTCCTTCCTACCCTCGAAAGTTTCAGAAAACTTTGTTTTTTCTTCAGCGACCGCTTCCCCGCAGAAGGCGCATGATGCAATTCACTGTGCTAATTGCGCAAGCACAGCTTGAATCTGTGACACGCCCGCCCGCTGCTGTCGTGCTAGTTTGAGACATTTATTCCGTTGGTCGCGCTGCCGATCTCGCTACTCTTCGGTCTCCGTGAAGAGTGGAATCTCCATCGCATTGCGCTTCTAAGAGCGCACGTTAAAGTTTTCTGCTCGTCGTCAAGTCAAGACATCAAGGGCTGGTGTTTTGCACAGCGCAAATGAACGTCGTCGGTCAACGAAGAACATCTCCGGATTCGCGTCGACAGAAGACTACAACCTTGGTGACGACGGCCTTCCTCCGGTGCCCGGTGAATGTACGCTTGACCTATGTGAACTGGTTAGTTGGTTACAGATAACATTATAGTCATAAGCTTTGCTAGCAGTGAGAAATTTTGTATGTACTTGATCACTGTGTTTAGTTTTGTTGTTACCTAATTTAATCGTTTGTTGTGCTTTATTTGTTTCGTAAGGTAGCCGGACGGACACGTGCAAATTTATTTCTACTGTTGCTTCGTATTTATGGCACGCTATATTATGTTGTTGCCTAGCTGTGATAGCAGCAAATAAAAACAAGGTTTTATTGATCAGAATTAAGAGAACTCGTGATTGTCATAGCATTGGCGCCCGCGCAGCAGGGAGGCAGGTGGCGTTTTCTAATAGGGCAGGGAGATCAGCGTCACTGACACACAATTTAATTTTCGTTTCGTTCAGGGCTGCCCACAGCCAAAATATTGCGCGCCATAGTACCTACGACGATTTTTGTGAAGTTGTTGTATGGCAAGATATGAATGTCGGGCTTCGATTTTGCAAATGCAATATTGCCGCTAAAGTTAGTAATTAAAACTTTATGAAGATATTATTTGTTACTTGTGACGTGAGCCATATTTTCCACGATGCCGCATTTGTATTGGCTGTCAAGCCTTACAGTCTGACAGAAGATGTGCACATGCGCTTATCACAAATTATCAGTGCAGCACCCTGTATTATTTGGCACTGAAAAAACAGCATGTATACCTGCTGCATTCGCGATCTCTGGGAAAAAAAGCGAAGGAGAGGAGGACCCGGGGGACGTGCGCGGTATCCAAGGCGGTTGTACTGGTGCTGAGACCCGGAAATTGTCGATATCCTCGCCTTCCTCGACTACACCCGGGGTGGGGGGGGGGGGGAGGGGGTGACAGAAGACTTATGGGTCCGGGGTGCCAGACGACCTAGCTACGCCACTGTTAACCTCCCTGCCTTTCTATACATCTCTTTCTCTCTCTCTCTCTCTCTCTCTCTCTCTCTCTGTCATCCACAGAGAAAGTAGACAGAAACCCGAAATATAGCCGTGGTAATCGCATTTTGAAGCTAGGAAATGAGCGACATTATTTTAAGCAAGTAGTTGATACCCCTTTGAAGATGGGTGCCTTACGTTAAGTTTTACTCGTGTTATTTCCTTAAGTGTACCTTTGTGGCCTTTCATTACTTCAGTTGTTCCTTTTTCATGTTTTGATCTTGGTAGTAATGTTGATGAGCCCTGCATTGAGGCGTATCTTTTGTATTACACTTTAGAAGGCTGCTCACTCTTTCTTTCTTTTTCTTGATTTTGTAACCCCCCTTACACAATGCCCCCATAGGGCCTGTAAGGTATTTTAAATAAATAAATAAATAAATAAATAAATAAATAAATAGATAAATAACGTTCTGCCGGAAAATTTGAAGGTATAAATTTCCACGTAACAATTCTACTCACAGAGGTGCTGGAATTTCCAGACATTTCAAATTTGAGCAGAATTCTTTCTTTCAGAACGCCATAGGTAACATGCTTTTAAGGAATCATTGTGGCTTTATAGGCGCCAAAACCAATTGCCAAAGCTTTGATTGATGCTTCCGCCATCTACTTTCATTAAGAGCACGCTTTAGCTCGGATGCTCCTATCTAAATACATGTAAAAGGAGAATTCGTTTTTCTCGGCAACCACTGCACCAAATTTTACGAGGTTTGTTGCATTTAAAAGACAAACTTAAAATCTAGCGACTGTTGGTTTCGAATTTTGGATTTAGGTCTCCATTTCTTTATTAAAATAGGCAAAAATAGAAACTCTCGAGAAGTGAAACTATGAAGTTTACAACTGTGTAACTCAAGAACGAAAAATGATAATAAAATTTTGTGAATTGCATATAATAGTACATCTAAAGCGGACAAAATTGATGTGTTACTCATGAATTTAAAGAAATGTATTAATATGGAAATGCAGCTTTTGCAGAACCCTTGTAAACAACGTAACAAATTCATGTAAGGTATAGAATGACAAGCCTAATTTGTCCGCTTGCAATGGTCTAATGGATGCCGTTTACAGAACTGCTAGATCTGTTTCAGATACAGAGCTATGAATTCGTAAAGTTCATGCATCTATCTTTTTTAAGCTTTCGACTTTTTGAAAATCTTTGCAACAAAATGCAGGACCTTAATCGAAATTCCGCTTCCAACAGTCACTAGAATTTAACTTTCTCTCTCAAATGCAACAAATTTCATTAAAATCGGTTCAGGGGTTATCTCAGAAAAAACGTTTTTGCGTTTTAGATGTCTTTGAATAGGCGGCGGCGGAGTTGGGCCCGAGCTAAAGCTTCCTCTTAAGGCTATTTAAAGACAAGTGCTTTTGAGATTGTAGACATTTACTAGTGGTAATTGCCGCAGTTTTCGAGTTTCCATGTTCTCAATAGAGCTTATACTGCCGCGCTGTTGAGACTCGCGAGCGAGTGGAAAATGCTGTAGGAGCCTCTCCATACATAATTTTACGGGAACGTCCTGAAATATCGGCCTTCTCTCTCTTTCGCCGTGTGTTTGCGTGTGGGCGGGTCAATGACAACGAAGTCGGTTTGTCAGTCTTGTTGAAATAGGCGACGTAAGGAGCGCGTCGTGTCATTGCCGATCTTACCCAGTTCAACCATGCACTCGTTACTGTTTGTGGTGAGCCTCGTGTAACGTTCAGCTCGTGCCGCCACTTATCGTTGATGTGGGTCGGATGTCGAGCAGTCCTGGTTCGAGCTGAAGCTCCGCCAGCCGGTGACGATGGCACTGCAGTGGTGTTACTCGGGTGCTGCTCTGCCATCCACGATGTCCCACGGACGTTGAAACGGATGTCAGCAGCGCTGTGCAAAACTACTGTCTTGATCATCACTTTCCTCGGTCGCGTGACGGGGTGGTAACGGCGAAAGGCCGGAACTCTGTAGCGCTTTTCGGATGCTCCGCTGATGTAAGCAACGCCTTCATTAGTCCTCACCGCGTCTCTTTGTCTCGACGAGTTATTATTCGGAACCAGGGATGGCGAAGACCAGGTTCTCGGTACGCTCTCTTCAACGGGCACCCCTAGCACGAGCACGGCCTTCGTCTCGTCGATCGAGTCTATTGTAACGATGGCGTCGGCTCCTCGGAGCGCGGACAGCTTCTCCATTACGAGTATTGATGCCAAAACGCAGCAGAGGACGGCCAGGACCGAGGTGCAGATCAGCTTGGCCACCCGACCGCCGGGCAGCACGTCGCGCCATCGTCGCGTCGACGCGCTGTTCACGTCGAAGTACGTCAGATACGCTTCCTCGTCCCGCTTGCGGCTGCTTTGAGCTGAACTGGTGCAGCTGCGACGCTCCGTCGAGGTTTCGGACAGCACGCGCGAGTTCGTCGGGAACGGCTGCGATGCGTGCGTGGAGTCGTAGAACGTGCTGTCGTCGACGTCGCTGAGATTGAACGAGCAGCTCGAAGACGGCGAGGAGGCCAGATAAACCGTGCTCGTTGTTGCCTTGACAGCGGAAGAGAGCTGCGGTGCAGAGAAACTGTAATGTGCCGGGCGCGGCCCATCCATCATGGCACCGTTGGCGCTCTTTCTTCTTTTTCTTTGACTGCTTGTTTGTTGTCGGTTTGCCAGTTTCTTTTTCTCTCATCTCGTGGCTGATACCCACTACAGAGATAGGCCAGAAATCAGGTGCGAACAGCAGTATGACCATAAAAGCAAAATATATCTTGCAAATTTGTGAGAAATTATTAATTTCGCGTTGCAAATACAAGGTAATGAATCGATTGACAATAACTGCAATGTCTCAAATAAATAATTGAAGATATACAAATTTACCAGGCTAACCACATGCATTCAATAATGAAATTGTGGATTACGGTGCCATAGAGTTTCTCGCAATATTACCTATAGAGGGAAATCTGGCGCCACCGTCTGTGGGAGTTTTCTAACGAGCGCTGTGCCGTTATGTTAATGATGGCATATGGGTATGCGAGGCTTGTGTTGGTGTTGTACGAGGCTTCGCCTGAAAAATGGCTATGGCTACACAGATAATGCGTTCTTAAAATAAGATACTCATAAAAGGTCTTCATTCATCCAGGTTACATTTTTCAACAAAGTTTATACTCACCTACTGTGTATAATCAAGTGAAGGCAAGCGAGAACAGACGACCAACTCTTAGAAAGCGAGGGCGAATGTTGTCGTCTGTCCTCCAACTTTAGCGGCCCGTTGATAGCTTTTACAGTGAAACTCTTTATGCCTATAGGTTCTGGCGGTTCTCGTCTCCGTGGGGTCCCCACGTGTATGGTAGCAAACTGGACTCAGTCTGATTAACTTCCCTGCATTTCCTTCTTCTTCTTCTTCTTCTTCTCTCTCTCTCTCTCTCTCTCTATCGTCTCCGTGGGCATAGACCAACAATTTCTCATACGTGGGCCAACCTCGAAGATAGTACAATGCAGGGGCCGATCCGCGGCGGAGGTAACGCAGGCGTTAAAGATAAACTCCGGCGATTTTTCGATGTCAACAGATGTCGATGAAATTCGCTCGGTACGTTCTTCTGAACACTTCCGTGATGTCCTCAAGAAAGCAAGCTTGACAGTTACGCAGATTTTTTTTACAAATGAATTTAATCAATTGCCTCGAACACCCTACCTTGTCTCCTCCTCAGTTACATGCCACATTGTGCATGACGTCAGGAATGTTGCATGCAGAGCATGCCGGTATCATGCAAACGACAGTGACGAGATCGTCGAGGAGTCGACGATCGTGAGCTAGTGCATAGCGTGAGAAGTTGCTGCCGCGAAAAGTTGCGTTCCCTGCAGATGTGCAAGAGAAGGGAGGCAAGTGATATTGCGTGGTTGGCTGCAAGAACTTCAGCCCTCGTCATCCGTACACACAGTTTGAGCCGATGCCGATCGCGTTCAGCCGAGGTTAAACCTATATGTCACAGTCGCGTAGTTGATGCGGCTGCTGCTGGCGGACCTGAGTGACTGACCTGAAAGTAATTAAGCCATCAGGATGAAGGCAACTCGTTCTGTAGTTCAGTTTTTACCATACGGATTTGAAATAAATCATTCCTCGCACACACACAAAAAGCGAGAAGCGACAACATCAAGCAGTATCGACATCGGTGCGTTGCCGTTTTCGATGGAAAGCTGCCCGCCGCACTCACTGGCACTTCTTTAAATGCGACTACGAAGATGGCTGTATTTTTACTTATTGTCATTCCGACTAATTATTTAGCTTCCTAATTGCACTGCTTGCCTCGTATCCCAAATGGGCAGCAAGCGTAGGCCCCTTCGGTACAGCAGCGTAAACAACCGACTCGTTCAGATGTCAGCGGTGTCTATATTGGCATCGGCGTTCTCTGCGCGTTCTCTAATGAACGATCGCACGCGCAAAGTCCGCATCTATGTCCACCTTACGGAACATATTGTGTGCATGAGGAAAATACGAAGAATGATAAGTAGAGGGCATAACGCTCCCATACTATATACAGTCTCCCGCTCGATATTCGGAGTTCTGACAGGAGCCGCTGGTGTTCGGATCGCAACAGTGAGCTATTGGGGTTTTGGCTAAGTGTCGGGCGGAGTTAGTCCAGTTTTGTAGGTATGAAGCGGGGCTTTAAGATAAATTTATATTGTCTGATACGGAGATAGTGCCACAAATGTCGAAAAATTCTCCAGGGGACGGCACGGGGCGATCTCTGCCTTGGTCGGCCTCGCTGCCACCTGATCAAATTCCTCTTGAAGCTTTCTTTCGTAGTGGGGTGAGCAGCATTCCTGTGGCGCTGGTGCCTTTGCATGGAGGAGCCATCCGGCTCAACAACCCGAAGGCAGTGCAGGTGGAACTTCAGGCGGCAACGCATCACTACTTGCACATCACTGATGTGCGACAGTTTGGCAGAGGTGGGTTTGTTTGCCGTTCGCCAGACCAGGCGTGTGTGTACGACTTACTTAAATGCTCATCATTTGGATCGATGCAAGTGGGTGCCTTCATTCCCCCGCATCTTGCCTGCACTAAAGGAATAGTTCGTGGTGTAGACTCCTCTTTAAGTCCGGCAGAGACCCTAGAGAAGCTCTCCGCGGCCGGAGTAATTGTTGTTTACCGGTGCAACAGAATGGTGGACAATACACGTGTCCCTACTGAGTCAGTAATTGCCACGTTTGCAGGTACGTCTTGCCCTACTGAGATAAAAGTCTCGCCTCTAATATTCAGAGTGGACCCGCTTGCCTCGCGTCCATTACAATGTCGCAATTGTTGGCGCTATGGTCACAGCATGGGTGGTTGCAAATCCAGCCTTCGTTGTTGCGTCTGCGGCGGGAGCCATTCCGCTCGTGATTGCTCGGCCGAGTCGGACTCTTGCTGCCTCTGCGGTGGAGCCCACAAAGCTGATTGATCAAACTGCCCTGCTAGAACTCAAGAAATCGAAATAATGGAAGTTATGGAAAAAAAGCGCTGCTCACTCCAAGAGGCAATTGCGGCGGTAAAAGAAAGAGCCCATGGTTATGCGATTGTGACAGCACGACACCAAGCTGTCGTTGATGGAAGCCTGTCAGAGGTAATCGCACAAGTTATTGAAATGTCTATGGCTAAAATTATGGAGCGCCAAGTAGAAAGCGTCACGGAACGCTTTAATGGACTGGTATCCTCAAAGTTAGAAAAAGTATTACCGAGTGCTACTGCCCTGCCATCATGCTCTGACATGAATGCTTGTTTAACCCACTCTCAGGAAAATGGGGCAATTGCGTCCGCAACCCATATAGAGCAAGTCAGGCCTGTTCCTGGTTCCTCAAACAAGGCAACTAATAGCCCAGACAACTCTTATTATCAAGATACCTCAAACATGGAAATTGACGCGAGGGCGCATAAAAGGAGGTGTTCTCCCTTTGAGGCTACCACTTCACACTCAGTTAGTAAATATAAGAAAATCCTCCCTGAAGTCAACCGGAAAGGTAATATATTGGAGGAGGATGTGGCCTCTGCGGTTCTCTCATCACTGGAAGGTAGATGAGGGTGTTGCAGTGGAACTGCAGATCAGTATTAGCTGCTTCTACTGATTTAAACGTTCTATTTTCTCAAATTTCTGCAGATGTAATTTTACTACAAGAAACCTGGTTATCCCTTGAAAAACGATTTTCTCTGCGCAATTTTAGGTCCTTTCGCCTAGATCCCCCATCTAGAGGTGGGGGACTGTTAATTATGGTCTTAAGCAAGTTTTGCCACAGGGCAAATATATCATTCCAGCTGATGTCTCCAGAATGTGAAATTCTAGCAGTAGAAATTACTATCCCTGGCAGTAGGCCTTTCTTGTTAGTCAATATATACTTTCCCTCGGGTGTGCAGGATACACACCCACTAGACTCGGTTATGGCAAAATGCGGTAAAGATATAGTTTTGGCAGGTGACTTCAACTCTCATCATGTATCATGGGGATTCAGGACAGACCTGTGCGGAAAGCGTCTATGGGACTGGGCAATCACAAATAACTTTTCGTGTCAAAATTTGGGATCAGTTACGTTTATTCGCGGATAGTTTAGATCTGTGCTGGATCTTACATTTTCAGGTCCAGGTCTTCCCACACCCGCATGGGAAACGGTGAATGTCGGGACAACTACTGCTAGGTCACTGCTAGGATCATTTTTCTGTTGTGTTTGAAGTGGTAGGTCCGCAGTCCACCGTGGAGGCTCGAATCCACTCTTTTGTGGATTAGCGTACATTTAAAAAATGCTTGCAGACCACTTTCAAATAAATGGAAAATTCTCCATTTAAAGCTGAGGATATTTGCTCAATCATTGATACTTCGCGCAAGAGATCAGAGTTCCAGTTAAAGGCACGCAAAAACACTGCTTCTACAAATTGGTGGAATGAAGATTGCTCGCGGGACTACAAGCGACGTAAGGCTGAATGGAAACAAATCATGTATAACCAGTCTCCGAAAAACTGGAGCAACTATAAATTTATTTCTGGAACATTTAAAAGAACGGTGTCTAAGGCAAAAGACAATTACAATGTACGACATTTCGAATTCCTTTCAAAAGCAAATAATAAGCATGCACTATTTCGGTTTTTAAGATCCCAAAAAATTATTCCACGCCCCTTGAACTGGGAGTCGGTAGTTTTAACCACAAGTGAAAAAGCTGACTCTCTAAATGTAATCGCGCGAGGACTAGAGACCCGCTTCGCCACCTCTCTTCCCTCCTCTCCTCACGGAAAGGGCACTTCAGAAGATTTAGAAGAGTTTTCTACAGCAAAATTGTCCCAAGCCGTTTCCTGTTTACCAGCTGCAGCCCCAGGTCCCGGTGGACTCACTACCAAGATGATAAAACTTCTCTTTGAAGTCGCTCCTAACGGCTTGTTAGATGCCGTAAATTACTCAATACAATATGCATGGTTCCCTCCTGTGAGGAGAATTGCGAAGGTGATTCCTCTGCTGAAAGACCAAACCAAAGGGTATGTCCTAAACAATATTCGGCCTATTTCTCTAACATCAAACTTTGTAAATTTAATAGAAAGATTATTAAACGCACGTATGGTTAAGTTTTTGACCACAAGAGAATTATTGAGCCCCTGCCAAATTCTATTTAGACCAGGGATGCCCATTTGGTGCGCACATATCGACCTAGAAAGCCAAATTCAGTTGGCTAGTTACCAAAAACAATATGCTGCCCTAGTTACATTAGACATTTCTAAAGCATACGATAGTGTGGAATACCCTTTATTAATAAAGAAGATGCAGGATATTGGATTGCCTGACTACTTCGTGACGTGGACTGCAGAGTTCTTGCAGGGCAGGGAGTTTTACTGTGCACAAAGTGGATATTCATCGGGAAAATTCAGACAAACGCGCGGGGTTCCTCAAGGCGCAGTTTTGTCCCCGCTGTTGTTTAACACCCTACTCACCTCCATTCCTTATCATCAGAATGTAAGCACGTACATTTACGCTGATGATATAGCGTTTTTTGCTTCAGTAAGTGATATTCAGTCACTGTACGAATGCTTACAGGAATACTTATGCGAGCTAGAAGCATGGCTGGACAGTATTCGCTTGTCCCTTAATGTAAATAAGAGTGCCGTTCTTGTCTTTCCTCTACAATACCCAGTTACTATATCCCTTTCATAACCGTCATTCCACTACCCCACAAGTGGAAAAAGTCAAGTACCTTGGAATTATTTATGATGAAAATCTTGATTGGCGTCAGCATATTGAACATATAACTTCAAAAGCTTCTCGTGCAATGGGGATATTAAGAAGGATAAGAAATTATCGATGGGGCATGCGAAGAGACACTCATAACAATTTTCCGCATGTATATCCGAACCATACTAGACTTCGGCTGTGTGTTATTCTTCGGCGCCGCGGCTTACAAGCTACGCCGACTAGTTTTGCTGGAACGGGAAGCGCTCCGCTTATGTCTGGGGCTGCCAAAGTTTGTAGCCAAAGCTGTGCTCTACAAGGAATCACGATTAGCTTCCCTCGAAATGAGATTTAAAATACTCACCGTTCAAACATTCATAAGGCTCTATGAATCCCCACTAAGAAGATCCAAGTCCATCTTCATCAAACAACGAGCCCAATTTTTTGGAGTCAGATGGCCACGGTTTCACACGCCACAAGTCATTATATCACAATCGTTATTGAATCCGTTAGACGTAAATATAAATGATGTAATCACGGAAAACAGCATCTCAAATTCACTAATTATTACTTATGATGACCTGTACCCAAATAATCCAAAGCAGCTTGCCTCGCATATTCTTAACGGCTTACTCCAGGATCACTTGAATCAACTCCACACTAACGTAATTATAGCAACGAATGCTTCTCAGAGTGAGGAAAAGGCAGGAGTTGGAATTTTTTCATAATCATTGGACTGGTCTATTTCTATTCGGCTTCCCGACTTCACTCCAATATACCTAGCAGAATTCCTAGCTGTTGTCCTAGCTTTACGAAAGCTACAATCTTCCAGGACAACCGCGGTAATAATCACAGATTCTCTGTCGCTGTGCACCTCATTTACTGCTCCCGGCGAGTCACACATATTGAAAACTTTGTACTCACTGGCTCCAAGTCATTTGCGAAGTTAACGACTAATATGGGTACCTGGCCACAAAGGCATATTTATGAATGAGGTGGCAGACAGCTTGGCCAAGGCTTCTATCAGCGGCCCGGTGCTTCCCCTTCTTCCAACGATGGGTTTTATCACGTCCGTCAGGTTCAGAAGATGCATCCTTTTAACACCACAATCAAACCTTAAATCATCCTTGGAACTGCACCACTTACAATTCCCTTGGAGCAGGAAATTTCGCAAAACAAGACAAACGGAAGTCACATTAACGAGACTACGTTGTCGAGTCCCATCTCTAAATTTTTACATGCACCGATCTGGTCTGGAAATATCCCCATTGTGCCATTTTTGCCACGCATTAGAGACGATTGAGCACTACTTACTGGAATGCCGGCGTTTCTCCTCCATGAGGAAAATGACATTAGAAATTACAGTGCGACAGCTCGGCCTGCCCATTGAACACTCCGGTACTGCGGTCTTTCGGAGCGTCTGTGCTTGGGCACTCACACAGGAATGTGTGCTTCGCCTTAGAAAAATTTATTACTGAATCAAACCGATTTCATTGATGACCGTATTATTCTTTTCATTCCTTCTCTATTGCCTCATTTATACATTATAGATTTTTTTTCCTCTTCATAGCATGACAGTCTACTGAACCGTTTTGATTTTTCCTCGCTTAAATTTATGTAACAAAATTATAGATTTTTACCTTCATTTTCTGAACACATAAGCAAAGTCTGCCCGACTCTTGGCCAATCCCCGTGAGTGGGTAAGCGCCAAACTCATCAAGGACATCATCATCATCATTTTCGAAGGTGAGTGGTCGCTCATATCAGCGCGATTCAGAGTGATGCAGTGGTGCTCACATGCACAAAATCTGCCTGTTTTGATATGTTCTGACATTATTTGATGTCAACAATGAACGGCTAGTATTATATCTCAAGCGAACGACGAGTGGTCGCTGCACCTGCCTATTTAAACGAATGCACTGTTCAGCGCTTTGGACTGTCAGCGGCGCTCTTGCGAGATACAAATACGGAAAGTGCTGCTCCACACCTTACAGTGAGAATGCGAAGCGTTTCCCTGAGAAGGGGTAAAACACCTAAAAAAGCAAGCAGTACGTATAAAATCAGTGGTTTGGACTACCCTTGGTCTTTGTGTTGCAGCACGATATGTAGCGCATGGGCGCTGGCTCTCGCGGTGGCGGGTCGAATGCGAACGGCGATTCGTGGCTATCGAATTCGTCACAGTCATATCTATAGCTGTCAATATTTGACAGATCCCAAGAGCTGGTGCAGCTGACATTGTCACCCGAAGATCCGGTGCGGTCACGATTAAGCCGAGCGTCTGCTCTTCGCTGCCAGCGGGCGAGACCGGCATGCCTTGCGCGCCTTCCCCGGTGGTCACATGAAGAGGTTCGCTGGGCTTCTTGGTCAAGTTTCGTTTTTGCACTTTCTTGCTTATTTGAAATTACTTGCGAATTTGCGAAACAATTCTGCCATCAGACGCGTGACAGGGGGTCTCGGGAATCATTACCTTGACATGGTCAAGGTAATTTACCTTCCATTACCTTGACATGGTCAAAAAATTGCCAGAATTGCACTTTAATCATTCGCCAGCTGATCCTGAAGACAGTGCAATGATGGGGCCGACCTACGGCGGAGATGAAACAGGCGTTAAGTGCTCCCCATACTAGGGCCAATCGCGAAGATAGTGCAATGCCGGGCCGACCCGCGGCGGAGGTGCAGTTCGCCATTAAGGGGCCCACATTCACAGCTTCACTGGTAATCCTTCTTGACAGAGTGGAAGGGCACTGAATTTATACGTTTCACATAATTGTTCATCCAATGAGCACTCCTGATAATCAAACAAAACATGGTTTTCTGTAATAATAAATCAAAAGCAGCTCCTTACGTGCTTTTAGTAGGCAGTGAATCATTGTGACAGACGAAACGGTATTAGCCACGCGCGTCCTTAAGGTGCCCTGGCTCTCCGAGAACGATGCCACTCCGAAGTCACCAAATACCGGCATTCCCATGCATACAACAGCGCAGCAACGCCAGATTTCCCACTAGTTAATATAATGAGAAACCCTTTGGACGGCACAAACATCCTTTTAGCTGAACTCGTCTGGTTGGATAGTCGGTCGGTTTGTTTGGCTCAGTGTATGGCTTCTACCCACTATGGGAGATTAGCCAAGAATCAGGTGAGTTAGAAAGATAATTAGCCGTCAACCGCCCCGAAATCGCCACACACGCAGGAACCACTCGTCATGGAGATCAGGAGTCTCTGTATCAAAGCCCCTGAACCACATCACAAGGTTTTGCTGCAGTGGTTACGAGCGCACTGCAGTATACAATCTTGTGAAGTATGCACACGACACTTGGAAATGGACCAGATACCTGTTTCCAGAAAAGACGTGGCGACACTGCATGACACCGCACACGTTTGGCGGTTACAGCGATCCCTCTGGAGAGATGCCATACAAACGTACGGACCCCTATATAAAATCGATCTATCTTGTGACTTTTACATGCCGCCGAGGCCTCAATAGACAAGGCGAAACGTGCATCCACCACATCAGATTCGCCGTGGCCTACACGAACTACTTCACGTGCAGGATACGGCTGACGGACTCGCCAATGTGCTTTGTGTGTAACGCCCCTGAATACCTGCAACATTTTAGGTGCGACTGCTATTTTTTACTGTGAATCTAAGTAATCATCTCAAAAATATAAATAATGTTCTTTTATAATATTGGTTCAAATGAAAAATCTTCAATGAAGAAGTTGGATGGCGGCTTGAGAAACACACAACTGATTTCTTTTCATGGAGATGTGGTTTTGTTTTCCCAGAGCTCAAAAAAGAGCGCGCGAAATCTGAAAAAGTATCATGTGATTAGGCACCTGCGCGCACCTACACCAGTGCCCTTGAATATACTGAGTGTCCTTCAACGCTGCCCTCAAATATGCCTTGAAAAATTATAAGGAAAATTCACTATTTCAACACCTCTTGTTATCGTTAGATTGTGGGTTTCCTGCCAGACGGTGTCAGCGTACTTTAGTTGCATGATTGCCTTCGAATTCGAGCCGTGCGCCCGGTAGAAACACCATGCGCCACCCGATCTCGGATGCCGTGCACGTTGCACACTTTTATTGCCGCAACGCCGCTCAGTATGCGTTGATTTCACATAAAGACGTCATTGTTGTGCTTCGTAAGAAGTGACAGTTTTGTTAGAAGAGTTGCGTATCCTCCTTGTTCAATAAAACTTGCTGCATTTTAATTCACTGAAATGCTTTCTTCTTTTGTTTCTCCGGATTTTGCGGCTGGTCGAGCCGCGGTGAAGCTGGTCTATACTGTTAAATCTACAGATATACCCTTGAAATGGTCGCATAGTGACTGGGCCCCAATGCAAGAAATACCATGTTCAGCGTATATACGGGACAATAACATGTGACAGGCAAAACAGGGCGCCGTAAATATTGTTATATCGAGCCGACTCAACCAATAATATCTCCTTCCGATACTCTAGAAGAGCTGACGGATATATCAGTCATGAAGCTATTGTGTAACCATGGAGGGCAGGAGGCATACGTGACTACCTTGGGAAATTTCCACAAAGGTTTCCCAGCTACTTTGGCTCTCCGCAAGGAAAGTAGAAAATTACCTTTGGAGAAGAATGTCAGGCAAGGAGACGCAATCTATGCAATGCTATTCGTTGCATACTTTGAGGATGCATTCAAGCTATTAGACTGGGAGGGCTTAGGAGTGACGATCAACGGCGAATATCTCAACAGCCTTCGGTTTGTACAGATGACATTGTTCTGTGCAGAACACCTCTGGGGACGAAGTGCAACATATGATCGAAGACCTTAACTGAGAAAGTCTGTCAGTAGGCTTGAATCTGAATATGGAGAAGACAGAGGTAATTTTCAATAGCCTGGTAAGGAAACAAGAGTTCATTATGGCCGGTCAGCCTGCAAGGTTTGCGCAGGAGTACCTTTATCTAGGCTAATTACTCACAGGGGACCCTGATCATGAGAAGGAAACGTACAGAAGAATAAAAATGAGGAATACATATCACAGGCACTACCAAATCATGAATGGGAGCTTACCAGTTTCGTTGAAAAGGAAAGTGTACAAGCATTACATTTTACTGGTGCTACCATATGGGGCAGAAACTTGTAGGTTAACAAAGAAGCTCGACAACAAGCCAAGGAACGCCCAAAGAGCGATGGAACGAAAAATGTTAGGCATAACGTTAATAGACGTAAGAGAGTGGTGTGAATCAGGGAGCAAACGGGGATAGCTGATATTCTCGTTGACATTAAGAAAAGAAAATTGGGCTAAACAGGCCATGTAGTAGGGCAGATAATCGATAGACCATCAGACTTACGGAATGGATATCAAAAGAAGGGAAGCGCAGTCGAGGACGCCAGCAAATTAGGTGGGGTGATGAAACTAAGAAATTTTCAGGAAGAATTTTGAGTCAGCTAGCTCAAGACAGAGGTAATTGAAGATCCCCGGGATAGGCCTTCGTCTTTCAGCGGACATAAAAAATAGGCGGCAGTTGATGGTGCTGATGATGATGATAACATGAAAAAAAAGATTTCGTAATGGGCGACGGTTGCATGGTAACAGTATAGCATCTCCATGTCCTCGTCAAGGGAGTATTCGTTTCCTATCTCTTTATTTGTCATGGTGCAAACAATTTTCTTTGTCTATATAAAGAGTTGAATTTGTAACATGATGTGGTGGGCTGGCATCTTCACGCTGAATCCTAGACTTTTCAGTAGCGATCGGGGTACTCGAAGCATATAGCACGGGTTCTTCGCATATACTGCGACGAAACGTGTTTACTAAAAAGAAGAAATGTTTTCCGCTTCATAGTAATGGCTAAATGCAAAACCGTCAGGTAGCGAGAAGTGGAGGTAAAAATACATAATCTCCCCAGGAAAACACGAGTATTGTTGTCAAAGGAAAGCCGCGACTTCTTCTTTCTTATTTATTTGTTTATTTCGGTATGTGCACTGTCGAGAGACATTAAAGAGGAAACCAGGCAAAAATACAAGTTTTCGGAGTTTTAACTTGACCCGTTCATGTAAAACAACCGATTGAATAAGCGTCAATCGCGACAGGAAGTAAACCGTTATTAACAAGAATCTGCATTTTCTTCGTGGCAAGGCAGCAAACTGCGCCAAAAAACACAACACACAGGCAAATAGATCGAGACGATCGGAAGGCGTCTCGTTCTCTTTGCTTATCCCTTGTGTTCTCTTGCGTCGTTTGCTGCCATAATGAACCAACTAGTTCAACAATACGTTTCGACTACTAGTGGTAAGCGTGTTCTTGGAAAGAATGCGCTCACATGTTGCGCATGCCTGCTCACGGTACGACCTCGTAGAATTCGTGTAAATATATTTCTTGGGGTGAGAACATTCAACGGAAGGTCACAGATGGTCGCCCTTGACTCTGCGGCATTGGTACAGGCGGAGGATCGGCGATGAAGCTCTGAAGCGCGTCGACGACACTTTGAACGTATATGAGCGAAGATGAGTTGATTAGTTGAAGATCTTTGTCTCGTAGCGTCATCTCAGGCAGTCCACCGAAGGCGCCGAAAACTGCGCCAACAGCCCCAGTAGTTGACACCGTCACCGTGATGTTAGAGGTAAAAGTCAAGTCGTAGGTGATAACTCGAAGTGAATCTTCGGTTCTGCAAGAAGAGTAGAACATTTTTTGACACTGCATATACAAAGCCGCAAACCCTGTTTTCTAGTGGCATCATTTTGCTAAGTTTCTTCTGAATGTTACTTATAGGTCACTGGGAAAGCCAATGTCAGGACGATAAGGTGATCTCTGATTAAGAATAGTAGTAGGACGAGCTGGTCATTTCCGAGATAATTACAAGCGTCCCAAGTGATTCGGTAATTTTGGCTTGCACAGAGCACACCACACACTATGGTAATGCAGCCTTGTAGAATAGTTCGTAAAGTAGCGAGAGCTGACAAAATGCAGCGCCAGAAAGGTATAACAGCACTTGAAGCTTCTTTGAAGAAATGCGATCAGACGTGGCACACGATGTTACAACCGACACTTTCTCGTCCAAAGAAAACAATTCGGGATTCCGCTGCTGTCGTGAGCTGCGTTGCCAGAGCGTTAAGGGATATGAAAGACGTGCGCGCGGACGCCGACGCTGAGTGCAAAGAACGCGGGCCTGCGCCCATGCGTGCAAAGACGTGCAGTCGTGAGACGTGAAAGTCGTGCAGACGTAAAAGCAAGCAGAGGTGCAGAGCGCCCGTACTATCAGACCGCCTCTTCACTCAGCGCTCCCCTGCGGCTGGATGGATGGATGTTATCAGCGTCCCCTTTGGAATGGCGGCGAGTCACGCCACAAAGCTCTTGCTATTATATATACTGCCTAATGTCCTACCTAGGTTAAACAAGAAAAAAAGAAAAAAAAACACTATGACCTCCCACAACCAAACTTTCTGATCCCCTATTGTGAACTGCGCTTTTGTACATCTCCGTTTTTTGTCGTTTCCCTACTTTTCTTCCACCAGTCCTCCAATAGCCCCTTACTAATCCCTACTGCGGACATGTTAACTTTTCCACTGCTGTCGCTGAGCCCAATAGCTTCAAGGAGGCCGGTAGTTCCTAAATCGACCGCTGGGCAGGCGTCTTCACAATCTAATAAAACTTAGTCCATAGTTTCCCTAGATTTACCGCAGCAAGCACATGCTTCTTTTTCCTTCTTATATCTCGCTTTATAAGTGCGTGTTCTAAGTCATCCCGATCTCGCTTCGAAAAGTAATGAGCTTCCCTTTCAGTTATCGTAAATTGTTTCTTTCTTGATTTCGTTTTTTCCTCCTAAGTAGTTACTCATGGCTGGTTTCTTTTCCATTGCCGCCACCCATGAGATTATTTCAGCCTCTCTGACTTTCCGCTTGACGTTCTTTGTTGGTGTGTTGCCCACCCTACAGGCCGCATACTTGCTGGTAAGTTCCCTAGTTATTTTCCTCCACTGTGAATCAATGTTTTTCCTGTACAGATACCTCAACACTCTCCCAGCCCATTTACTTTCTTCGATATTCCTCAGCCGTTCTTCATACTCAATTTTACTGCGAGCTTCCCTCACTTCAAAACTAGTCCAGCTCATATCACCCTGCACAGCTTCATTTGAATGTAGTCTTCCCGTTAGCGTCCAAAGCGAGGAGTCCCACTGACCTTTGGTTCGCATCGAGTCCTGATTGTACCCCCGATTTAAAGCAAACCGCATTTCCAAACGTAAGTTCTAGAACCATTACACCTTTCCACATAACCCGGAGCACCTCGTACCTATTGTAACCCCATACCGCTATGTGCTTCATTGTGGCTGCATTTATCTTCCCCTTCACTGTTATTGTTTTCTTCCTGTGTTTCCATATTGCCATCGTTTATCCATATATCAAGGTATTTATATTTTGTTACCCGAGGTATTTCCTGGTCCTGTATTGCCACTGTTTGTTCACTGTTCTGATTGAATACCATAACACCTGATTTTCTACCACTAAATTTTAAGCCTAAATTGCTGCATTCCTGTCCACAGATATTAGCCATACGTTGCAAATAACTTTGCTTGTTGGCTAGCAACACAATATCGTCCTCATAAAATAAACCTGGAAGCTGCTGCTCAACTAGTGAACCCACCTGTCTGTATGAGAGATTAAACCCGATATTAGTTCCTTCTAGCGCCGTCTCCATCCTCACCATGTACATCATAAACAGCAATGGGGATAAAGGTCACCCTGCCTCAATCCCTTGTTGATATCAAGTTTCTCCTCACTCCCCATCCCTTCCCATTCAACGCAAACGGTATTTTCTAGGTGCACCTCTCTCAAAAGCTGTAGGCAATCGTCACCTAAGCCTTCCCCTTCTAGAATATCCCACAGAATGTTGCGGTCTACGTTGTCATAGGCTCCTGTGATGTGTAAGAAGGCTACATGTAACGGTCCGCTTTCTACTTTTGATATTTCAATGCACTGAGTAAGAACAAATAAGTGATCATCTAAACGCCTACCTATTCTGAAGCCATTCTGAAGTTCTACCAAAATGCCATTATTATGTGCCAGACTGAAGCTCAGCGGCAGCGCCACCCATCGACTGAGATGTTCACTGCTTTTCAGTGTCGCACACTCTTAGGCAAAGTTACACCCTTTGGCTTGCCCCTTCTGCCACACAACAATAATCGTTATCTGCCTTGATGCGTTTCCTTTCTTTAACGCTGCGACCCCGGTACTTTCCAGTAACGAACGGCACGCGTGTTATCAGCATAGAACAGTTTACACCGTTCGGAGTGCCCCTTCTGATAACCCGCCTGCCGTTCGTTACTGGAAAGTTCCGAGCTCGCAGCGTTAAAGAAAGGAAACGCATCAAGGCAGATAACGATTATTGTTGTGTGGCAGAAGGGGCAAGCCAAAGGGTGTAACTTTGCCTAAGAGTGCACAGAGGAGGTTTCTGAGCGAACTTTCGGAGACCGGCTGCCCTGGACGTCTTGAATATGCCGGAGTCTAATTGTGGAACCCGCCGTGGTTGCCCAGTGGCTATGGTGTTAGGCTGCTGAGCACGAGGTCGCGGGATCGAATCCCGGCCACGGCGGCCGCATTTTGCCGGGGGCGAAATGCGAAAGCACCCGTGTACTTAGATTTAGGTGCACGTTAAAGAACCCCATGTGATCGAAATTTCCGGAGTCCTCCACTACGGCGTGCCTCATAATCAGAAAGTGGTTTTGGCATGTAAAACCCCATAATTAATTTTTTTTTAATTGTGGAAAGCGAGAATTTAGTTCTTAAATTTAGGATTACAAAAATCAGGTGTTTTAGTATTCAATGAAAACAGTGAACAGGGAATGTCACTACAGAGCCAGAAAATACCTCGGGTAAAAGAAAATGTATACCTTGGTATATGGATAAACGTAGGCATATATGGAAACGCAGGAAAAAGCAATAAAAACAATGGGGAAGAGAAATGCGGCCATAATAAAACACAGATCGCTATGGGGATACAATAGGTACGATGTGCTCCGGGGTGTGTGGAAAGGTGTAATAATTATAGGACTTGCGTTTGGAAATGCGGTTCTTTGCTTGAAATCAGGAGTAGAATCAGAAATTCACAGGAACCAAAAGTCTATGAGACGCCTCACATTGGGCGCTCACGGGAAGACTACAAATGAAGCTGTGCAGGGCGATGTGGGCTGGAAAACTTATGAAGTCAGGGAAGTTCAGGAAAAAGTTGATGTTGAACGACAATTTAGGAATATGGAAGATAGTAAATTGGTTGCTAGAGTGTTCAGATATTTGTAAAGGAAAAACAATGATTCACAGCGTAGCAAAAAAAAGAAAGAAGCTAGGAAGCTTACCAGCAAATATGCGGCCAGTATAGTAACATGGCAACAAAAAAAAAAACCTCAAACGCAAAGTCGGAGAGGCTGAGGCAATCTCCTGGGTGGCGACATTGGAAAAGAAACCTGCTATGAGTAACTACATAACAGGTAAAAGCGAAATCGGGAAAGAAGGAATTTATGACAACTCAAAGAGAATCTCATTACTTTTCAAAGCGACATCAGGATGCCTTAGAACGCGTAGTTGCAAAGCGAGTTACACCGAGGAAGGAGCTTATGTTTTGCTGCGGTAAAGCTAGGGAAACGATGGAACACGTTTTATTAGAATCTACTCAGCTATCCGTGTAAGCTCAGCTGGCCTCCTTAAAGCCCTTGGGTGCAGGGATAGCAGAAGAAAAGCAAACATTTCCGCAATGAAGATTAGTAAAAGGCGATAAGGGGTTTAGTTGCAGAAAAGTAGGGAGAGCACACGCAATAGAGGCGTACAAAAATGAAATTTCCAATAGTGCTTCATAAAGTGTTGCAGGGAATTCTCTGTTCGTTAAAAATATATATAGGTAGGACATTAGGCAAAATAAGAAGAGCTCGGTGGCACAACCCACCGCCCCATTTCAAAGGGGACGCTCATAGCATCCTTCCATTTAACCATCCGTGATCGTGCAGAGGTGAGACCGACGGGAAATCATCGGCGCGCCCAGTGATTAGCGCGCCCGGTATTTCGGCAAACGCGAGTGGTTTGGGCGGACTGCCGGATGGACGGGGGCGTCAATGTGAGTGGCTGGAACGGTGAAGCCGTGGTGGCACAGAGCTCAGCCACGAAAACACAGAGCTAATATTGCATTAACCATGCATATGCTCGGTTAAGCATAAATATGCTTCTTCCCTGCTGGTACCAATTTTCGGCAACGGCGCGATCGTGTACACGATTACACCGCTGTCGAAAACTTACTTCAGTAGCGAAGAATATACTTGGCTCTGCGATTGTCTTGTTGATCTTTAGGTCACGAGGTGGCGCCATCAATCCGACTACTCCGACTAAAAGCAAAGTTCGCAATAGAGGGTCAGGAAATTTTGTTGTGGGTGTTTATCGTGTTTGTTTTTTTAAACCTAGGTAGGACATCAGGCAGTATAATAGCAAGAGCTTGTTAGCGCAACCCACCACCCTGTTCCAAAGGGGACGCTCATCCATCTCACGTTGAGCCCCCGCTCATACGTCAAACCGCCCGCGCTTGCTGGATACCGGACACACTGACAGCGTTTATCACTGGTCGATTCGGAGCAGGATACCATGCCCCGTGGCAACCAATCCGAATTTCACTGGTCGATCTGGAGCGGATTCGCGCTTTCCGCTTGTCATTTCGTATCAACTCGCTCTGCGCCGGATCGCTCTCGCTCCGCCATCGAGGCGCGGATTCGGGCGGAAATAGCTCGCGTCACTCGGTACCCGGAAATCGGTAGCCGGTTGGTACGCACAACATTGTGTTGCTTCGCAAAATGGCTGCGTTTGGTGCTGCTGTAGAGCTCGCGTTTAGCGATGAGAGCTCGGACGACAGCGATTACGAGGTGACGCAGGTGCTGTACGAAACCTTCCATGCACGTTGTCCATGCACAGTGCTTGCGGGCGCGACATGGAAATTGGGGACTCTGCGACTCCTGCGGTCAAAGTACGCACGGGGGATGGCGACTTTGGTTGCCGTGGAAACGTACAGAGCGGAAGTCGTGCGTGGTTTCCGGAACCGGTTTGTGTCGCGTGTACGCAGACTTCCTGTGTGGTCCCCCGATGAGCGTTTTTGCGCTCAGCTGGCCTATTGGGATTTGTGAAACCCGAGCGCTCGCTCGAGGATTTCGGCGACCGCTCCAGATCGACCTGTGAAAAACGCCATAAAACATGGCGTTAACTGGCCGTTCCACTCACACCAGTGCACATAAACAGCAACTGAGCAGTGCACAACGCTCATGCCAGCAGCGGAAAGTACAACAAAGGGCCGTGCATGGTAGAACGCTGCTCTGACTCCACCACCGAGGCGATTGGGCGTACCGTTGGAGATACATCCACTTCGCTTTGTTGTTTTAGCAGCCGAATGCACTCCGCCATTTATGGCGAGGCCCGCTGCAAACCTCTGCGCACGTGCCGCGCATGCGCCGTCGAGTGATACTGCACGAAAACGGCAGTGGTGGCGCCGACGTCATGAATGCGCTTACAGCGTTCGGATAATTGTTACCACAGTAAAAATATTGGTACTCATAGCAAAAATCATAATAGAAGTTTGTATTTTACAGTTATGTATTATTTGTATAAGTTTTGTATTATACTAACAGAAATTTATATTAGTTGTACTCTTTTACCTATACGACCAATAATTACCATTTGTATTAGACTTATTAGTCTTATACAAACCGCGTTGCGTGTCTACTATATAGTTTCTCTCTTAGACTTATACGTGTTATTGGTCTTATACACATTGTTCCTGGTCTGTTAGACAAAATGTATTGCCGAATTCCGCTCTTCTTGTTTGTGGCTTCTTTAATGCGAGGGTGAAAGTTGATGAAACATTAGACTTCGGGACCACTTGCTTGCATGGAGAGAGTTGTGCTGCACAAATGCGCAGAGCGTGCTGCACAAATGTGCAGCACGCTGCGTTCGGACGTTTGCATGAATTTTAGCGCACTAAGTTAGTGAGACTCGCCCCTATCTCTCAGCAACGTACACGAAAGCGACGCATGCCTTTCTTGCCAATTTTCCTTCACTGATGACGTTGCCTAAGAAGGCCTCTGTTCAGCCTCGTCGCGATGATTCGTTGAGGAAGCAGCCAGTGCTTACAGCACGGCGAATACTTTACCACGAGAAAAAAAAAAAGAAAGAACCAACAGCCACATTCTGCATGGCCGAGCCGCGCCGTGCCCATGGTGAGCATAGGAACTATGGCGCAATAGCAACAACCTGACTAATTTGCCGCTGAAATTTCGTTATTCCCATATCTTCTTTCTAAGTGCGCATAAAGTAACGTTGAACTTATAACCGAAATTGTTAACTTGTTACCGCATATAAAAGCCCGCAGTATTTATTAACATCAAAGAGCAGCATCGCAGAGAAGGGAACACGGCGGGCGAGAAAAACATAAAACTGCGAACGTAGCCAGCCGTAGTTGCGTACAGTACGCGTGTGCACTGGCAACTGCCACGTCAAGGCGAGGCGCGTGTGTTTACATAACGATGTGTTTATAAGGAAGCCTTGGTGGTTGTGCCTGCAAAATCTCATTCGTGCAGTAGTTTATCTGCATCTGTGCATGCTGTTGGTTCTTCAAATCAACATAATACAGCTGTTTTTAACCTATGCTTCGCGGTTTTGTGGATCCTTCAGCGCGCATCGATGTACAGTGCTTTCGCCGGCGCCGATTCTGCCATTCTGAGAAAATTATTCTAGTTATTTACGGCTTCTTGTGTAGTGTAAATTTGTTGTTGTTTGTTTATCCCAACGGTGGACGTACTTCAGTGCAGTGTCATCGGCTCGATTGCTGCGCCCGTTGCAGCAATGACATATGCCTGTTTCCGACAATGAATTGAATCGAATTCTGCGGTGTTACGTGCCGAAGCCAAAGTTTAATGATGGGACACGCCGTTATGTGGGACTCCGGATTTGCTTCCGCCACCAGGAGATCCTTAACATGCCCCCAATGCACGGGACGCAGCCACTGCGGCGGGTTTTCCGACAATTCTGTGCAAAATTTCTGCCTAGAGTTGTTTCTTATCTGGACACAGTTTCGATGTAACACACAGACCATCTTGTGTTGATTTCGTGCGCCTTCTATTCTGTCGGGTCAGGCACCGACATTTTTCATTATTTTAAACATTTTGAGCCAGCATAGCCCACTTTGCCCTAAAATTAGTTAAGTAGTTGTGGAGCCGCATTATTACAATTTGGAAGCAAACATTCCCAGCTTACTATTTGCTCAGCACAACTTTAGTATTAGATGTAGCACCCCTGACCCCTGCTTTTACATGTTTCTGTATGTGCGGATCTCTGCGTCCACGTGTTTTAAACCATGCACTTCCACAAAAGAATGTCACCTGGTCGATGTGGACCAAAGGCTCTGGCAGTCAAGATTGCTGACCCGACAAATATCTTCAAAAGGAATCGGTAAAATGCACGCTGTGATAATGATTGCTTCTAGCAATGCTTGCACTTCTACCTATATTTCGGTTTTCTGCCTCTGGGGGGGGGGGGGGGGGTGCACTCATCGAACCGTAATATAATGTTCCTCAGACAGTTTTGCTCCGCAGTTCACCTTTATGTGGCCTAAGGGGCCACAGAATTGCATATTTGTACTCTCGAACCTCGTTATGACGAAACGGGATATAACGAAATAACAGATATAACAAAGTAAATAAAGTTCCTCTTGAAATCGCGATAGAGATCCACGTATCTAAAACGTCGTTTTAACGAAGTGATATTGTCCTGGCAATGGATGTAACCAGCTAGATTCGTCTCCGAAATCAAGAACTACCCGACCGTTGTGCGCCGATTACATCGCTTTCCGCGGGCTTCAACGCTCTTTCGCCACGGCAGTTCAAAACCCCCGCGTCCCCGCGTCAGAATGCGTCGTCGTACAACACTGCGCTTCTTCGATTTTCCACTTCTGGCTACCCGCGGGCTGCCAAAGCCAGCCAGAGCGTCTTCGTTTTAACGCGACAGCGTTAAGGAGCTCGCGTCGCAGAAAAACCGGTGTCTTCGGCGTCGGTGTCAGCGGCGTTGGCCGTGAGCGATAAATCCGAGAAGGCACTTCATAAATAAAAAAAAACATTTTGCAAGATGGGCTGGTGGGAATCGAACCAGGGTCTCCGGAGTATAAGACGGAGACGCTACCACTCAGCCACGAGTTTTTTTTTTTTTTTTCTTTATTGCCTCGCTTTTCACAGAGTTTACGAGATCAGAAGAACAGATTAACAAGATAATAGTGCCGAGAACCGTCAGCTGTTTGCTGACTACAAGCCATCAGTATTTCGGCATCTGCAACAACATTTCTAATCTTGGAACCCACTCTGGTACATACGACTGCACCTTCTGCACTTCGACAAAATGGGACACCGATTCGCAAAAATATTCGCGAACCGGTCTAGCGTCAATATCCGCATTGTGTACAGCCGTCCGAGTTCGCCATATACTGTGCAGGCCCAGAAGCATAACCAGATCGAAAGGCACACCATCGTCGTTTTCGACCGTGAGATAACGGATTCCGTGCGGACTTAATGGCAACTCTTTTTTCAAGGTTCTCTGTAAGATGTCCCAGAAGAACACTCCACCCCAGCAATCTAAAAACACATGCTCAATTGTCTCTGGTTTTTTGCATAACAAACAATGAGTACCCCACGGAACAAATAAACCCTTTTCTTCTAACCATGTTTTAACAGGTAAGGTTCCTGTGTGCAGCTTAAAAAAAAAAGGTTTTAACCCCTGGCGCAACTAGCATTTTTTTAACGCGTTTCAAAACATCTTTTCCTTTGCCTGCACAGTATAATTCACGATACAATGGCACAGGAAATAACACATCCACAAGGTCCTTGTACAGTTTTTTGCGTGACACATCTGTCAAATATTGCAAAGAAAAACGCACCGATAAGAAGCGGAAAGATGACACCACTTCTTTTAGATATCCACGTACTGGTCCTTGCTGACAAACCGAAGACACAACAAACTCTGGTAGCACTTTACCCAGCCTCAGTTGAATCATAGTTCTGAGAAAGGTATGATCTACATCTCTGAGAAAAACAAATCGACTGACGAGTTGTCTAACATACAGATGCACTAGACCAAGCCCACCATCACTCCCTCTTTTAAACAGATTTGTTCGGCTCGTTTTTTCCCATAGAGAGCTCCAGATAAAGACCGCGAACACTCTGTGCATTTTTTGTACATTTAACCTGCTGCAATGCAAAACTTGCATTACATACCATAGCTTGCTTACAAGAAATAGGTTGCACGTCGTGGCCCGTGCGAAAATCGACTTATCCCATCCTTTCCACTTTTGTGCATTTTCACGTAACACCTCTGTTTGTTTTTTCCAATAAGGCTCATTGTCAGAGTAGTACTGTAGGGGTACTCCTAGGTATTTTGTCGGTGTTTCTTGCCATTTAATGTTCAAAAACATCCTTGGTGCGACGTCCCATTCCCCATGCCAGAACCCAACGCACTTGTCCCAGTTTACTGCACTACCACTTGCTTGACAGAAACTTTTAACAGCATTGACGGTATGCATTATACTTTCATGATCAACACAGAAAACTGCAATGTCATCAGCGTAAGCAAGAAGGCTTACCTCGGCTTGATGTAACTGAAATCCACGTATCGCGTTGTTCCTAATTACGCTTAGACAAAAGGGCTCAATATATATGCAAAAAAGAAGCGGTGATAATGGGCCCCCTTGTCTGACCGAGCGCTGTACTGGTATGTATTCACCTACTGATTTGTTTATTATCAATCTCGTCGTACATCCGGCGTAAGCCATCCGCACACCCTCGCTGATCACATTGCCTACATTCACATATTCAAGCATACATAGAAGCAGATCGTGCGGCACGCGGTCGAATGCCTTCTCAAGGTCAACTTGCAGCATAGCAACACTTAGTTGCATTGCGTCACAGCATTCAAGGATTGATCGTGCTATGTGTATATTTGTCATAATTGTCCTTCCTTTTATTCCGCACGTTTGATGTGGACCTACTAAATCTTTCATTACGGTCTGCAACCTGTTAGCCAATACTATCATTAATATTTTATAGTCTATATTTGTCAGGCTAATCGGCCTATACGATGTGACGTTACGTAATTTGATTGGGTCTTCAGTTTTTGGTATTAGTACCGTGTGTGCTGACAAAAAGGACGGCGGTAGATGTTTGCTCGCGTAAGCCTCGTTGTATACTTCAGTCAAAACAGGCGCGATAACACCCTTAAACGCCTTGTACAATGCAGCGCTTAAGCCATCCGGTCCCGGTGATTTGCCATTATTTAAATGGTCAATCGCATCCTTAACTTCCTCTACTGTTATGGGCAATTCTAATACTTCCTTAGTTTCATCATCTAATGTTGGCATCAATGACATGAAGTCTTTTTTAAATCTATCAGTGTCAACTTGGCTACGAGAAAACAATACTTTGTAATATTCAAAAAAACAGCTTGCTATTGTTTCTTTGTTGGTAGACAGTACCCCATTATGTTCTATTTCTGTTATTGCATTTTGGGAAGCATATTTCTTTTCGACTCCCAAGGCACGTTTTGTCGGCATTTCTCCTGTGCACCATTTTTCAGCTCTGGCTCGAATCAATGCTCCATTGTATCGCTCTTGGTCTATCAGCTCAAGTTTTTGCTTTATGCTTTTTATGTCTTCTAAGAAATAACCGGGTTGTATACTTTCAGCTTCCAACAATTGCTTCAGATTCAATCTAAGACGGGACTCGAGTTCTTTTTTCGCGTGACTTAAAACACTGGCCCTTTCAAGTGCTTTCAATTTAATTGTTTGCTTACAAACTTCCCATTTGTGTCCCCAACTATCTAAGTTTTGAGTTGTTGTTTTATCTATAGCCTTGCGAAACTGCTCACAAAACTCGTCGTCTTTCAGCAAGGTTGCATTAAATTTCCAAAGATCCCAGGAAAATTCTTTGCTATTTGTTTTTCCCTTTCCAACACGGAAAGAAACCAAACAATGATCACTAAATGCAACAGGTGTGACTCGATAATCTCGACACGACTGAATTAGTTCAGCCGACACGTACACTCTATCAAGTCTAGCATGGCTCGCACCCTGAAAGTGGGTAAAGAGGACCGCTTTTCCACCGCAAAGACATTCACCCACGTCTTCTAGATTAAATTCCGCAATCAAGTCTTTCAATACAGCAGTACTTGCATCATTGTGTTTCCCACTGGTTTTGTCACGTTCCGTACAGACACAATTGAAATCTCCCGCCAGGATTAGTCTACGCTCGCATTTCAAGTACGTCTCCATTTCTTCAAAAAAAAGCTTTCGCTCTTGAGCCTGAGTTGGTGCATAAAGACAAATTACTCGCCAATTTTCTGTTGACAGGGAAAAGTCAGATACAATGAAACGGCCAGACTCACAGGAAGTCACCGACTGCACTACAGCACCAAGACTGCCGAATTAACAAAATGCACCCCGAAGACCTCCCCACCGCATGGGCAACACACACGTTATAGCGTCTCGTGAAAGGACGCACCATACGCTCTGTCTGATCCTCTCTCTCTACTTTGGTCTCCTGAATGGCTACAATATCAAAATCGTGCTCCGTTACGAGGCGGTAAAGTTGGTTTTGCCGCCTCTTGGCACTAAGCCCTCGGACGTTAAGTGTTGCAATATTTATCGACCTCTCTAAGGACTCCATATTGGCGAGTGACACCAGACCGAGCCTACGGCGCTCCCCTCACAGACCTTGCCTTGTAGCAACACACAGTCCAGTCGACGCTCAGGGCGTCGACTTGCCGCCGCCGCGTGTAAGCGACGCCGACCGCTGATGGCTGGTGGCCACCCGAGGCTTTTTGGTTCCAGGCTCGGTCCCACGCCTCTCCGTTGCTCGTAGCCGGGTGTCTTGAGAAGCCGTGCTTGCTTTGCCGAGACGGCGCTTCGTAGGTGTTGCCTCGGCGTCCATCGCAGCCTCATCCGTCGAATCACTGTCTTCGAGCGTCGCAACGACCTCGCTTACTGCGGTCTTGAGTTCAGCTGTTTTCTCACCACTCCCGGACGCACTTAGTGGCAGCTGCTTTCCTAAAGAGTGGGTTTCAGAAGGGCGCTCTGCTGAACCTTCTTCGTACTTTCCTGTCGAAGCGTCTTCCAGAGTGGCGTCTGCTGCCCGAGCGTCTGCAGCCTTGTTCTCTTGCGAACCTGCTGAGCTGGTGGACGCCGCCACTGCGGCCGCGTCGCTGATAGACGCCACCATCCCAGCCACGCTCTCCGCTTCCTCTTCGTCCATGAGCATCTCGCTCCGGTCTGCTTCACCGCCTACGCTTGCAACTCTGGCGTACGAGCGAGTACAATTAGCCTGCTCATGCCCGAACGCTCGGCAGGCAGCACACCTGGGCACTCGGCATTCACGTCGTATGTGTCCAGTGTTGTGACAACGAAGGCATAACGGGGCACGTCCAGGCACAACCACTAGCGCAGTGCCGCTACCAAGACGCATCTGATGTGGATGCGGTCTGGTGTGACACCATCACGCAGCAGAAGACGCACCAGACGAGTCGTTGACTCGGCGCCCTCAAAGTCCTCGGCCTTCCACCGATCACTGATGACTTCCTTTATCTCGCCATACTCTCGGAAGGCTCGTCGAATGGTCTCAGAGGTGACGTCGAACGCAACCCAATGTAGCTTAATCCTGAGTTCTTGCCTCGCTGGATCAATGACGAGGCATGGCCGGTTCTTCACCAGTAGTGGTCCGGCGTCTAGCAGCGTCTGCTTTGCCTCATCTGTCTTCATGTTCAGCAGCCACACGTGCGACATTTGGTAGGCGCCAATTCCACCTACTTGCTGAATTACTCCAGCATCCTTCAAGGGCTTCCGGAAGTCGTCGATTCTATAAGGCCGTCCAGTGACGTCGCAGTGCAATACAACTGCGCGCCTTTGTCCTTCACCTGTTGGTAACGGAGGCAAGATGACACGGTAATCCTTGGGCAACGCAGAACACGGGGTACCACGGCCAACGTCGGCCGCTTTCGCAGCTCTCGAGGAGCCCTCCATTCTGCGTCCGTACTGCACGGCGTCCAGAAGCAGAATGACTCAGCCACGAGTTCGTTCCTTCAAAACGGGACAAAATCGCCTCTAGTGAATGCGGTGTTGCCTTAGAAACGTGCCGTAGAAAGTTATACTGCGGTGTATATCGGTAATTATGACCGTGTAACTTACAGAAGTCGCATTTTCACGAGTAGCCAAGTACGTTCCCGCTAAATTTCTTTTGCGCTCCGCGCACACGCGGAGCCATCTTGCAGCAAACACAGAAGACCCCTTCCTCGCAATGTACGGCGCTGCCCCGACACGTGGCGCGCCACTCGCCCAATGACCGCGTCCGCCTTCATGGCGCGTCGGCGCCCGGCTATCTCTGCCGATCGCGAGGTTTGGCTGGCGTAGCACGTTTGAGTAGGCGGTGCGAACGGGGTGCGATAACGCTATCCCACTCTTGAAGGCGAAGCTTAAGCGTCCTCCAATTTTTTCTCGGGTTGCTCCGCCCACCGAGCGACGCACTTCCACCGGGCGTTCGTTTTGCTCGGGCTGGACGGTTCTGGCTACCCGCGGGCTGCCAGAACCTGCCAGGACGATTTTGGTCTGGCTGCTCTCTGGAAGTTCTCTGGCTAGCAGACGACTAAAATAGGCGATGGGCGCTCGCCGCCATCTTTGCGAGGACTTCACGGATTGCAACGCGGGCGCTTGAGGACTTACATTTACCTAGCTCAGCCAACTGTCTACGGTCATCTTCGGATTTCCTTGCTCCTATCGTTATCTCTTTAAATGCTAACGCTCCGTTCCGCATGGCGAAGTGGTGTGATACCAGCCTTGGTGAACCGTTTGAAGCTTTTGTGTGTGTGTACATGTGCGTGTGTGTGTCCCGATTGCTTCTTCGCGGCGGTGAACAGCGCGCCGCGCTCTCATGCGTACATGTTATCTGCATCGTGTTCCACGCAAGTTGTAGACGCTCATTCACACATTGCGGTACATTTTGGGTTCGTCTTTCACTGGTGGCGTTCCTTTTCACATATCTCGCGTATGTATATCTCTCCTTTCTCTGCAGTTAGCGAAGGCTTTGCAGCTAGCCCGTGTTCGCTCCGTCTCTCCGTCGTATGTTAAGTGGCAGCTCGAAACCGATGTGTTCGAACTGCAGGCCGTTAATCTAAGAATACGCTGATTGCACTCGGTACATTAGACACACGTACATTAATTGGCTTATTGCTCTCATGATTGCGACCAATGTTGTTTTTCGTGTGAAACGTTTCGCTGGTCACAGGCGACGTGCATTCTCATGCGACAGCCGCGACCCCAGCTCCTTAGGGTCAAAATGAGAAGCACCATCAGCCACAACAAAATTTCTGAAATCGAAGCCCAAGCAAGTCGGCGCGAAATTTTATGCGTATCAGACGTACCCGATAACCTGCTTTTACATGTCTTGTGATGCCATAGCGCCAACTCATCAATGCCGCCGGTGGGAGACGTTATCGCTGCGAGCAGTTCGCGTCTTGTCATCCGCTGCGTCGGAGGCCATCTGTTGCGCTGTGCAAGGCGAGGTTGGCCCAGTACGCGTCGTGCGCCGAGTCGCGGGAAATCGCGCGGAAGTGATCGTATTCCTGAATGCAAGTATATATTGTCAAGCTGGCAACGCATAAATGGGCCGACTACGCCGAGCGCGCGCCGGCCTCGCCGGGCGCTGCCATGCCGGTAGCATGTTTACATTTGGCCAGCTGACCGGCGTTCGATTTTGCAAACTTCGGACAGGTTCGGGATGTCTTGGGATCCCAGCCCACGTGACTTCCTGTCAGAACCGGAACTAGCTGGCTGTCATCTGGCTGCCAGCGGGCTGCCAGAACTGCGAAAATCGAAGAGGCCCACTGGTCTCTTTCACCGCCGCGCGTAGATGCACACCGGCACATCAGCTCACTATCGCACTTCTCCAATGAACTCTCTCTTGCGCGTGCCTGACTGCGCGCCACGCAGCGGTGAGAAAGATGAGTGCCTTCACTTCTGCGCGCCGTGCAGGCAGGGGCAGCGGGGCATGACCTCCGAGATCTCACCAGCGCAGTCACGGTGGTCATGCGCAAGTCGCGCCACGCTGCGAGGCTACGCGCGGCCGGTGCGAAAAATTTGTCACTTCTCTGTTTCCCTAAGGCGAGCTGCACACGCAGCTGGGCCTGGCCTCAGAGACTTCCGGGCGCAATCTCTTGGGTGACACCAAGGCCATGCATTTAACCGCTCGAGCGTAGCAACGACGCCAACATGCGCTCCTCGCCACTCCGTAGACACTTCTCGAGTGAAAATGGCGCTGAAGCAGGGCGCGAGGGCCCACGTGATGCTATTAGGCCAATAGCGACGCGGCGTCGGCCTCGGCCAGAGCGCGCGAGGAAGAGGAAGACGTTCGAGAGGCCGGTCACGTTACCCGCTGTTACGTTTCGCCTACGACGCGCGGTATAGCCGGCGCGGATGCAACGGACGCCGGGGCTTCGTTCAAAGCGGCGGACATTTTGGCCCGTTCAGCGCCGCCGATACGCCTCCCCGCCAAGCGCGTCCAGGCGTGTTTCAGTGCCACGTGTCTTCGTGTGTGCGTGTGTGTGTGTGTGCCCACGCTTGTCAAAGCGCGGCAGCCGGGGAGAGGAGCTCCCCAAGAGTGAAGCGAGGAGGTCTGACCACGGCGCCGGCCTGGCGATGCGTCACTACACTCGTCTCAACCTGTCTCTCAGCGTGTCCGTGGCGCCGTCACGTGCGCCAGTGACGAGGCGTTCCTTCTCGCCCTCAACTCCGAGACTATAAGAGCAGCTGCCCCCGGACGCCGAGGGAGGGGCTCCGATTTCTTCTGTAGAGTAACGTGCTCTCCCGTCTCTCCACTTCGGTCGACCTGACCGCCCGCTCTTTTGCGATGTTAGAATAAACCAGTTGTTCTGTTACCAGTCGACTCATGCTTTGCCGAGACCTTCGGATGCTTCCAGTGCCCCAGGCCGCCAGGCCAACGCTACCCTTGGGGCTTGCGACCCGATTGCAACAACAGGTGTCAGCGCTGAGTTTGCAACAACTCGTGCCAGCGGTGCGATTTCCAACAACTGGCTGGTAGCGGTGAGATCGCGACAACGGAGGCCAGCAGCGAAGAGATGCAGTTGACTGTATGCTGAGCAGCACAACGACCATCCGGGAGCAGTGCAACGAGCCCTGTGTGATGACTGGTTGCCTGCAGCGGAACGACTGCGCTGAATTCTTGGCTGCGAGGTTTGGTGAGTGCGGGACTTTCTTCTACTGAGTTTTGCCAGGCTTTTGTTAGTGTCAGAAACAGAGCTGGTAATTGTGGTTGTCGTTGCTGCCGGGTTACATTGCGGCAAGACAATAGTAGGCAGTAGAGAAAGCAGCATTCAGAGCAGCCATGGATTTGAAGTCGTTGCGCAAACCGATATTGCTGGAGCTCGCAAGAGAGTTGGGTCTGGATGTCTCAGACAAACTCAGAAAACCAGAACTGCTAAGGGCTATTCTCGAGTTAGAAGCTGAGGATGACGAGCTGTCGGAATGCCTTGAGACCATTGAGGAGCGGGCAAAAAGACAGGAGCGTGAACGTAAAGAACAGATAGAGCGAGAGCAACAAGAAAAAGAGCGCGACCGTCAACACGCTTTGGAAATGAAGCGTCTCGAGGTAGAGATGGAACGCGCTCGTAATGGAAGTCAGGCACACGGTGCAGGAGAACGAGTATTGTTCAAAATGACTGACCTGATGCGGCCGTTTAAGCTTGGAGAGGACATTGGTTTGTTCCTGGTTAACTTTGAGCGAACGTGCGAGAAGCAGGGGTTCTCTCGGGAAACGTGGCCACAGCGCTTGCTCACTTTGTTACCCGGCGAGGCGGCCGACGTAGTCGCTCGCTTGAAGAGAGAGGAGGCAGAGGATTTCGACCAAGTGAAATCGAGTCTGCTAAAAAAGTACAGGCTGTCAGCGGAGGCGTTCCGTCGGAAGTTTCGGGAAAATGAGAAAGGCAAAAGTGAGTCATATACAGAGTTTGCCTACAGGCTTATGTCAAACATGCAGGAGTGGCTCAAAGAAGAGAAAGCGTTTGGTGACCACGAGAAAGTTCTGCAGTGTTTCGGGCTAGAACAGTTTTATAGTCGGTTACCTGAGAACGTGCGGTACTGGGTCTTGGATAGGCCAGACGTTAGTACGGTGGCTCGAGCCGCTGAGCTAGCCGAGGAGTTTGTGACGCGTCGGGCTCGTGGAGCTAAGGACGGTCAAAAGGGTGAATTTGGCTCCAAGTTTGAGAGGCCGAAGTTCACGCCCATGAGAGCAAATGGGGACACACGTAGTGCGGATGCGAGTGAAAGCAGTCCGACCGAACGTAAGGAGACGGCGGCAGCCGAAGCCGAACGCAGAAAGCGGTTCGAGACGAGGCAAGCGCGCGTTTGTTATACGTGCCAGAAGCCGGGTCACTTTTCGGCGCAGTGTCCAGAAACTAAAACAAAAGTCGTGTTTTTGTCTTTATGCAGCACTGACGAGAACATGAAGCTTCTCGAGCCTTACATGCGAGACCTCCTCGTGAACGGGAAAGAGTGCCGAGTGCTTCGCGATTCCGCAGCTACAATGGATGTAGTTCACCCCTCTTACGTAGAACCCGATATGTTCACGGGCGAGTGCGCATGGATCAAGCAAGCCGTGGAAGCTCACAGCGTGTGTCTGCCCGTAGCAAAAGTGCTGATTGAAGGACCTTTCGGAGCGCTTGAGACGGAGGCGGCAGTGTCATCTATGCTGCCCCCCCAGTACCCGTACCTATTTTCGAACAGGTCCGATCACCTCCTGCGCGAGAAGGGGCTTTTGTTTGGTGAGGCTAGCGTTCAGGCCTTAACCAGATCGAAGGTTCGGGAGCTCGCTGCAAAGGCGGTAGTTGCGGGGCCGACGTTGTCGAACAATGAAAAAGGGTCAGAGGCGCAGCAAGCTGATATTCAGAGCACGTCCGAACTGAATAAGATTGAGCCTGTAGCGTTAAAGGCACCAGATACTGGAGAGGAAATGCCCGACACGGGAAAGTTAGAAGAGCTATCTGCAGATTTGCTCATCGCGCCTACGTCAGACGGACTTAATGGGTTGCTAAAAGTCAGCCGGGCGGCTTTGATAGCCGAGCAAAAGAAGGATGGCAGCCTAGAAAACATAAGCTGCATTGTCAAGGAAGGTATCGCCAAGAAAAATGCTCGCTTTGTGGAAAGAGGTGGCGTCCTGTACCGGAAGTATCTAGACCGCAGGGGAGTGGAGTTCGATCAGCTGATCGTGCCTCAATGCTATCGTCAGGATCTGTTGCGCTTGTCGCATGGGGGTTCGTGGTCCGGACACCTAGGAGTTAAGAAAACTAAGGACCGTCTCTTGCAAGAGTACTATTGGCCAGGGTGTTTTCGGGACGCAGACCACTTTGTGAGGACATGTGACACCTGTCAGCGGATAGGCAAACCAGGGGACAAATCGAGGGCGCCGTTGAAGTTGGTGCCTATCATTACGGAGCCTTTTAGACGGCTTGTTATTGATACAGTGGGACCTCTGCCGGTAACAACCACGGGGTACAGACACATTTTGACTGTGATCTGCCCAGCGACAAAGTTCCCTGAAGCAGTGCCGCTTAAAGAACTCAGCTCAGTTGAGATAGTCAATGCACTACTGTCCATATTTGCGCGAGTTGGTTTTCCTGCGGAAATCCAATCAGATCAGGGCACAGTGTTTACTAGCGCTTTGACGACAGCCTTTCTCGAAAGGTGCGGGGTAAAGCTGTTACACAGCTCAGTGCACCACCCCCAGTCGAATTCCGTTGAGAAGCTCCACTCCGTCATGAAGCGCGTGTTGAGAGCATTGTGGTTTGAACACGAAACTGACTGGGAGCTGTGTCTGCCTGGGGTGAGGTTTGCATTAGGGACCGCGCCGCATGCGGCTACGGGGTTTTCGCCAGCTGAGCTAGTGTACGGTCGCTCGCTGCGTTCTCCGCTTCGCATGCCTCGAGACGGATCACTGCCCTCTCCAATGGCTGCAGACCATCTCTTCCACAAATGGCCGCCTCCTGCGCTGGAGCCTCGCTTTGCAACAATATTCCTTTGAGGTGCGTTACAAAAAGGGGAGTCTCAACGGTAACGCCGATGGCTTAAGTCGAAGCCCCTAACGTGGGAATCAGCCTCAAAATTGTTTGTTACTGATGTTTTTCTTCCTGAGGCAGGATTTTTAACATATTGCTTTTGTGTAGTGTGCAAAGTGATGATGTGCTTTCTAGTGCAATTTTCCGATTTATGGACGCGTTCTGAGTGCTGCTAAGCTACTGTAAGGAACTAGGCAGTAGTATAAAAGGGGAAAGAGCCTGGCAGGGCTTAGTGAGGGTTGTGCCGTGCTTGCTGACTGAGCGGTTGACTTTCGGCGTAGTTCTAACGCTTGCCGGGAACGAGAACAAAAATGTCAACTCTCCCGAAGTCACATTGCAGTGTCCTGTGTGAACCTGAACGAGAGAACGAGGCCTTCTCCGTGCGCTGCGCTCAAGAAACGCCGACGGACGCCCGACTTCGGTTATGTGCATCATCGAGCGACATCCCTCCGGACAGCGGATGCAGTCCCCTGACCATCGGGATCTCCTTCCCCCGGCGGGGCGGTCTGTTACGTTTCGCCTACGACGCGCGGTATAGCCGGCGCGGATGCAACGGACGCCGGGGCTTCGTTCAAAGCGGCGGACATTTTGGCCCGTTCAGCGCCGCCGATACGCCTCCCCGCCAAGCGCGTCCAGGCGTGTTTCAGTGCCACGTGTCTTCGTGTGTGCGTGTGTGTGTGTGTGCCCACGCTTGTCAAAGCGCGGCAGCCGGGGAGAGGAGCTCCCCAAGAGTGAAGCGAGGAGGTCTGACCACGGCGCCGGCCTGGCGATGCGTCACTACACTCGTCTCAACCTGTCTCTCAGCGTGTCCGTGGCGCCGTCACGTGCGCCAGTGACGAGGCGTTCCTTCTCGCCCTCAACTCCGAGACTATAAGAGCAGCTGCCCCCGGACGCCGAGGGAGGGGCTCCGATTTCTTCTGTAGAGTAACGTGCTCTCCCGTCTCTCCACTTCGGTCGACCTGACCGCCCGCTCTTTTGCGATGTTAGAATAAACCAGTTGTTCTGTTACCAGTCGACTCATGCTTTGCCGGGACCTTCGGATGCTTCCAGTGCCCCAGGCCGCCAGGCCAACGCTACCCTTGGGGCTTGCGACCCGATTGCAACAACAGGTGTCAGCGCTGAGTTTGCAACAACTCGTGCCAGCGGTGCGATTCCAACACCGCGGTCACCTGTATCTGGCCTAGGGAGAAAGCAAACGGTTCGAGATCGTCGGGAAGAGATGCGGGCTCGAATCCCGTCGACACCACAAGCGTTTTCAGGCAGCCGTCGAGGACACCCAGCTGGCGCTGTCCCGTGAGCCTGCCTATGTCTCTGCTTGATCCTGAATATCCGTTGCTGTCACGCCGCCTAGAAAGTCTGCCCTGTATGCGGGCCAAATAACTCGAGGCAGCATTCACTCCCGTTTTCCACACGCGGGTAACTGGCGAATCTGCAAAACGAAAGTGCGGGCACAACGTTATTTAATTGCTGATTAACTTATTTATTTTATTTATCTACATATGGAAGATAGGTAACATTAAATTAGCGGAATATTTCTTCTGAATGCCACCACTTTTCGACTAAAGCTACTGCACTTTTTTATGATTTAGCCTTTAATGTTTTCTGATCTTCACGCTAAATATAAGGTGCTTCAGTACGATGACATTTAAGAATAGTATATGGAATGAACTGAGTTGTCCATATGCACTCTTTTCCGTGTCGTTGTTGATCTAGAACGCCGACACTTTCAGTTTCAACCAACCGTCTGAAAATAAGCTCGGCGCAATATGCTTTCCTGTGCTTCAGCTTTGAGCGAAACCACGGAACCCTAATTCTATAACATTCCTGTCCCATTCCCCACTTGCCCTTAACGCGTGCTTGCCGTTTCGGCCTAGTACGTGTGCCACTAGCTTTGCTCACCTTCTGGACGAATGGCGCGCTCCGTGCCAGCCGCGGCGGCGTATAGCTTCACTGCCCCGAGTGTACCCGCTGCCAATTTTCGGAGCTCCTGGACCAGGGCTTCGCCAACCTTCTTCTCTATGAAAGGCCTCAATCGGTTGAATACAATGTCGTAGATGGCGCCGTCCAAACTCACGTCGCCTTTCTCGTTCAAGGAAAGAATAATCCTAGACGTCGTCACTCCGTGCACCTCAACACGAAGTTCGTTGGGCGACGACCTTGAATTATTAAAGAAAAAAATAAGAAAGACAGATGCTGCTTCACTCGCACAGATACTCACCCTCTCGACGCTTGTTTGCAGAAGTAATTATCTCGGAGAAATCGACAGTGGGGTGTGAATAGCATTGTTCGGTGATCTGCTATGAAAATTTATATCCGGCAAATTCAAAATTTTCTCCTCTCCGATAACGGAAAGCTTGCGCGGTACATATGTTGCTTGGATTTGCGTATGCACGCGTGCAGTCAGCACTAAAATGGAAAAAAGGAACATGTTGCTAACTGGAGCCCGTACAGATACCAAAAGTGCGTTTGAGAACTTGCAAGTGTGGCCTAAGCAAAACTGTACGGCGAAGGCAAGTTAAAGACGTGGCTGTAATTATAGCCTGGTAAAATGTGCCTGAGTTGACTAACCCGGCCGAAGATAGGGGGGGGGGGGGGGGGGGGGCACACGACGACGGCTGTATGATGCTGCCCTTTCTGCACACCGGGTAATTCAGCGAATAATTTGAAATTTAAAAAAAATGCCGGTGGCACATAGCCCAATTCAAGTTGATGAGCTGGTCTACTCGACGAGGCGGACATCACTTGCACAAACAAATTCAGAGGGATAACCGACTAATTAACAAAAATTCACAAATCATTTGTTAAGTAATTACCTTATGGCACATGCGGTTAAAACTCGATCTAACGAAACCTGATTTTACGAAGTTCCGATCTAACTAATAAATTTCCATTCCCCAACCGGTACCTACCGGGTTCAATGTTGTCATCAACCCGAATTAACGAAACTAGCTCGCGTTAAAATCGACTTAACGAAACTTTTCTAGAAATGAATGAGTAAGAAAGCTCTGATTTCTTTCCAATTTTGAATCATATGGGTTTTTCTTCGAGCTTGCGTTCTAAGGCTATCGCGTTAAAACAACCAAGCACCCTCGTCACAGCCCTAGCTTTATTTTGACGAGGCTGCACGCCGCGCCCATGCACTGAACGACGGACTCGGCAGTTAGTAGCGTTCTTACGTACCAGATGGCGCCAAGGTCGGCGGTGGTTTAAAGGGGCTTTATTCGAGTGCTGATTGCCGTGTTATAGTTTGTTAACGAAGCTTTCCCTCAAGTCTAAATATTTTAAGGCAGTTTTCCTAGCCTCTAAAGCCGCTCGAGTTCGCTCTTCTCCTTGAGCGGCCATTTTTCCTAGAAAGTATGCCTTCCAACTACTCCGCCCTTAAACTGGCTCTCTCAACTACTACACGCAGAGACAAAGCAACAGCGCGCGCATTAGATCCCATAGATGAGATGAATATTTACAATTAGTATTAGGGTTATAATTATATTCGAGTGCTGATTGCCGTGCTATCGTCTGCTAACGAAGCTTTCCCTCAAGTCTAAATATTTTAAGGCAGTTTGTCGTGTGCGTATCATGGCTACGCACGCTTATATCGCATTCCGTTTCTCTACCACGGGTGCGCTTTAAAACCACGGCGCTGCAGTTTTTGCTTTTCTCTTCTTTCTTCTTCTCCGCCCTTAAACTGGCTCTCTTAACTGTACTACACGCAGAGACAAAGAAACAGCGCGCGCATTAGATCCCATAGATGAGATGAATATTTACAATTATTATTAGAGTTATAATTATATTCGAGTGCTGATTGCCGTGCTATCGTTTGCTAACGAAGCTTTCCCTCAAGTCTAAATATTTTAAGGCAGTTTGTCATGTGCGTATCATGGCTACGCACGCTTATATCGCATTCCGTTTCTCTACCACGGGTGCGCTTTAAAACCACGGCGCTGCAGTTTTTGCTTTTCTCTTCTTTCTTCTTCTCCGCCCTTAAACTGGCTCTCTTCACTGTACTACACGCAGAGACAAAGAAACAGCGCGCGCATGCGATCCCATAGATGAGATGAATATATATATATATATATATATATAGAGAGAGAGAGAAAACTATCAGTCATAGCTCTCGTAGTATAGCCCTCTGGGCCGTTTCCTTTTTTTTTTTTTCGAAAGTAGTCCTATTAGGGTTATTATAATTACACGAAGGTATTTCGCCCTCATCAGCAGCAGTCCTTGGTATAGTTATTCTGGCGGCTAGCTTCCCACGCTATGCGTGCCGCCATCGCACCTGGTTAAGCTTTTCCTAGACGCTAGAGTTAGGCTTTGTCCGCGCAACCTTGAGCGATCGGAAAGCGCGTTTCCCCCTCTTGGCCGGCGGAGAAGGGAAGCTTCGTTCCGGCCGCGAAGCTCTCCACATCACTGTAATGCCCCAACCACTGGCACGCGCTGGAAAGCTTCGGCGCGCGCCCAAGGGTCAAATGCGTCAAAGCGTCGGTCGGGAACTCGCTGAAGCGGAACGTCGCGTAGCGATTATGTCTACTGCCGATGCTAGAAGTTTGCCGGCGCGCGGCGAAGCTGCGCCGGCGTGCACCAATGGGAGGCTGCGACGCCTCGCAGGCGTCAACCAATCGGAGGCTGCGGAGCCTCTGGCTGCTAGGCCTGATGGCCGACCGTGCGAAGACGCCGGCACCAACGATCGTCCGAGTTTTTTGGACGCACGACGCGCGCGACACTGTTCCTGAAAGACAGTGTTGTAATAGTAGGCCGACAACGACACGACCGACCGACCGACGACCGTGGGTTGTGGCAGTGCGACGTGGATCCGAAGCGACTTCGAACGACGCCGACTAATCCAACATGCCCACTGGGTTCCGCCGGGCTCGGTACGATCGTCTGCTAAAACAGCCAACCGAATCACGATTGCCGCAACGTCTGTGCTTGTTGTATGTGCATTTTGTTGTGCTCAAAACGAATGGAAACACGTTTACGAGCTCCGAAGTCTGGATAATCAACACTCGCCTATCGCCGATGTTGTTTACGTTACGCGTAGGCCTAGCGCGTCCATCGAGTTCGTAACTGGCGAGTGAACGAACTCACCTGAGAAACTCTGTCGAAGGAAATGAATTTTCAGGTCCGTTTGGTGCTGCAGTGATTTAAAATATGGCACTCTTGACTTCGTGTGACCTGTGATGTGGTGAATGAACCGTGTGGAAGTTGGGTTGGTCAACCGCGGCGTGTTTCGTGTGGTGTCGGTTGACTCAAGTTTAACGGGCAAGCTCTGCGCTGTTTCCAGTGGTAAAGATAACTTCCGAAAGCGAAATGCACTAGTAGCCGAACTATTGGAAGTACTTACATAATCAGCCGTGCCGCCTGTTTCAGCTGACACTGCGCTCTTCTATTCGGCATGTGAATCCAGTTCAGTACAAGTTCACTGTACTCATTCACTCACTTTTTTCTAGTGCGTCCGTCTTTTGGGCTAGTTGGGCATAACTCGCTCGTGTAGCAATCAAGAACACTGACGCACTGAAGCATACGTGACAACGCAGTCATGTTTGAGTCAGTGTGTCGTTATAGTTGAGCACTGCAAAAATAAATTATCTGTTTGCAACGTGTGCCCTGTGTGCAGTGCATAGCAGGACCTGCATCATGCAAGACCTATGCATGTAGCAGCGTATACCACGATTGCTTCGATGCCCGCTTCAGAAGCAGCAAGTACTGAGTCAATGAAACCGTAATTGATTTTTTATCTCACTTTTTGCTTATGGAAAGTGTAGATGGTGTGAGTGCATTATGGGGAAGGTGAAAAGGTGTCGTCAGTGTTTTGTGCAGTCAGTATGCTTAAACTGCTGGAATCCCTTCAGCCTCTACTAAAATGTTTCTTGCTGCGATACTATAAATTGTAGTCAGGACAAAGATCTACTCAAAACCAAGTTACTAATGCATCTGCGCAGAATGTGTTTGATTAACAAGTTAACGCTTCCACAACAACCATATGCCGATGCACAGCATATGTGCTTACAATAAATACATCCCGTAAAGGTGAACGACTGGGCCTACAATATCAAACTTTGTAGTAGCACCGTAAAAAGTGCTGCCATGCGTATCAGCCACAACCAAACTGCTGCACGTCCAACCTTCTTCCTTGGAGGCACTTCTATAAAGACTGTTCGGGCCCTTCCCATTCTGGGTGTAGCATTTAGCTGTTCTCTCAACTTTTCCGCATATGTCACCAGCACTGTATGTAAGCACCGGCCCTTTCTTGGGTTTGTGTCCCTTGTCTCCCTTCCCTGATGACCTAAGGTTTTCCGAGCACTGTACACTTCTATCATTATGTCACGACTTGAGTACTGCTGATCAGTATAGTTCCCGTACCAAACTCGTGACGCTAACAAACTTAAGCTTGTTCAGCGCCGGACAATACGCACCCTTTACTCCCGTCTTTTCAGTTGTCACAAGCTCATGCCAGCCTTCGAGGATTGCCTCAAACCCCTCAAGTAGCACACCCTGCAATACCAACGCAACATTGCGCTAGTCTATACTGCAGGGTGTTTGACCTCTCTCTGAACAGCACTAATCTTTCTTCAGTTCGTCTGAACAAGTGGTCAGCACAGCCTGAGCCCTCATCATGCCTCTATGGCCCGACACCACAACTCCATGATTATATCTGGCATGCAGAGCTTTATCTCCACCCCCCTGGCGATTTGGATTCTCCTTCCTTGGAACCAGACTTCATTGGCGCTCCTGTGTGTTGTGCACCTGTCGAATGTGTGCGTGTGTGCCGTGCTGTGTTATTGAGCAAGTGTGTGTGCACGTGGAGGGGAAGGAAGTGTCTTCTGCATCCTGCAAATTCCTGCTTTAGATGGCTGGTTATCAGATGCTCTAACATACAGGCATCAGCCTTCTTTTTAGTCTAGTGTGCCAAGTTACCACTAAGATTATTATTATTATTATTAGAATCATCACTTTGACCACATTGTGTTGAAGCCAGTGTGACACATAATTCAAAATATTTCTGGAGCTTTGTGGGCACTCTCTTCTAAAAGGAGTGCCAAAGATGTACGTCTTCTTCATGAAAATAGTGGTGTTGTCTCGAACACTGCTGATGCCTTTGCAGAACATTTCTGTTTGCTATATGGTGTGAAATATGCTTCAAGTAACCTTCCTTCTCAGTCTGGCGCAGTGTATGCTAACAGTCAATGAAAACCTCGTTTCCAAGTATATGAAGTGCCTTAAACTTTCCCTTTCTTGTGGTGTTGATGGTATTTCCTCCACAGAGCTTAACCCTTTCAGACGCTGTCTACACAATTAGGCACAGCAGGACTCTTAGATGCTTCCAACACTATGGCATTAAGTTATATGCACAAAACGCACCATGTGAAATTTTGATACACCCTACCTGATGCTCCACTCCTTAGGGTCGATGAAATGAAAGATCTTGGTGTGTACTTCGACAAAATGCTAAGCTTCTCTTCACATAGATAATTACACAAGATGCCCTTCACGCACTTGGAATTGCATGCCGTATATTGCATGATTTCCACTCACCTGTTCTGTTTCTGAAATTCTGCTGTGTGCCTCCAACTACTAGAGTATGACTCAATCCGGTATCTTTCAAACATCGCAGCAGCGCTTTTGTGGCCTTTTGTAGCTGCGATATGCGAGGCCATGTTCCCAAGATCTTGTTCAAGGTGAACGGCTTTCCATCTGCTGATTGAGAGCTCTGCAGAGGTCTCGCCTTTCATCTTCAAAAGATGGGCAGTAGCACATTAGGTGTTCTATGGTTTCCTCGACACCGCAGGCATTGCACTCGGCGCTATCAGCCATTCCAATCAAAAATGCATATGCACTGGTGAATGCGACGCCCAAACGTAAGCGGCACAGCACTGTTTCCTCTTTTCGCAGAAGACCTGGTAACAGCCGCAGTTGCATAGAGGGATCGAGGGAATGCAATCGATGTTGAGTGAATTCACGTGTGTGCCACTTTTCCAATGTCAAAAGAGTGCGCTAGCTTGCCTAAGTGTTGGGCTGCGTCGGTCTGTGATAAAGGTATAGAAACAAGGGTTGCTCCTTCGTGGGCTTTCCTAGCAGCTTCGTCAGCGAGGTCATTGCTGGAGATACCGCAATGACCAGGCAGCCACTGAAACACGACGTCGTGTCCTTTCTTGATCACGTGATGGTGCATTTCTCGTATCTCCGACACGAGTTGTTCACATGACTCGCGACGAAGAGATGACAGAAGACATTGTAAGGCCGCCTTTGATTCGCAGAATATTGCCCACCGATTAGCTGGTTGGTTATTAATATAATCAACGGCACCTCGGAGGGCAACAAGCACCGAACCGGTCGATGTTGTCAAGTGAGAAATCTTGTATTGGATGCTTAGTGATCATGATGGTATAACCACTGCGCTGGTGGAGCTGGTCTGAGTGGAAGAACCATCCGTATATATGTGGACTCGATCAAAGTAGAAAGTGTGCAAACAATCCAGAGCTGCTTGCTTCAAGGCCAAGGTAGGCAGGACGGTCTTCTTTCTTATCCCTGGAACCGTAAGACGCACTTGAGGTTGCTTTAAACACCACAAAGCTGAGGTTGAACGTGCTGAGGGTGTGAAGCCCGATGGTAAGGAGGCACGATGGATGCTGACCTTGTTGGAGAAGGACGCCTGTGGTCGTCGTTCTGGCATGAATTAAGAAAGTGCAATAATATGCTATGTGCCTGATCATATGCATTGTGCTATTGATTTCTTCTGAGTTTTAATAATGGCTGGCTACTGTATGCAGTGTTGTGCAATAAAATAATATGCCACAGCAATTATTCCGTGCCTCGCAGAAAAAATTGAATATATCTTTCTCAGTCAAAACATCATAGCAGGCTGAAAACAATAAACTGCAATTTTTCTTTTTGTGGTGACGAAGTGTATAAATTGTGAAAATAACCTGTTTATATATTTCTTATACTATGCAAATGAGCTGCTCCCGTACATTCGAATAAGTGCTTCAATAGTACGACTTGGCAAAGGGCAACGAAAGACTCCTATTAAAACCCTCTAATTCTCAAGCTTGTATTATCTGATGGTATGTCATTTCATTAATGTAAAGAAAGGCAAACTTGATATGTGGAAACCAGTTACAATAGAACATGGCCCTTACACTGTGAAAATGTTTTGTAGCAATACACTCAATGTGAAGGCCTCCGGATGGGGTATTGATGCATCAAAACAACCTAGAATAATAGAGGTGCTCCATGGGCTAAATTTGGCAGAATCAAGAATTGGGGGGAGACAAGATACGAATTACATACATTTTAGCTATTCTAGGTTTTTTTTTTTGGGGGGGGGAGTGCTACAGGTGTTTCAATTCTGTTGTGCTGATTTTCTCAGAACCCACTTTTTCACGTTTCTCTCATGCACCAACAAACATAATTATATTGACACGGATGCTTTATCTGTATCCGGTTGCCGTATTTCACCGGCTAAAAAATGCTAAACGTTATCGCTCGGTGCAGGATGCGCCTGAACGTATCGGAAGTTTCGCGAATGTTATCGACGAACCTTGCTAATCTGATTGCATACGCGACACGAATTGTGTTGTAGTTTCTGGAAGGCGCGCGGGCACCAGCGAATAGGCTGTGACTTTCGACGACTGCCGTATGCAAACCGACGCGCTTGACCCGCAGATGAGATTAAAGATGAGATTTTCTACGATTGCCGACATTGCTCGCCGCTATCGTTGCGATTGAGCCGGCACTATTTATTTACCGTCACTACTACGTGGCAATATTTCCAACACAGATTTTTTTCAGTTATACATTGCACGCCTAATTCTTACATAGTTGGCTGTGCAATAAGCTACCAAAAAATGAAATGGTGCAACAGTTTTTGATATATGGCATCGTCGTGCAGGTGTTTGCAAAGCGATCTTGCAGACAGACGACGCGCGAGCGCTGATGTCGATATTTTGTACACTATTGTTACTTCAAAAATAAAAAAACTGTTGCGGCAGGTGTATGTTCATTATTCAAACGTGTTTTTTATATCTAAAAGCTCATACAGATCACTAACTTATTGTTTCAAGCTTAGTTTACAGCAAGCTGTTTTAGGCCGGACTTTGACGGATGAAGACGGAATAGTCCAGCAACAGTGCGCCGCAGCCGAGGAGCGAGCTTCGGCGCGCGTCGGAGTTTGTCTCCAGTGGTTGCGCGCCCTTTCCCTCCAGCCGAAGCGAAGCGACGCATTCGCTTGCCAGCGCGCGCCGAAGCTTTCGGCGCGTGCCAGTGGTTGGGGCTTAAGGTGCCTTGGGGATGTCTCGAGCTGACGATGCCCTCTCGGTGAGCGCATATTTCACCCCTCATCTTTTAAGAGGTTCAATACATACAAGCATTTGCCTAGCAAACCAGATTTTTTTTTCAAGGGAATTTTCCACGTCTCAGTAATTTCTCTCGTCGTATTCGAGTGCTGATTGCCGTGTTATAGTTTGTTAACGAAGCTTTCCCTCAAGTCTAAATATTTTAAGGCAGTTTTCCTAGCCTCTAAAGCCGCTCGAGTTCGCTCTTCTCCTTGAGCGGCCATTTTTCCTAGAAAGTATGCCTTCCAACTACTCCGCCCTTAAACTGGCTCTCTCAACTACTACACGCAGAGACAAAGCAACAGCGCGCGCATTAGATCCCATAGATGAGATGAATATTTACAATTAGTATTAGGGTTATAATTATATTCGAGTGCTGATTGCCGTGCTATCGTTTGCTAACGAAGCTTTCCCTCAAGTCTAAATATTTTAAGGCAGTTTGTCGTGTGCGTATCATGGCTACGCACGCTTATATCGCATTCCGTTTCTCTACCACGGGTGCGCTTTAAAACCACGGCGCTGCAGTTTTTGCTTTTCTCTTCTTTCTTCTTCTCCGCCCTTAAACTGGCTCTCTTAACTGTACTACACGCAGAGACAAAGAAACAGCGCGCGCATTAGATCCCATAGATGAGATGAATATTTACAATTATTATTAGAGTTATAATTATATTCGAGTGCTGATTGCCGTGCTATCGTTTGCTAACGAAGCTTTCCCTCAAGTCTAAATATTTTAAGGCAGTTTGTCATGTGCGTATCATGGCTACGCACGCTTATATCGCATTCCGTTTCTCTACCACGGGTGCGCTTTAAAACCACGGCGCTGCAGTTTTTGCTTTTCTCTTCTTTCTTCTTCTCCGCCCTTAAACTGGCTCTCTTCACTGTACTACACGCAGAGACAAAGAAACAGCGCGCGCATGCGATCCCATAGATGAGATGAATATATATATATATATAGAGAGAGAGAGAGAGAAAACTATCAGTCATAGCTCTCGTAGTATAGCCCTCTGGGCCGTTTCCTTTTTTTTTTTTTTCGAAAGTAGTCCTATTAGGGTTATTATAATTACACGAAGGTATTTCGCCCTCATCAGCAGCAGTCCTTGGTATAGTTATTCTGGCGGCTAGCTTCCCACGCTATGCGTGCCGCCATCGCACCTGGTTAAGCTTTTCCTAGACGCTAGAGTTAGGCTTTGTCCGCGCAACCTTGAGCGATCGGAAAGCGCGTTTCCCCCTCTTGGCCGGCGGAGAAGGGAAGCTTCGTTCCGGCCGCGAAGCTCTCCACATCACTGTAAGGTGCCTTGGGGATGTCTCGTGCTGAAGATGCCCTCTCGGTGAGCGCATATTTCACCCCTCATCTTTTAAGAGGTTCAATACATACAAGCATTTGCCTAGCAAACCAGATTTTTTTTTCAAGGGAATTTTCCACGTCTCAGTAATTTCTCTCGTCGTATTCGAGTGCTGATTGCCGTGTTATAGTTTGTTAACGAAGCTTTCCCTCAAGTCTAAATATTTTAAGGCAGTTTTCCTAGCCTCTAAAGCCGCTCGAGTTCGCTCTTCTCCTTGAGCGGCCATTTTTCCTAGAAAGTATGCCTTCCAACTACTCCGCCCTTAAACTGGCTCTCTCAACTACTACACGCAGAGACAAAGCAACAGCGCGCGCATTAGATCCCATAGATGAGATGAATATTTACAATTAGTATTAGGGTTATAATTATATTCGAGTGCTGATTGCCGTGCTATCGTTTGCTAACGAAGCTTTCCCTCAAGTCTAAATATTTTAAGGCAGTTTGTCGTGTGCGTATCATGGCTACGCACGCTTATATCGCATTCCGTTTCTCTACCACGGGTGCGCTTTAAAACCACGGCGCTGCAGTTTTTGCTTTTCTCTTCTTTCTTCTTCTCCGCCCTTAAACTGGCTCTCTTAACTGTACTACACGCAGAGACAAAGAAACAGCGCGCGCATTAGATCCCATAGATGAGATGAATATTTACAATTATTATTAGAGTTATAATTATATTCGAGTGCTGATTGCCGTGCTATCGTTTGCTAACGAAGCTTTCCCTCAAGTCTAAATATTTTAAGGCAGTTTGTCATGTGCGTATCATGGCTACGCACGCTTATATCGCATTCCGTTTCTCTACCACGGGTGCGCTTTAAAACCACGGCGCTGCAGTTTTTGCTTTTCTCTTCTTTCTTCTTCTCCGCCCTTAAACTGGCTCTCTTCACTGTACTACACGCAGAGACAAAGAAACAGCGCGCGCATGCGATCCCATAGATGAGATGAATATATATATATATATATAGAGAGAGAGAGAGAAAACTATCAGTCATAGCTCTCGTAGTATAGCCCTCTGGGCCGTTTCCTTTTTTTTTTTCGAAAGTAGTCCTATTAGGGTTATTATAATTACACGAAGGTATTTCGCCCTCATCAGCAGCAGTCCTTGGTATAGTTATTCTGGCGGCTAGCTTCCCACGCTATGCGTGCCGCCATCGCACCTGGTTAAGCTTTTCCTAGACGCTAGAGTTAGGCTTTGTCCGCGCAACCTTGAGCGATCGGAAAGCGCGTTTCCCCCTCTTGGCCGGCGGAGAAGGGAAGCTTCGTTCCGGCCGCGAAGCTCTCCACATCACTGTAAGGTGCCTTGGGGATGTCTCGTGCTGAAGATGCCCTCTCGGTGAGCGCATATTTCACCCCTCATCTTTTAAGAGGTTCAATACATACAAGCATTTGCCTAGCAAACCAGATTGTTTTTTTCAAGGGAATTTTCCACGTCTCAGTAATTTCTCTCGTCGTATTCGAGTGCTGATTGCCGTGTTATAGTTTGTTAACGAAGCTTTCCCTCAAGTCTAAATATTTTAAGGCAGTTTTCCTAGCCTCTAAAGCCGCTCGAGTTCGCTCTTCTCCTTGAGCGGCCATTTTTCCTATAAAGTATGCCTTCCAACTACTCCGCCCTTAAACTGGCTCTCTCAACTACTACACGCAGAGACAAAGCAACAGCGCGCGCATTAGATCCCATAGATGAGATGAATATTTACAATTAGTATTAGGGTTATAATTATATTCGAGTGCTGATTGCCGTGCTATCGTTTGCTAACGAAGCTTTCCCTCAAGTCTAAATATTTTAAGGCAGTTTGTCGTGTGCGTATCATGGCTACGCACGCTTATATCGCATTCCGTTTCTCTACCACGGGTGCGCTTTAAAACCACGGCGCTGCAGTTTTTGCTTTTCTCTTCTTTCTTCTTCTCCGCCCTTAAACTGGCTCTCTTAACTGTACTACACGCAGAGACAAAGAAACAGCGCGCGCATTAGATCCCATAGATGAGATGAATATTTACAATTATTATTAGAGTTATAATTATATTCGAGTGCTGATTGCCGTGCTATCGTTTGCTAACGAAGCTTTCCCTCAAGTCTAAATATTTTAAGGCAGTTTGTCATGTGCGTATCATGGCTACGCACGCTTATATCGCATTCCGTTTCTCTACCACGGGTGCGCTTTAAAACCACGGCGCTGCAGTTTTTGCTTTTCTCTTCTTTCTTCTTCTCCGCCCTTAAACTGGCTCTCTTCACTGTACTACACGCAGAGACAAAGAAACAGCGCGCGCATGCGATCCCATAGATGAGATGAATATATATATATATATATATATATAGAGAGAGAGAGAGAAAACTATCAGTCATAGCTCTCGTAGTATAGCCCTCTGGGCCGTTTCCTTTTTCCACGTCTCTTTCCACGTAAGTGTGAGGCTCGGAGCAGGAGCTGTGGCGCTTGAAAGTAGCCTGGGGCCTGACGAACCAACCGACTGAGCTATCTTTCCGGGGAACATCGAAGGGTCACGAGTTCAAATCACCTGTTATGTTCCTTTTTTTTTTCTGCCCCTTTTTCTTTCTTTTTTTTTCTTTCTTTTAATGTCTTTTCCTTTATTTTATCACTGTACGGGAACCCTCCTAAAAAATATATATATATATATATTTATATAGATCTTCAAATATGTATGGCCTCACACTCACATGTGCAGGTCATAAATACCAGGTTCTCTAGCCGAGTGCCATCCATGCGGTATAACCGAGCTCAGATTGGTCCACCTTGACTGACCAAGTAGGGCACCACTGTAGGTTAAATGAGGCGTACAACTCCTGCGGGACCCGACGTGGTTGCTCAGTGGTTATGGTGTTAGACTGCTGAGCACGAGGTCGCGGGATCGGACCCCGACCACGGCGGCCGCATTTCGATGGGGGCGAAATGCGAAAACACCCGTGTACTTAGAATTAGGTGCACGTTAAAGAACCCCAGGTGGTCGAAATTTTCGGAGTCCTCCACTACGGCGTGCATAATCAGAAAGTGGTTTTGTCACGTAAAACCCCATAAATTAATTTTTAATTTAACTCCTACGGGGACGGTAGAGTATCCGTCTCCAGTGCAAGAGGACCGTGATTCAAATCCCGGTGCCGCGCTATTCTCCACCGGAAAATACAAAAAAAAACAAAAAAAAAAAAAACGTGTGTTGAGAAAATTGCACAAACAGGCCTGGAGTGCGGCCTGATCCCGGTGACCAGAACCGGTAACGCACTCTCTCACCAGAGCAGGATTGGCCACCCTGGTGCAGTACTTGGCCACAACCTCCTATATGAATACAACAATCAAACCCCGGCCCTCAGTCCCCAGCAGCCGCGAAGCAACTGACCACGGCGGCGGTCAGATCTGTGACGCTGCAGAGGGTGCTAAGAATACCTGGCTCCGGACAGGCCGCCATTGGAATCTGAACCTGGCAACGTTTAACGTTAGAACGCTATCTAGTGAGGCGAGTCTAGCAGTGTTATTGGAGGAATTAGAGGGTAGTAAATGGGATATAATAGGGCTCAGTGAGGTTAGGAGGACAAAAGAAGCATATACAGTGCTAAAAAGCGGGCATGTACTGTGCTACCGAGGCTTAGCGGAGAGACGAGAACTAGGAGTCGGATTCCTGATTAATAAGGAAATAGCTGGTAACATACAGGAATTCTATAGCATTAACGAGAGGGTGGCATGTCTTGTTGTGAAACTTAATAAGAGGTACAAAATGAAGGTTGTTCAGGTCTACGCTCCTACATCTAGTCATGATGACCAGGAAGTCGAAAGCTTTTATGAAGGCGTAGAATCGGCGATGGGTAAAGTCAAAACAAAATACACTATACTGATGGGCGACTTCAATGCCAGGGTAGGCAAGAAGCAGGCTGGAGACAAGTCAGTGGGGGAATATGGCATAGGCTCTAGGAATAGCAGAGGAGAAGTATTAGTAGAGTTTGCAGAACAGAATAATATGCGTATAATGAATACCTTTTTCCGCAAGCGGGTTAGCCGAAAGTGGACGTGGAGGAGCCCGAATGGTGAGACTAGAAATGAAATCGACTTCATACTCTGCGCGAACCCTGGCATCATTCAAGATGTAGACGTGCTCGGCAAGGTACGCTGCAGTGACCACAGGATGGTAAGAACTCGAATTAGCCTAGACTTGAGGAGGGAACGAAAGAAACTGGTACACAAGAAGCCAATCAATGAGTTAGCGGTAAGAGGGAAACTAGAGGAATTCCGGATCAAACTACAGAACAGGTATTCGGCTTTAACTCAGGAAGAGGACCTTAGTGTTGAAGCAATGAACGACAATCTCATGGGCATCATTAAGGAGTGCGCAATAGAAGTCGGTGGTAACGCCGTTAGACAGGAAACCAGTAAGCTATCGCAGGAGACGAAAGATCTGATCAAGAAACGCCAATGTATGAAAGCCTCTAATCCTACAGCTAGAATAGAACTGGCAGAACTTTCTAAGTTAATCAACAAGCGTAAGACAGCGGACATCAGGAACTATAATATGGATAGAATTGAACAGGCTCTCAGGAACGGAGGAAGCCTAAAAACAGTGAAGAAGAAACTAGGAATAGGCAAGAATCAGATGTGTGCGTTAAGAGACGAAGCCGGCAATATCGTTACTAATATGGACGAGATAGTTCAAGTGGCTGAGGAGTTCTATAGAGATTTATACAGTACCAGTGGCACCCACGACGATAGTGGAAGAGAGAATAGCCTAGAGGAATTCGAAATCCCACAGGTAACGCCAGAAGAAGTAAAGAAAGCCTTAGGAGCTATGCAAAGGGGGAAGGCAGCTGGGGAGGATCAGGTAACAGCAGATTTGTTGAAGGATGGTGGTCAGATTGTTCTAGAGAAACTGGCCACCCTGTATACGCAATGCCTCATAACCTCGAGCGTACCGGAATCTTGGAAGAACGCTAACATAATCCTAATCCATAAGAAAGGGGACGCCAAAGACTTGAAAAATTATAGACCGATCAGCTTACTGTCCGTTGCCTACAAAGTATTTACTAAGGTAATCGCAAATAGAATCAGGAACACCTTAGACTTCTGTCAGCCAAAGGACCAGGCAGGATTCCGTAAAGGCTACTCAACAATAGACCATATTCACACTATCAATCAAGTGATAGAGAAATGTGCAGAATATAACCAACCCTTATATATAGCTTTCATTGATTACGAGAAAGCGTTTGATTCAGTCGAAACCTCAGCAGTCATGGAGGCATTACGGAATCAGGGTGTAGATGAGCCATATGTAAAAATACTGGAAGATATCTATAGCGGCTCCACAGCCACCGTAGTCCTCCACAAAGAAAGCAACAAAATCCCTATAAAGAAAGGCGTCAGACAGGGAGATACGATATCTCCAATGCTATTCACAGCATGTTTACAGGAGGTATTCAGAGGCCTGGAGTGGGAAGAATTGGGGATAAAAGTCGATGGAGAATACCTTAGCAACTTGCGATTCGCTGATGATATTGCCTTGCTTAGTAACTCAGGAGACCAATTGCAATGCATGCTCACTGACCTGGAGAGGCAAAGCAGAAGGGTGGGTCTGAAAATTAATCTGCAGAAAACTAAAGTACTGTTTAACAGTCTCGGAAGAGAACAGCAGTTTACGATAGGTAGCGAAACACTGGAAGTGGTAAGGGAATACATCTACTTAGGGCAGGTAGTGACCACGGATCCGGATCATGAGACTGAAATAACCAGAAGAATAAGAATGGGTTGGGGTGCGTTTGGCAGGCATTCTCAAATCATGAACAGTAGGTTGCCACTATCCCTCAAAAGGAAAGTGTACAACAGCTGTGTGTTACCAGTACTCACATATGGGGCAGAAACCTGGAGGCTTACGAAAAGGGTTCTGCTGAAATTGAGAACGACGCAACGAGCTATGGAAAGAAGAATGATGGGTGTAACGTTAAGGGATAAGAAAAGAGCAGATTGGGTGAGGCAACAAACGCGGGTAAACGACATCTTAGTTGAAATCAAGAAAAAGAAATGGGCATGGGCCGGACATGTAATGAGGAGGGAAGATAACCGATGGTCACTAAGAGCTACGGACTGGATTCCAAGAGAAGGGAAGCGTAGCAGGGGGCGGCAGAGAGTTAGGTGGGCAGATGACATTAAGACGTTTGCAGGGACAACATGGCCACAATTAGTACATGACCGGGGTAGTTGGAGAAGTATGGGAGAGGCCTTTGCCCTGCAGTGGGCGTAACTAGGCTGACGATGATGACGATGATGATGACGGCGGTTGGGCCACCCTCGCGGATTTTCGACACGCGCAAGCGTGGGTTAGCGGCAAGTTTAATGCCGCGGTATCTTCTGGGTGTCGCTACGTCGCAATTTTAGATTTTGAAGGACCGAAAAATATCTTACTCTGTTTTCCTAACTTCCCGATTTAACGAAATAATGCGAGCGTGATCATCACGTTGTTAAATTGAGTCTCAACCATATTGTTATTTACAAATCCTAGCCGGTGAGTTTGCAAGGCGGATTCACTTGGAACGAATTGTCAGGATTACGCCGCTTTCGATATATTAATTCCCGAACTTTGCGGAGAAATATATTGGCGTTCCAGTTACTTTTGTGCTTTAACGCATAAGACGACGTTTTGTTAAGAAAGTAAGCAGAACGACAGTGTATTTTTGCCGCAAGTTTGACGGCGCATATGTCGTAAATGGTGACGTTCAATTCTTTTTGAGTGGATATGCCCTGCAGCCTCACCCGCTAGAATTTGTAGATTGCAATATGTACCATAAGGTAATAAGCGTAAAAACTTAATTAGTGAATTATTAATTGGTTGACATGCACTTCAAATTTTTTGTGCAAGTAATATCCGCTTCATCGAGTGGACCAGATCACGGACGATAATTGCGCTATCTGGAACAATCCATTTTCAAAATTTTTTGAAAGTGTTCACTGAAACACCATGTATTTATTCTGTGTACCTCCAATAAATTTCCTCTATCCCACTTCTCCTGCACGTTTGAGCGACGACTCGGACTAAGAGTCGCTAAGAAAAAAAGGTTGTATCTCTCTCCTGCCCCCCCTCCCCCCCATTTGTCTACGTTATTCGTGCTGTTTCTTTTTTCAGTCATGAATGCGTATACCGACTTGTATAACTTACGATTTTTTTTCGGAGGTCAATTAGAGTAACAGAACAAATTCGGCCCTACGGCGGGGTCACTTTTGACGAAAAAAAAGGCCTTCAAAAGGTTGTTAATAACAATGTGTTGCACGAGAACAATTATTTATATACAACCGTTCTTTTCTACGAGTTCATGGTTATCATACATTACAAACAAAAATAATTATCTAGAAAGTCGAAAACATGTACGTTTGGTGAGTGTCACTTATCAAAGATCGTCTACGTTTAGCGACAGGCCTATTTGAGTTATACATGGTCGCGAATTATGTATGTGTTGAAAATTACGTACTGAAATGTCTGCGAATGCAAATCAGTTAGCTGCTCTAAAGGAACGTTTTGGGGCCTCAATGTAAGACTATTCATTCACAAAGAACAGTAAAAGAAGGAGGAGTATTCAAAATGCACATGAAATTGTAAGAAAGTCTATGTACAACCAATGATTTTGATGGTCGCTGCGCTATTCCAGCGCCCGATGTTCCTCTAGTATTTTTATTGTGAAACTATATGGTCATGAGACAGATAGTGTGCAGCTGACAGTGTTCTGCTTTATTATTTGTGGACGTGACCAGCCCAGACATGACCGTGACTTCAAGGCTTTAAATCCTTCTTCCTCTCGCGTCCACGATGCAATACCAGAGACGACAGTTCTCGCATTATCAGCGACTGCACATTCGAAAGGCAAGTGTTTTTCAGTGTATTTGCGCAGCACGGATGTTAACTGTACCGAATGGCCTATCTTCACACTGGTTTCATTCACTGGTTTAATTTTGTGGCACAACATCTGCAGGGGAGAAGAAGAAGAAGCCGGAGGGAGCGGATGCACATCACGTCGGCTCCGTATTCCACGAATGTTCTTGTAGCGCAAATCGCCAAAAAGCCACCCGCTATTGCACGCCAACGGACTCAGCTCGTTCCCAGGAACAAGTGGATACCGAAAACCAGGTGGGATTCCCATTTTTCAAGCCTCTGCGACAATATTTTGGCCGGACCTCGTGGCGGGAGAGCCGCGAGGCCACGCGCCGGAGCCGGCTTCCTCAACAATTGCCGATCATTTTCTCAATGATGGAAGTCACCGTAGAGGGGTGCAGCATATCCCAGGAAGAAGTGGATACAAGCAAGGGATGGAAGGAGGTCAGACACAGAAGATCAGACCGGCGAACCTCCCAACATCGCGAGAGCACCTTGTCGCCGACGCGGCTCGACAAGCGCAACAATAACCCATGGAAAGGCAGGCTAGAGCAAATACGCAAGGCAAGCAGAATGCCACATTTGCCAAGAGGGGATTACAAGATTGTGATCAGACCGCGTGGAGGACTCAAGATATCCGAGCACGGTATAGTTCCCCTCACAGCTGCGGTACAAGATGCGGCAGGCATTCCTCGAGACGAAAGGGAGGAGGACATTGTCTGCCCCAACAATTATCAAAATATCCTCATCGTCAGTACATCGGATCAAGAGCGTGCAAACAAATATCAGGAAGTAGCACGTATCAAGATTCAAGACACGTTTTACGAGGCCAATGCTTACGAGACAGCGCCTGACATGACGGCCAAAGGAGTCATCAGAGGAATCCCACTCGACGAGGGCCCAAGAGACATCACAGCAGCGGTGGTTACGAGTAAAAACCCAACGGCGATAGCAGCAAAGAGACTGAGTAATACTACCACAGTGATTGTGCTCTTTGAAGGACACAAAGTGCCCGCGTACGTCCGATACAGGGCAGCGCTACTCCCTTGCTCCCTGTACAGGAAACAAGTGGATTTCTGTCACCAGTGCAACAGACTTGGACACAGAGGAGATGTATGTCCCAACCCTGACAACAAGATTTGTGCGGGATGTGGAACATCAAACCCAGATAAAGACCACAGGTGCCAACCTAAATGTCAGTTATGCGGCGAGGACCATCCGACCGCAGACAAGACGTGCAAAGCCAAATTCAAAAAACCCTTCATCGTTAAACAGAGACAATGGCACAGACTGCAACGAGAACGACAAGAAGAACATGAAGACGCTATCTCAACAGAAGACAGAGCAGAGTCTCGCGGAACGCCTGGCCTCCTAAACGCCAGGGAACGACGCTCCAGATCGAGAACAAGGTCTCCATCCACCACCAGATCATTATCCCGGTCCGGCTCCAGGCAACCGGGGACACGATCCCGATCCAGGTCCAGAACTAGGCCATCCTCTTCAGCAAACCAGACTAACACGGTGAGCTGGGCAGACGTGGTCGATGGCGTGCGCCCGGGGGCTGGTGGGGAGACTGCCATTAATAACGAGATCAAGCAACTAAAACACGAGAACGTGCAGTTGAGGATTTTGCTAGCACGTATGAGCGATGAAATCAAAATTCTGAAGGAAGGAAAAAGCCAAATAAATCAGGTAACTCCCACTCCACACGCGAGCACGAAAGAGCCATCTGAAATCCCGGACAATAAGATGGACGAAGGGGATGACCCCCCTCCACTCAAACGCAAGGCCCAAGCCATCAGTGATAAACAAGATACCGCAGTGGTAGATAAAGCATTAGCCGATATTCAAAAGACCCTAGCAGAAATACAAAAGTCAAATGAAAAACGGGACGAATTGATGAATCAAATGGCTAAGGCAATAGCAGCAATTATGAGTAGATTAGACATCCTAGAGGCAAACCAGTCACCAGGTAACGGACTCCCCTCCGTTGCCTCCGAACCATCACAATCATTACCCACTTCACAACCACATAATTATATAAGATCAGCTTCTCTGCAACCTCCCGTCTCCCACCCATGGTCGCACCCGAAATGAAGCGCGCTAAAGAAGGGTTCAGGATATGGCAGTGGAATTGTAGAAGTTACGAAAACAAAAAGTCAGTTTTGCAGCAGTATTTAAAAGACAAGGATACACCAGACGTCATAATTCTGCAGGAAACACACGGGATTGCAAAGCTAGCAGGATACAGATCTTTTGGCTATGCCGAAGGGGACACCAGGGCATTAACTACGCTGGTAAAAAGAAACATAACTTGCGTGCAGCACAACACAGGCATAACGCACATTGACAATATTCTATTGGAACTCATCCCACAAAAAAAGACAGGACGTAGCTTATTTATTCTCAACATTTATAGCAACCCCATGCTACATAAACACAAATTCAAGAGCCTATTCCAGAAAACACTCAGACTTGCTGGAGAAAATCCGGTAGTTATAGGAGGAGACTTTAATGCCCCGCACACCACGTGGGGATACTTATATACCAGAGCAAAAGGAAGGGACTTATGGAACGACTCGCAAGAATTAGGCCTCACGCTCGTCACAGACCCCGCCACTCCGACCAGAGTAGGCACGGCGCTAAACAGGGACACAACCCCAGACCTAACCTTTACCAAGAATATTGAAAAGGCGACGTGGCACAACACACTGGAAGATTTGGGTAGTGACCACCGCATATTGGAGTTACACGTCAGAGAAGGGCCGAATAGACCCAAGGAACGACAGATAAAATTAGTAGACTGGGAACTATTTCGTAGAACGCGAGAGACGAAACAGCAACGATCAATCGCAGACATAGAACAATGGACTAAGGAGCTCAGTGATGACGTCAAAGCTGCCACAAAAATAGCACCACCTGAATCTAACTTGGATAAATGCGACAGCAGACTTCTCCACATGTGGGAAGCTAAGCACTCGCTTCAGAATAGACTTAGCGGTCAGAAGCATAACAGAAAGTTAAGAAAGCGCATAGCACTCCTCAACAAAAAAATAGAAGAACATGCTAAGCAATTGACCAAACAACAATGGGACGAGATATGTAATTCCATGGACGGACAATTAAGCACCGGCAAAACCTGGCACCTGCTCAGGTTCCTGCTTGACCATGACAATAACAAGAAAAATCACATGCAAGCCATTAATAAGTTAATACACGCATATGAGGGTACAGAAGAGGAATTTCTCAATGAATTACAGCAGAAATACTTAAACCAGGCACCCCCTTGCATCTATCCTAGCTACAACGGGAATACAAACGCAAAATTAGACGAGGAACTCACGGAGGCAGAAATCCGCGCGGCCCTACAAAAGTTAAACACCAAATCCGCCCCAGGCCCGGACGGTATAACCAACAAGACTCTCAGGAACCTCGATGATGAATCGATAGCCAAACTAACAGAATACATAAACGAGTGTTGGGTAAAGGGAGAAGTGCCAGCTCAATGGAAGAAAGCGACGATAACGCTTATTCCAAAACCTGGTAAGAAGCTTGAGATCGACAACCTCAGACCAATCTCCCTAACATCCTGCGTCGCAAAATTAATGGAACATGTAATTTTAAACAGAGTAGACAACTTCTTAGAGGATAATAACATATATCCAGATACAATGATAGGATTTCGCAAAAATCTTTCGACACAAGATGCTATGCTCCAACTTAAGCATCAGATAATCGATTATAAAACGCGCTCGACAAGGGCCATCTTGGGCCTTGATCTTAAAAAAGCTTTCGATAATGCCAACCACGCAACCATATTGGAAAACATCGAACGAATAGGACTAGGGCAACGGACGTATAACTACATCAAGAGCTTCCTATCAGATAGGAAAGCAGTCATCTCCGTCGGAGGGCTCAAGTCGCCCGAGATCGACATAGGGGGGGCCGGCACGCCGCAAGGCGCTGTTATCTCGCCAATGCTGTTTAATCTCGTCTTGATGGGACTCCCCGAAAAATTAAATCACATAGAGTCCCTGAATCACACAATCTACGCGGACGATATTACTATCTGGACCTGTGATGGCAGCGACGGATCAATAGAACAACGACTCCAGACTGCAATTAACACAGTAGAGGAACACCTCATAGGAACAGGCCTCAAATGCTCTGCAGAGAAATCTGAACTTCTATTGTACCGCCCCACACTTAGAGGCAGGCCTCCCAAAGGATACGAAAGAAACAAGGCTCATGAGGAAATCAAGCTACACACCAAGAACGGGCGGCATATCCCAATAGTCAACCAGCTCAAAGTGCTGGGTCTGGTAATCGAGAACAAAGGCACAAATATTGAAACCGTAAAGAAGTTAGACACAAAGGTAACAAACACCATGAGATTAATCAAACGAATTACTAACAAGCACCAAGGTATGAAGGAAGAAAGTATCATACGGCTGATACAATCATTCGTAATCAGTCAGATCACATACATAGCAGCCTTCCACAATTGGTTTGCAGCTGAAAAGCGTAAAATTAACAACATGATAAAAAAAGCATACAAACTAGCACTAGGTATTCCCATCAGTACGAGCACGGATCTCTTGCTAAGGTTAGGACTCCACAACACACTGGACGAACTCATAGAAGCACAACAAACATCTCAAGCAGAGCGACTAACCAAAACCAAAACGGGACGGCATATACTAAGCAAACTAGGAATGAATTACCACAATTTATACGGGGAAAAGAGGACGATAACGAGAGAAATTCGTGACAAACTCCTAGTACCAAATATACCCAAGAACATGCATCCAGGTTACAACGACGGCAGACGCAAAAGTAGAGCAGAGAAAATTATCCGAAGCTTTGGGTCAGACGACAGAGCAACCTTCGTAGACGCTGCTGAATACCCAGACAGAAATAGCTATGTAGCAGTAATCGTAGATCACACCCAAAAACTCCTTACAAGCGTATCAGTTAATACCAAACATTCCGAGACCGCAGAGGAGGTAGCCATTGCACTAGCGTTGGTCTCCACGAATGCTCAGTACATCATTAGTGATTCTCAAGCGGCCATTAGAAATTATGCAAAAGGTAGGATCTCTCCTGAGGCATGGCACATCATCAGAGTCAATGAAGCAAAGTTCTCCAATGCAGAGAAGAACGGCAGGCAATTGCTCTGGTTCCCAGCACATACGACTTTAGACATTCCCGCAATCAACCTCAACGAGGTAGCACACCGCGAAGCTCGAGGTCTCACTCGCCGAGCTGAGCAAAGAGTGACTTCCATCGGTCAGGAGAACGCGGAGGAGGAAATCTGGAGAGAAAAAGATATATTAACAAGATTTAGCGATATTACCAAATTCTATCAAAATCGGAGGCGAGTATTACCACCGCCTCACACTAAACTGAACAGAGCTGAGTCCGTTACTTGGAGGCGACTACAAACAGAAACTTATACGAGTCCCGTGCAACTAAAAACTTTCTACCCCGATATATACGAGAGCGATATGTGCAAGCTCTGCAAGTCTGTTAGAGCCACCCTTCAACACATGTTGTGGGGTTGTGAAATATACCAAAATAAAATGGCAGTCTCCCCAGAAAATCTACGGGCGCGGTGGTCGGCCGTGCTGCTCAGCTCAGAACTCCAAGACCAACTTTGGGCCGTCCAGCGAGCCAAGGAAGCCGCACGGGAGCAGCAGCTCCCAGTGGCCATCTAGGCGGCCCCAGGCCCGGGCCTCCCAATCGCCGGATTCCAAATAAAGTTATCACATCAACATCTGCAGGCTTGGAGTGACGCCTGCCACCGGCAAAAGATGCCGAGAGCGAATGGGGCTGTACTAATCCAGGTACAACCAAATTAGGAAGACCCACTAAGCTTGAACAACACACTCCCTCACCAGAACAGGAATTGGTCTCCCTGGTGCAGTATTCGGCCACCCCCTCCCACATGGCTCACTCAATTACGCAATCGCCTTCAGTCCCCAGCAGCTGCGGAGCATCTGACCAAGGCGGCGGTCAGATCTGTAACGCAGCAGAGGGTGCTAAGAATCTCTGAATACCGACAGGCCGCCAATGGAAACTGACCCTTGCAACGTTTAACACCCGAACCCTCTCGCTTGAGGCTAGCTTAGCAGGACTCTTTGAGGAGTTATCAGACATTGTTTGGGATATCATCGGCCTTAGTGAGATTAGAAGAACTGGTGAGGCTTACACATTGCTGAATAACGGACCGGGCCTCTGCTATAGAGGTCTCCTAGATAAGAAGCAACACGGTGTAGGATTCCTAATCCATAAGGCAGGCACGTACGCAGGATTTTTTTTCGGAGGGGGGGGGGGGGGGGCAAACCAAGGTATCTTTTCTATGCAAATGAGGTGGAGGGTGCTTTACTAGTACAAATGTGAATAATGCCCACCATTTGCCATAAAGACACGTAAAGCCGCAAAAGAGAATTGAAATAACGTGTATCTCACAGGTACGCCTGTGAGATGCACCTCTTCTTTACTTGGCAAACAAAGAACCACATGAAATAGACTTGCGCGTGAAAGATGCGCAGGAAGAACCTTGCCAAGAACAAGTTAAGAAGGTAAAGTGCAAAATAAAGATTTCTAGTAAAGTTTTTTGATTAACTCTGGAAGAATTTTAGAGAAATTTATATTTGCGGAAAAATCAGCTTTTTTTTTGCATCCCTCGTAGACAGCAAAACAGACTCGTGTTGTTATTTGGGAAGTTCCCTAACGACGCGTCGTCAGCAGTCCCCTACAACCGCGTAGAGCGCAGGCCGCTGCTGTTCTAGACGTACTGCGCCCACCGCGAAAGGCTAGAACCCCCCCCCCCCCCCTATTAGCACAGCAGGGAGTGGCTACGTCAGGTGGCTCGATTAATAACTGTATAAGCGTCATTCAATACACACAGAATAATTCTCCAGTTCCGGCGGCGTTTTCTCTACTTTCTGTTTAAATAAAAATATGTTGATCCATAAATATTTTCACAAACACTTTTCACTTTTCCTCCCTGTTTGGCTGTTGCCTTGGCTTTCTCTCTTAGTAGATCGCTTAGTTTCTCATTTCCTTGCGACTCTTGCTTCCAGTTGCCACTTTTGCACGAAAAGTGCTGTACAATAAGGGAAGAAGCAGATGAGGTAACGGGTGACAGTCATATTGCTTATGGGTTTAAGGGTTATTGCAGGGTCTGATGATCGACGCTGTTTCGCAATATTTTATTTTCCACCTTATCTAACCCATATCGCAGATATATGGTTCCGAGGATCTGTCAGCGTCGCGGCGAGCTGTCACTCGAGGAAATAACGAAGCAAAAGGAAAAGTTAAACGCAACTGGCGTTTTCTCCAGCCACAACTTATTCCATGAGCATACAGACCAGCCGACTATGAACCGAGTCCCTTTCCTGGCCCCTGGATCAGGCTAAACAGAGAAGGTATATAGAGCTAGCGAAGCAACAGGGATGCGCGTGATCGTTGAATAGATGGTGACATAAAAATTATGTTTGGCATTATAAATAAAATAAAATATTATAATAAAAACAATAAACTACGCCCTGCCTGCTGCAATAGATGGTGACAACTGAATTCATCTTCAGTTAATCGCGCGGGCACCGAATCGATGACAAAACTGGCCTCCACACCCCAGGAGATGCCGATAACTATACCGATATCCAAAAGGAGTGAAAAAATTGACAACTATTCCACTCCATGGAGATTGAATGGTAGCGAAAGCTGACGACAGTCAGAGCTCTCAAACGAAAAGCAAAGTGTTTCACATCCGCTGCGGGTCGGCCTGAAGGTATTCCAATACCGGGCCCACCCGCGGCGGGGTGAAGCAGGCGTTAAGCGCTCCCCTCACGTGGGTCCATCCCGAAGGTAATGCAATACCGGGCCCACCCGCGGCGGGGATGAACCAGGCATTAGGAACTCCCCACACGTCGGCCGATCCCGAAGATATTGCAATACCGGGCCACCCGCGGCGGGGATGAAGCAGGCATTAAGAACTCTCCGCACGTCGGCCGATCCCGAAGATATTGCAATACCGGGCCACCCGCGGCGGGGATGAAGCAGGCATTAACAACTCTCCGCACGTCGGCCGATCCCGAAGATATTGCAATACCGGGCCCACGCGCGGCGGGGATCAAGCAGGCATTAAGAACTCCCCACACGTCGGCCGATTCCGAAGGTATTGCAATACCGGGCCACCCGCGGCGGGGATGAAGCAGGCATTAAGAACTCTCCGCACGTCGGCCGATCCCGAAGATATTGCAATACCGGGTCACCCGCGGCGGGGATGAACCAGGCATTAAGAACTCCCCACACGTCGGCCGATCTCGAAGATATTGCAATACCGGGCCACCCGCGGCGGGGATGAAGCAGGCATTAAGAACTCCCCACACGTCGGCCGATCCCGAAGATATTGCAATACTGGGCCACCCGCGGCGGGGATGAAGCAGGCATTAAGAACTCTCCGCACGTCGGCCGATCCCGAAGATATTGCAATACCGGGCCCACCCGCGGCGGGGATCAAGCAGGCATTAAGAACTCCCCACACGTCGGCCGATCCCGAAGATATTGCAATACCGGGCCACCCGCGGCGGGGATGAAGCAGGCATTAAGAACTCTCCGCACGTCGGCCGATCCCGAAGATATTGCAATACCGGGCCACCCGCGGCGGGGATGAACCAGGCATTAAGAACTCCCCACACGTCGGCCGATCCCGAAGATATTGCAATACCGGGCCACCCGCGGCGGGGATGAAGCAGGCATTAAGAACTCTCCGCACGTCGGCCAATCCCGAAGATATTGCAATACCGGGCCCACCCGCGGCGGGGATCAAGCAGGCATTAAGAACTCCCCACACGTCGGCCGATTCCGAAGATATTGCAATACTGGGCCCACCCGCGGCGAGGGTGAAGCAGGCGTTAAGAACTCCCCACACGTCGGCCGATCCCGAAGATATTGCAATACCGGGCCCACCCGCGGCGGGGGTGAAGCAGGCGTTAAGCGCTCCCCTCACGTATGCCGATCCCGAAGATATTGCAATACCGGGCCCACCCGCGGCGGGGGTGAAGCAGGCATTAACTACTCCCCACACGTCGGCCGATCCCGAAGATATTGCAATACCGGACCCACCCGCGGCGGGGGTGAAGCAGGCATTAAGAACTCTCCGCACGTCGGCCGATCCCGAAGATATTGCAATACCGGGCCACCCGCGGCGGGGATGAACCAGGCATTAAGAACTCCCCACACGTCGGCCGATCCCGAAGATATTGCAATACCGGGCCACCCGCGGCGGGGATGAAGCAGGCATTAAGAACTCTCCGCACGTCGGCCGATCCCGAAGATATTGCAATACCGGGCCCACCCGCGGCGGGGATCAAGCAGGCATTAAGAACTCCCCACACGTCGGCCGATTCCGAAGATATTGCAATACTGGGCCCACCCGCGGCGAGGGTGAAGCAGGCGTTAAGAACTCCCCACACGTCGGCCGATCCCGAAGATATTGCAATACCGGGCCCACCCGCGGCGGGGGTGAAGCAGGCGTTAAGCGCTCCCCTCACGTATGCCGATCCCGAAGATATTGCAATACCGGGCCCACCCGCGGCGGGGGTGAAGCAGGCATTAACTACTCCCCACACGTCGGCCGATCCCGAAGATATTGCAATACCGGACCCACCCGCGGCGGGGGTGAAGCAGGCGTTAAGAACTCCCCACACGTCGGCCGATCCCGAAGATATTGCAATACCGGGCCCACCCGCGGCGGGGGTGAAGCAGGCGTTAAGCGCTCCCCTCACGTGGGTCTAAACCAAAGGTAATGCAATGCCGGGCCTACCCGCGGTGGAGATGAAGCACGCATTAACTCCCGACACGTCGGTCAATCCCGAAGATTCCGAAGAGCGCGTTACAGGTTCCCGAGTCAACAGGGGTATGTGCCATTGATCTTGAATCTTTTTTGCACTATCACCAGGATAGGCCCACATGATGATTTTTTCTGTTAACGGACGCCGAAAATAAACTACGGAAGTTAGTCATACACTGCTTTCGCTGTAAAAGGCAGCAAAATGTTGACCACCGAGTAGATTGATTTGTCGACGTTTATGAATGTTTGTGAGGAGTGGTGCCTTGGGCGGATAGGGGGGGGGGGTTATGCCACTTAATTTCGGGGGGGGGGGGGGGCGCGGGCCCCCCGGGCCCCCCCTTGGGTACGTGCCTGCCATAAGGAGATAGCGGGCAATGTTGACGAATTCTACAGCATTATTGAGAAGGTAGCTGTAGTCGTAATCAAGCTTAATAAGAGAGATAGATTAAAGGCAGTACAAGCCTACACTCCAACATCCAGTCACGACGATGAGGAAGTAGATCAGTTTTATGAAGATGTTGAATTAGCGATGATAAAAGTGAAAACTCAGTATACAATCGTAATGGGCGACTTCAATGCAAAAGTGGGGAAAAGGCAAGCTGGGGAACAAGCAATTGGCAACTACGACGTCGATTCTAGGAACGCTAGAGGAGAGATGCTGGTAGAATTCGTAGAAAGAAATAAGCTTCGAATATTGAACACCTTTTTCAAGAAGCCCATCAACAGAAAGTGGACCTGGAAAAGCCCTAATGGTGAAACAAGAAGTGAAATTGACTTCATACTTCCTGCTGATCCCAGCATAGTGCAGGATGTAGAATTTATAGGTAGGGTAAAGTTCAGTGATCATAGGTTAGTGAGGGCTCAAATTCCCCTCAATTTGAAGAGAGAAAGAGCAAAATCGGTCAAAAAAATGTTAACCTTGAAGCAGTAAGGGTAAAAGCAGACAAATTCAGGCTGGTACTTGCAAACAAATATGCAGCCTTAGAGCAGGGAGATGATAATGACATAGAGCTAGTGAATGAAACTGTAACTAGGTTGGCTTCAGAGGCAGCAATTGAAGTGGGAGGCCAGGCACCAATGCAACCAGTAGGCAAACTCTCGCAAGTAAGAAAGGACCTAATAAAGAAACGACAAAAAATAAACGTGTGCAACTCAGGAGATGAGATAGAATTCGCGAAACTGTCAAAACTGATCAACAAGGCGAAAATAAGTGATATTCAAAACTATAACGTGAGAAAGACTGAAGAAGCCGCAAAAAATGGACCCAGCCTGAAATCAGTGAGAAAGAAACTTGGCATAGGACAAACCAAGATGTATGCACTAAATGATAAGCAGGGTATCATCAGCAATCTCGAAGATATAGTAAAAGCAGCGGAAGAATTCTATACTTACCTGTATAGTACCCAGAGGAGTCAGGATACCTCATTTACAAACATTAATGAACAGGACACAGAAACTCCTCCTATAACTAGCGATGAGGTCTGAAGGGCCCTGCAAGACATCAAACGAAGAAGAGCAGCAGGAGAAGATAGAATAACAGTCGATTTAATCAAAGATGGAGGAGACATATTGCTTGGAAAACTGGCGGCTCTTTATACGAAGTGTCTATCGACTGCAAGGGTCCCAGAAAACTGGAAGAATGTAAACATTATACTAATCCACAAAAAGGGAGACATTAAAGAATTGAAAAATTATAGGCCCATTAGCTTACTCCCAGTATTATATAAAATATTTACCCAAATAATCTCCAATAGAATAAGGGCAACACTGGACTTTACTCAACCAATGCAACAGGCTGGCTTCAGGAAGGGATACTCTGCAATGGATCACATACATTTCATTAATGAGGTTATCGAGAAATCTGAAGAGTACAATAAGCCTCTCTATATCGCTTTCATAGATTACGAAAATACATTTGATTCAATAGAGATACTTGCAGTCACAGAGGCAGTACCCAATCAAGGAGTACAGATCGCTTACGTAAATACCTTGGAAAATATCTACAGAAGTTCCACAGCTACCTTAATTCTACACAAGAAAATCAGGAAGATACCTACAAAGAAAGGGGTCAGACAGGGAGACACAATCTCTCCAATGCTCTTAACTGCGGGCTTGGAAAAAGTATTCAAGCTATTAAACTGGGAAGGCTTAGGAGTAAGGATCGACGGCGATTATCTCAGGAACCTTCGGTTTGCCGATGACATTGTTCTATTCAGTAGCAATGCAGACGAGTTACAACAAATTATTGAGGACCTTAACAGAGAAAGTGTAAGAGCGGGGTGTAAGATTAATATGCAGAAGACAAAGATAATGATAAATAGCCGTGCAAAGGAACAAGAGTTCAAGATCGCCAGTCGGCCTCTGAGTCTGTGAAGGAGTACGTTTACCAGGGAACCACAGGGAACGCTGATCATGGGAAGGAAATTCACAGAAGAATAAAAACGGGTTGGATCGCATACGGCAGGCATTGCCAGCTCCTGACTGGAAGCTTACCATTATCATTGAAAAGGAAGGTGTACAATCAGTGCATTTTACCAGTGCTGACATATGGGGCAGAGACATGGAGACTGACAAAGAAGCTTGAGAACAAGTTAAGGACCGCGCAAGGAGCGATGGAATGAAGATTTTTAGGCATAACGTTAAGAGCCAGAAAGAGTGGTTTGGATCAGAGAGCAAACGGGTATAGACAATATCCTAATTGGCATCAAGAGGAAAAAATGGTGCTGGGCAGGTCATGAAATTCGCCGGTTAGATAACCATTGCACCATTAGGGTTACTGAATGGCTACCAAGAGAAGAAAAACGCAATCTAGGTCGACAAAAGACTAGGTGGAACGATGAAATTAGGCAATTCGCGGGCGCTAGTTGGAATCGGTTGGCCCAGGACAGGGGTAATAGGAGATCGCGGGAGCGGCCTTAAGAATTCGTCCTACAGTAGACATAAAAGAGGCGGCGGCGGCGGCGGCGGTGGTGGTGGTGGTGGTGGTAGTGGTGATGATGATGATGATTATGATTATGATGATGATGATGACGACGACGACGGCGGCGGCGGCGGCGACACCGGTGGTTGTGACATTAACCAGAGTTAGCGCGGATCGATGCTATCAGCCGCAATAATGTCCGGGCAGGGCGAATGCTCGCAGCACACTGCCAAGCATGCATCCTTAAGACCACCACTGCCACCGATACAAGAGCCCCGGTTTTATTTGGACCGCCTGCGATTCTTAAACACGCATCCCAACGTATGTATAGGAAAGAAGATCGTGCATTTGAGCCTAACTGTAAAGTGACCACCCCTGGTACGAATTTATCACGCGGTCACACCCATCAACGGGATGTACAATGCTAAGAAACTACTGCGGACTTATGAGGAAGGTTTAGCTCAGGGTCAACTCAGATTGAAAGAATTCAAATATACATGTAAAACGCAGAAATACTCTCACGAAACAACCGCTTGGCCGATTTCAATAATATGTATTGGATTTGAAAGAAAAAACTTAAGTTTTAGCATCTGTATGAAGAATTTCGATTCAGGACCTCATACTTCATGAGAAATTGCCGAAAATTGGTGAGAGACAAAAGGAAAATTCGGCTACGAAGTTCCAAAATGCGTAATTCTGCACCAAAATAAAGCCAATTCTTCAATATATATCTGTTCAACCATCTAACGTGGACAAATTTTATTACAATTTTGCAGCTTTTGTAAAACTGTTGCAGTGCCCTAAGAGGGTGTCGCAAAAAGTCGTATTCACAGATTAGCGGTATACTTTATGGGGTGTGTAAAATATATCAATTTTGTCGGCTTTAGCTACCTTATTAGGTCCAGTTTACAATTTATTGCTGATAACAACATAAAACTTAATTCCTGATTTTCTTAAATTTTTCTAAATTCAGCAATTATTTTTAATTGATGGTCTATATTACAGATCTTCCTGCAGTCGTTAGATTTTAACTTTTTCTTTTAAACGCGACAAACCTCATCAAATACGGTAGATTAGATGCCTAAAAAAGGATTCCTCCGTTCCCATGTATTTAGATAACATCTCACGAGCAAAAGCTTCCTTTTAAGGGCGAACTGCAACGAAATTTTGCGTTGCTCGAGTTGTTTATGAACATTATGTTTACAGAACAGGTACAATCTATGCAGTACATAATATACAGGTAGGAAAATATACAAACAAACACGTGTACACGAAAATAAGACACCAGCTCGCTTTTTGATGAGCCATAAACATGAACCGTGACAATTACTAAAAATAAAATCGGTATTCTTGCATACCAAGTTCTTGATCTGATTATGCGGCACGCCGTAGTGAGGGACTCCAGGTTAATTATGATCGACTGGGGTCCTTTAGTGTGCGCCCAAACTTAGCTAGATGTTAGTTCTTACATCGAAATAGGTTTTCTGGAAATGTGGTTGTGATTTCCCATGGTCGCGCAAGACTGCCGTCTTTTCTTGTATTTTTTATGTATTCCTTTTCGTGGGGGAGGAGGGGGATTGGCACAACTTAGCTGAAACGTCCTGCATGCAAGAGTGCATGAAGCCTCAGTTTTGTGATTTTTGTTTGTCCAGGTAATGCCCGTACAAAAGGAAACAATCCGCCGAACTTACACACAATGCCGAGACAAATTGAAAGCTAAAATTCTCGGCTTTTACGTGCCAAAGCTGCAATCTGATTATGAGGAAAGCCGTAGTGGGGGACTCGGGATTAGTCGTGACCACCTGGAGTCCTTTTTTCTTTAACCTGCACCCGAATCTAAGTAAACAGGCGTTCTTGCATATCGCCCCCCATTGAAATGTGGCCACAGCGTCCGGTATCCAACCCACGAATTCGGACTCAGCCGTGCAATGGCATGCTTCCACTAGGCTACCGCCGTGAGCAGTGCCGATTATAAAGGTGGAATGAAAAAAGTGTCGCAGTTTCGCATGAAAGACGAAGCATCCATTGCGATAAGAAATTAGTGGACGGCTATACAAAGTATAAGGATAGTAGTTTTATCAGCCGCATAAAGTTCTAAACATAGGTATACCAACTAAATTAACAAACGTGGTGTCACACGCGCACAAGCAAACATGAGCACATGTATCCCTCGATAACCACGGAAACTCGCTGCCAGAATGCTGGTTTGAGGAAGCGCGGCAGCAGCAGCGAGCGAAGTGACCTTCGTGCTGCCTCTCGCATCGACGCGAACTAAGCCACGAAAACACAGCGCACAGCGGACTTTGGCCCCGCCGCATAAGGTTTTCAAGATACATCATCCCGGTGGACGTGCACAGCCTCCCGGAGTGAGTCGCGATCGCCGGCTCACCCTCGCACGCCTTCACTCGCACATATAGCATACTGCGCACGGCGACGATATTATGGCCCTTGTACTTCATACGGAAACTTGTGGCGACGGCGACGACAGAAATGCACCTGGAGTGCCCATATGATAGTTATCACAATAAAAATTGTCAATTGCGCAGCGTATCCCTCGCGTTACCTGATGCATGTCCCACGGGCCTCATAGACTGTTGGACAATGACGATATATAAAATATATGTTGGAGAGCGTCAGAAAAAATTATTACTTATTAGTAGAATAAACTCGAATGGAAGGTGACCTAATTGGTGGGAGATAAGAAGTTTGCAAGCAAACACCTGCTAAATTGCAGCAGACTCTACAGTAGAGCTATAGTAATGAGAGAGAGAGAAAAAAAACAATTTTTTGATGGGTGTTACGGTCGGCCAGCGGGGATAGTGACCACGTAGCCTCTCCTGCCCGCTGCGACGAATCGCTTCGTGAAGCCGATGATGCGTCTCCCTTAGACAGACTACCGGCGCCAGTAAGGCGAGGCACTTTTTGGGGAACCGAATATTGTTTGTTGGTTCACTGTCACCTTCACGGACCAATGGGAGAAACTCCTGGAAAAGGGTGCTCTAAGGCGTTCCCTCACGGACGCCGATAACCGTCACGGTAGTTTCACAGACGCTGCAGCTAACCGCGAGTGGTGGTACAAACTTTATTTAGTGAAGGCCAAAAAAAAGAAAGAAAATTAGGATGCCGCCGTTCCGTGGGTGGCCTTCAGGCTGCCAGTCGTGGCCACCAGATCATGCCTGGCGGCGACTTCCGCTGTCCAGATCGTTAGCCGTAGCTGGACATCCGGCTCCGAGCTGGCAAAAGCAGCCTCCCACAGCTGCGGACTAGATACATGCCAAGAGGCAGGGGGAGAGTGTTTCGGGCATGAATAGAGAATATGGGCATAGTCTACTCGCGGGTGTCTGCAGAGCATACATTTGGGTGAGAAGGCACCGGGGTGAATAAGGGCAAGTCGGGCAGGAGAGAGAAAAGTGCGGGCCTGTAAATGGCGCCACGTGCTCTGTTGGAGCTTAGACAGGGATTTCCGAGGCGGAAGAAGGGATAGGCGACAGTTGCCGTAATGAAGGGTGATGTCATGGACGGTGAGGAGGGAGTTACGCGTGTCCATTCCGGAGTGGAGGGGGCCAGCTCGGTCTGTCATCTCGCGAGCGATGGAATTCGCCGCCTCGTTGAAAGGGTTGGATATCCAGAGGAATTGGATACGACGAGAAGGGGGAGGGGAGTGCTCAAGGATGCTGAGCGCAGATGAGATGCGCCCCTTTGCATAGTTGTGGACTGCAGCTTTGGAGTCGCTGAATATGAAATGGGCTGGGGTAGTGGCAATGGAGAGCGCAATAGCTGCTTCCTCTGCGGCAGTGGAGGTGGGGGCAGGTACAGTGGCAACGGTCAGGTGAGAAAGTGTATGGGAAATGGTACCAAGGGGGTAGGCGGGGTGGCAATTGTATGGCGCCGCATCGACATACACAGCATTAGACTGTGTGGCGTACTGGCGCCAGCGGGTGGAGGCGCGGGCAGAGCGGCGGGAGGCGTGATGCTCAGGGTGCAAGTTTCTGGGAAGAGGGTTGAAAGTAAGCAGGGAAGATACAGAGGAGGGTAAGGGGTGGGTTACACAGGCAGGGGACACAGGGGTCAAGCGGAGGGAAGAGATAAGGGCTCTACCAGAAGGGGTGCGAGGAAGGCGGTCAAGTTGTGCCGTGCGATGGGCCTCCACAAGCTCTGAAAGAGTATTGTGGACGCCCATCGCCAGCACACGAGAAGTCGGGGTGTAGGTGGGGAGCGCAAGGGCCGACTTGTAGGCTTGGCGGATGAGACAGTTCACCTTGTCTTCCTCGGCGTGAGAGAGAAAGAGATTGAGGAGGGAGTAGACAAAGCGGCTGAGAACGAAGGCCTGGACAAGACGATGGAGGTCGTGCTCACGCATGCCGTGGTGCCGGTTAGCGACACACGAAGAAGTCGGACGGTCTGGTGGACGGTAGTAATTAGGCGGGAAAGGACGGCAGTGTGTTTGTCGTTGGATCGGCGAAGGAGACCCAGAATGCTGAGGCAAGAGACAGAAATAGGGACGGGGTGCGCGTCAATAATGATGCTAAGGGTGGGAACGAGGTGGGGGCCGTGCCTCGAGCCGGGAGGAGCAGAAGCTCCGACTGTGACGGGGAGCAGGCCAGCCCGACTGCGCGATCATGACCGGCAACCACGTCCGCGCCCGCCTGGATGACGGCCCCTATCTCTCCTAGATTTCCGGTGGTCACCCAGAGGGTGATATCATTGGCGTAGAAAGCACGGAACAGGTTAGGAATGGTAGCGAGAGCGCGTGCCATGGGGAAAAGTGTGATGTTGAAGAGAAGGGGGGAGAGGACGGAACCCTGGGCGGTGCCCTGATTTCCAAGAGTGAAATTTGGAGAAGACAAAGGGCCGAATGAGATCTCAGCCGTGTGACGGGTAAGAAAAGCCGTGATATAACCATGGATACGAGGACCCACGTTAAGGGTGGAAAGAGCATCTAGGATGGCGGAATGGAGGATGTCAAATGCTTTCGTCATGTCCAGTGCCAAGACCGCACGAGTGCGCTTGGCGTGAAGAGGGTGAAGAACCTCTTCGGAGAGCTGGAGCATGACGCCATGTGTAGAAAGGGAAGGGCGAAAGCCGAACATTGAATCGGGGAAAAGGTGGTTGTCGTCTAGAAAATTCTGCAAGGGGTCGAGAACAACGTGCTCCAAGAGCTTACCGAGACAAGAGGTGACAGAAGTGGGGCGGAGATTTTGGATGTCTATTGGTTTGCCAGCTTTGGGGATGAGAATTACCTTAGCGTGGGTCCGCTCGGAAGGAAGAGTGCTTGCATGCAAATGTTTGTTAAAGAGGTCAGTGATGACCTCGAGGGATGGGGTGTCCAGATTACGGAGGGCCTTGTTAGAGATTTGGTCAGCCCCCGGTGTGGAGGTGGTGCGGAGCTTATGCAGCGCGGCACGAACCTCGCCCAGGGTGATATCTGCGTCGAGCGCAGAGTCAGGGTTGCCGGTGTAGGAAGGGAGAGAGGAAGGGGGCTTGGTGCAGAGATAGTGATCACGAAAAGCAAGAATACAGTCGGAATCAGAGAGTGGAGATGAGTGAAGGAGGCGCGTCACCTCTCTGCGGTTCGTGGCCTTCGAATGCGACGGATCAATGAGGACACGTAGGAAAGCCCACGTATCCCTCAGCCTGAGGTTACCAGCCATGCGCTCGCAGGTCTGGCCCCACTGCTTGCTGTTGAGAGAGGAACAGTGCTCGTCATGTCCATTGCCAGGTGAGCAAGGCGGAGGCGCAGCGAGTGGTTGTGTTTCTGGGAAAGCTAGCGGCGGTGCAGGGAACGTCGAGCGGATGCTCGATTGCCATGTAGGCCATGATGAACTAGCGTGGCAACGTTCGCACGTGAAGGAGAAGCAGGTCGGAAATCTGGGTAGTCACGTAGTTTTACTGGGGAGAATGTTTCCTGAAGGGCGATGATAGCGGGGAGGTCGGAGGGAGGGATGTTCTGGAGGTGGAGCTGCAGCGTGTTCTGCTTTGCGTGGAAGCCGAGACAGTTCCTCTGCCAGAAATTAAGGCGCGGGGGATGTCTGGCCATCTTGAGGCCGGGGTGCCCCTGCTGGTGCAGGGTGCTTGGGAGATGAGGATGAGGGGAGGAGGGATGAGACATTAATGGTCATCTGGGCAAGAACGGCCTCGAGGGAACTCTGGTGGGTCTCAATTTTGGTCACGCGGTTGTTAATTTGAGCCATCCAGCTTTGCGTGTCCGTACACAGAGCTGTAATGGCGGCCATGAGGCGTCGTTCATGTGCCTCGAGGAACGAGGCCGTGTGGCGGATGACAGCCTCCATCTCCGGGGTGGGGGCCGGTTCGGTAGAGGAGCGCCTCTTATGTGGAGGGCTGCGGGAGGGGGAGGCGGCACGAGAAGATGCGGCCGAAGAGGAGGCATCCATAGGGTCGGGAGGTGGTGGTGGTGGGTGGGGCCGGGAGAGCGATGGGTTGTGAGGTTTCGTGAGGGGAAGAGGTGGGGAGGTGGAGGCGAGCGAGGAGCGCTTACAGTTGTTCGTTTAGTAGGGCAATCTCGTTGCTGCTCTGTGCTGCCATTTGAGCTTTGAGCGTTTCTTTTTCGGGGTCGGGTGTGGGAGGGTGCGATCACCAGCTCACGTGGGAAGCAGCTGAGCACCTGGGAAGCGGTCTTGCCCCGGTAGCGGTGGAAATGAGACAGAGCGGCGGCGGGGGCTGCGGTCCCGGCTTGATCGGGAGCTGGATCGTTGACAGGGGTGGGATGAGCGGGAGTCGTTGGCGGATGGTGTTGACTGCGCTGAGTTGGATGGCATTGATTTGGGATTGGATGTGAGTGGGGAAGAACCTCCCCATTCGAAGCGAGCTTACACGGGCGGGACTTCGTGACATGTGTGCCGCTGCACAAGATGCATTTAGGAGTGCAGTCATGGGGGTCCCGAGCCGTGTGCACAGCTCCGCTGCGTGGGCAGCGTCTGGAGCCATGGTCACCGCTCCGACATACGTCGGAGCGGTGACCATGGCTCCAACAATTGACACAAGCTTCAGCCTTGGGGCGGAAGGGGTGATTGATGAACAGGGCGCAGTTGAACACCACGGTGCGAGGGAGTTCTTTTGTGCCGACGAAGGTGATCAGGATCAGGATCAGGATGAACCGGGTGCGACCCATCTGCCTTGCGTCGGCGATGACGTAAGTGCTGCTGGGATTCATAGCCTGCAGGTCCTCGATTATCTCCTCTTGGTTTTGATTGTCCATGGCGGTGTAGATTATGCCGTCGAGGGCGTTGTCAGGTGCGGCCACATAAGCGCGCAGTGGGTACAGCTGGGTGGCGAGACGCCACTCAGAGGTATGCACGTACTTCCGGGTGCGTTGCTCCGAGGGCATACTGACGGTGAAACAGTTGTATGGCTTTATGCGTACGCGGTCCTCGGCACGGGCGGCGGCGTACTCAACGCTGGCGCTAGAACACAGTGAGGTAACGAAGGCTCCATTGGTGGTTGTGCGGAGGTCGACGTCGCCTCCAGGGCGGAACACGATCTTGTAGTCTTCCGCTGGGAGATGAGGCAGCTGGACGTCGCAGCGTAGGCGGTGAGCCTTCAGCAATGGTGGGGGTGCCATGGCGGACCTGAGGTGGGCGTTCGTGGCTGAAACGGCTTCCTTTGGGTAGGCCGCACGGTGGGCTTGGAACATTCAGGACCAGCGGGGGTCGTCATCAAATTCTTGTTGGGAGATGAGTGTACCGTCGACTATAAATTTCATATCGGCGGCTTCGAGGCAACGGGAGCGAGTGCCGGTGCAGCGGACGCCGGTGCGACGCTAGGTGCAGCTGCGCGCTGCGGGCGAGATGACGTTGCGCCGAGCGTTGGGCTTAGCTCGGCGGCCCCGTGGCTTGTCAAAGATGAGGCCCTGGTGAAACGGTGGTCGGTGGGTCCAGGCAAATGAGCTGTCAGGAAGCTCCTTGCACCTTCGCGTGCTCGGTAGCAGAAACTGCAGGATATCTCGGGCGAGATGTCAAAGCCAGAGAAGAAATCGCGGAGGCCATGCGAGACACGTCTGAAGAACGCCGGGTGTGGGTTGCCTCTAAGTGCGGTGTCATCCCAAGAACCACGACGCGCCTGCTTAAGTCAAGCATGACAACTCCTGTCTACGAAGCCCCCCTCCTTTCTGTGTGTGCAGTGAAAAAAAGCATGGGAGTGAGTGTGTGAACCCTCGCTCGCAACGCGGGTCCTTCTACGGCTCTGGACGCTCCGATTGGACGCAGGCGCAGCGGCAGATTTCCCTGGCCCTAGGGATCTAGAGAGGACAGACGAGGAGGAAGTTTAAGCAGACGTTTTTCGGCTCCTGTGGGTGCTTCACTTGAGTCATGCTAGACTGATGAGATCTAATGTTCTCCACTTTTCATGTAGATATCGTAAATAAACCCAGTACTCCTCGTTCTCGATAAGAACACGCTCCTCCCTTCAACATTGTCCTTAGCGCGGAAGAGCCGGACGACGGCATGGGCCACCTACACCTTCTTACGTGCCCGACCCCAACGCTTACATGGGGCACGGAGAGGGGTAGAATCCTCGTGGTGGGTGGTACCCTCAGTGCAGGGCCCCAGCGGCGGTGGCAGCACTTTCGGCTCTGGCGATCAGCTTTCGCAGATCCTCCAATGCTGAGGTGGTCAGCACCATCTCCCACTGCTCGTGCGTTGCGTTTCGGTTGGGGAAGTTGTTAGAAATTTTTTGGTAGGACCATGTTGTTTGGTAAAGGGTAGCTTGTTACGTACAGAAGGGGCAAAGGGGAGGAGTTAAATAAAGTATTAAGAGAGAAAGAGAGAGAAGAGAGAAATAATTTAATTGAAAGAAGGCAGAAAGGTCGGCCTGAGCTAAGGTGCTCTAGACTGCTACTCTGCACAGGGGGAAGGGGAACGGGGGCATAAAGATGTGATGAGGGATGATGATGACATAGCAAGAGGGATGTGCAAATGTGAAAGAAAGTTCAACACTCTGATGATAAACATTCACAAATGTCATCCATGAAGCCACAATCATGTTTCGCATCAAGTCTGTAGTCACCAATTCGAGTGAACCTAAATATAAAGGCGTTAGGACGAAGCTGGTGTGGGCCTCCCCTGCGTGAACAGCACAAGCGCCAAACAAAATCTTTATAGCATATAGAGGACGCCAGAGGGGGCCAGACGGAGCGGACGTGCCTCACATCGGCTCCACCGAAACCCGATTTACACCCGTTCTAATGACCGTAGGACAACAGCCAAGATATCGGCTGGACTATACTCGACGAGATCTACACCCGGACATCATTTTCAAACCGGTAGGCGAATTTTTTACCTCAATATCGAAGTTTGAAGATCCGAAGCGGGCGCAGCTGCGTCGGGTAACAAACGCGGCAAGAACGCTCACAGAAACGCACGGCGTTCGCTACACCTAGGCGTGGTCTATGAGACCGCTGCCGCCTCAACGAGAGAGAATATGTCTGAGAAGGCCTCTCAAGAGCCAACGACGGCTACCGGCACAACACCGGCACCAATGTGCTCCACCTCAGGGCACTCACTGAACGACTACAACGAACAATCTTCATCCACCGAGATGGAACACGAGTTCGACAAGGACCTCATCGAAACCGACCCGACAAAGGCCGACCGCACTGGCGGTAGTTGGCACATTGTTGAATCACAAAGAGCTAAGAGAGACTTGCCGTGGTTGCTCAGTGGCTATGGTGTTGGGCTGCTGAGCACGAGGTCGCGGGATCGCATCCCGGCCACGGCGGCCGCATTTCGATGGGGGCGAAATGCGAAAACACCCGTGTGCTTAGATTTAAGTGCACGTTAAAGAACCCCAGGTGGTCGAAATTTCCGGAGTCCTCCACTACGGCGTGCCTCATAATCAGAAAGTGGTTTTGGCACGTAAAACCCCATAATTTTTTTAAAGCGCTAAGAAACAACGTAAGAAGAACGAAAAAGGCAAGGAAGCCCAATCTCCGAAGCAACGCGGCTCACCTAGTCAGGCAAACTTCCCGAGAGGGGAACGCGCGACGGCCATCCATATGGTGTGGCTGACAACCAAGGAAATCGCTTGCACCATCCAAAGCGCAAACCTCTGCCAGCACTACCAAAGGATGATGTAAAAATCATCATGCGTCCCACAAAGGGATTAACAATCAAAGACATACTAATACCAACCTTGGCGAGTGCCATTCTCAAGGCAAGCCAACCAATCCAAGACCATCTCAGTCGAACTCAAGATGGACCCGTGGATTTCATCCTCCGTACTCGCCCCGGATCGAACATTATAATTCTATCGGTGAGCACTACGGAAGTGGCCAACTTACTCCGCCGCATCACGCAACTCGAATTGAACGGACGCGTGCACCAATTCAACACATACGTAGCTGACCCCGACAACTGCTATCGAGGCATTCCAGCGAACACACCCATGGAATATTTAGTAGCCAGCATGCGAGTACGGACACACGGAGTTCAAATTGAAAGAGCTCGGATGCTAGGCAAGTCATCCGCGGCACTCATCACGTTCACCGGTGGCTCCCTTCCCAAATGTATTTATTACATGGGAGGAGAGATGCGACTCCATCCATACAAACCCACTGTTCAAATGTGCACGGAATGTTTCCAAGCGGGACACCGACCGAATGTGTGCCCCCACCCGATCAACATCTGCAAAAAATGCGGCTTGAAGGACCCCCCCGCCCTTGGACACGAGTGTGTGATCAAATGCGCCGTGTGCGGGGCGGCAGGCCACGAGACTGGAAGCAACAAATGACCACAAAAGCTAAAGAACATTCGTTCCAAGAACACCAATCGTCAGTCCCGCTCACGAGAGCGAGTGGACCAGAAGAAACTGCGATGGTTCAGCTCAGAGGACGAGGAAGAGAGCCATCGCCACAAATCCACATCTCCTAATGGCAAAAGAAGTAGGAGCCCATCCAGGGAGCCGTCCAGGGCCGCACAAGCGCCAGTGCCCCCGCAGCACCAGAAGTCACAAAAGCCTCAGGTGAGCTGGGCGACGGTTGTATCCCCCAATGCTCCGCAACACACACCAAATGCACAGCGAGATCCCGGTTATGAAATACTTAAACAGGAAAACGCGCAGCTACACGCACAACTTCGAGACGAGGAACGCAAACGACAGCGATCCGACGAGAAAATAAGGAGCTAGAGGAACGCCTCACACGAAAAATACAACAGCTAGAATCAGATCGTAGACAATCGGCCACAGAACCGACACAAATCACCTCAAATACGAACACTCTCACACGTAGTGAACCAAAATCACCAACACCAACACCACAAACACCAAATACCGAAGCGCCACCCGCAATGGCCCAAATCCAACTATTATTGGCAGAAACCTCTAAATCACTAATGCACGACATAATAACCCTCGTGAATCAGAAACTCCTCGATTTCCAATCACAAGTGCTGGTAGAATTCGAGAAGCACAAACAAGTGACGGAGCAGCTAAAGACCGCAGCCAAAACCACAACGACTGAGAAACGCGCCATAGCAGTCGGCGCCGGATCGGCCAAGACCAAGACGGCCCACCGCATAATTGATACGGACGGCTCGGACACCGAGATGTCAAAAGCCTAAATAACGAGTGGGAACCATGGCTACTACACTTAAAGAGAAAACAAAACCAAACAACCCGGAACAATTAGAGATCTGGCAATGGAACTGCCGATCCTTCGCTAGAAAGGCGGCAGCCCTCCAGCAATTTATTAAAAGCTCTCAGGTTGCTCCGGACATAATATGCCTTCAGGAGGTTGGGCCCAAACCGGCCCGAGTACAGGGCTATTATGTTCTGAGCGACCCCCAAAATCCTGAAGTTGCCACGCTGGTGAGCAAGACAATCACGGCACAAATGATATTCCTCCCCCAACGTAACGGGGAAACCAATTCCGTAACCATCAGCGTGCTACAGCGGAAAAGAGGCAAAGCACACAGCATCATAACAAACATTTACAGCGCTCCCAAAAGCAAAGGTCTGGACCTACGCCAAATTTTATCGGACACTAAGACCATAGCGGGCACTAAAGACCGGATAATGATATTGGGCGATTTCAACGCGCCACATACAATGTGGGGCTACGCGTCCACATTCCCTAAAGGAGCCCTACTTGAGCAATCGGTTGAGAACCTCGGCATGCAGACAGCAAACCACATAGGCACGCCCACACTCACAGGTAACAGCGTGAGCAGGGACACAACACCCGATCGCGCGTACACGGTAAACATCAAAGGCGCACAGTGGGCATCACTAAACGAAAACTTGGCGAGTGATCATGATCTGATTCGTATTTCACTTTCGACCCCCAAATTACGTAGAACGATTGGCACAACGAAATTAACGGACTGGTCAAAATACGGGGAGCTCCAACGGAACCTCGACACAGCAAAGACTCCCGACAACATACAAGAATGGACAAAACTCATCCAGTCAACACACCAGGTCACTACCAAAACCATAGAGCGCACGTCGGATGCCCCCGTGGTAGATTCCCACCTAGTAAACTTGTGGGACGAAAGACACAGATTAGTTAAGAGTCGGAAAAAGCAACGCCTCAACAAACAGCTACGTGCCCGCATAACACTTCTGGCGGAGGAAGCGCTACGACACGCTGACGAATTAGCGAAAAATGAGTGGGCTACGTTCTGCGGGTCCCTCTCGGGGACCTTGGGAACGGCTGGCAGGTGGCGCATCCTTCGTGGAATGCTTGACCCGGATAGCACACGCACGGAAAGCAACAAACGACTCCAAATCATCTCGGACAGTTTCCCAGGCACAGACGCGGAACTACTAGACAAACTGAAAGAACGATAGATAGGACCACCACTAAACACAGACGCCCCAAACGAGACGCGACCATACCTTGGAAAGGCGAATTTCAAATTAGATGAACTTTTCACCTATGCAGAAGTCTTTGAGGCAGCTCAAGCAGCCGCCAAAAACTCGGCTCCTGGCCCTGATGCCATCACGAACGCGATGCTTCGGAACCTGGACGCTAGAGTCCTGACTAAAATCACAGAACTGTTCAATGGCGAGAGCTGGCTCAAAGGCCAATTGCCCCCGGAATGGAAACACGCTAAAATTATTATGATCCCCAAACCTAAAAAGACTCCCTCAATAGACGCTCTGAGGCCCATTTCTCTCACGTCCTGCCTGGGTAAACTGTACGAACGAGTAGTACAAATAAGACTGCAGCGGCACCTTGAGGAAATAAGATGGTTTCCAAACACCATGATAGGGTTCCGTACGGGGCTATCCTGTCAAGACGCATTCTTACTGATCAGAGAAGAAGTTATAGCTAACATCGCCCGCGGAGAGGAAAGACTAGTGCTCGCACTAGACCTCAAGGGAGCATTTGATAACGTTTCGCACAAAACAATATTGGAGGAACTCGAATTGACGGGATGCGGAGAACGAACGTACAATTACGTGCGGGCCTTTCTCGCCAACCGCACCACCACAATAGGAATCGGTCAGATCGCTTCCCAAAAGTTCAATATGCCCAGTAGAGGAACACCCCAAGGGGCAATAATATCACCTTTGCTGTTCGACATAGCGATGTGTCGCCTGGCGCGACAGCTGGACCAAATCCCCGATTTGGGTTACACACTGTACGCGGACGACATAACGCTGTGGGCAGCAAGGGGCTCTCTGGGACACAAAGAACAAGTACTACAACAAGCAGCCGAGGAAGTAGACAAATTCCCGAGGAGCAGTGGCCTCAAATGCGCCCCCGAAAAATCGCAGATCATTCGGGTACACTCGAGGGGCTACATATCCAACGGACCTGTCAACATCGTTGTGGAAGGACACGCGGTCCAAGAAGTTAAGGTGATGCGGATCTTGGGCTTCTGGCTCCAAAATAGCGGGAACGCATCCCCCACCATCAAAACATTGAAAACTACCGCAAATAACATTGCGCAAATGATTCGTCGCGTAACTTATAGGAAAGTGGGCATGCAAGAACACGACACGCTGAGGCTCGTCCAAGCACTAGTAATAAGCCGAGTCACGTACAGCCTGCCCTACCACTTCCTTAGTCGCGAGGAGGAAAGGCAGGTCGACATCATAATAAGATCAGCATACAAAGCGGCGCTCGGTCTACCCAAGGGGACGTCCACAGATCGCCTGCTAGCCTTAGGAGTACACAACACATTCGAAGAACTAAAACAAGCCACACTAATCTCCCAGAGGGAACGCTTGAGCTACACTCACGCAGGACGGGCCCTACTGACAAGGGCACGTATTTCCCCACACCCACAATTTATCAGCGAACACGTATTACCACTACCAACCTCAACACGAGCTCGAATAACAGTGGCCCCCATACCCAAAAACATGCACCCTGAATACAATAAAGCAAGGCGAAAAGCACGCGCACAACATATTAGAGCAATGTATGAAAATAATCCCACGTCCAACACAATATACACGGACGCAGCAGCGTATCCGAACGTACGCTCGAACGCCAGTGATGCCCAAAAGAACATCAGGAGGTACGCAGTGGCAATCGTCGACACGAAAGCACAGCAACAATTTACGGCATCCGTCAAGGCAGGTACTCCGGCGGCTGCCGAGACTTTCGCCGTGGCAATAGCCCTCGCTCACGCGGAACGCACGCAAAAGAGCGTCACCATAATAACAGACTCTCAAGAAGCATGTCGCCTTTTTCTCAGGGGCCACGTGACCAAAACATGCCACTCAATAATACCGACGAAATTCGCCCATCATCACCGGATCCTATGGTGTCCAGGTCATACAGGCCTTGAGGGGAATGAACTGGCCGATTCGCTAGCCCGAGTTATTATTAACCGGGCCGACTCGACTCGGACGGTCCCAGGTAGCCACTGTAATGACCCCAATCCAACGAATGCCCGGGAGATTCTCGCTCATAAGCGTGCAACCAGAAAAAAATACCCTCCCCCTCACCCACAACTCAGTGGAGAGGAAGCCGCCAGCTGGCGCAAAATTCAGACTGGGGTATTCCCCCACCTTAAATTACAGAATGCCATGTTCCCCACTCGCTACAGGCCCGACTGCCCGTGGTGCGGAGGCATACCAACACTACAACACATTACTTGGGATTGTGAATCACACCCGTTTGATAAAACACACCACACAATGGAGCAATGGGAGGCACAGCTAACCAGCTCAGACCTGGCGGGACAACAGTCCTTCATACGACAGGTCAAGCGGGCGGCCGAGGCCAGCGGGCCTTGGACTAAAGGGTCTCCGACCACTGCACGTAAATCGTTTGTCCATAAAAGTTTCTTTCCTTATAGCATATAAATAAGCGGCGTGCTAGCAAATAAGCTAGCACGGTGAGCACTTGTAGGACTTGTAGATACTTGTATCTTAAGATTCAAGTGCTAGGTATTGTATAGGATGCCATAGGATACCAACCAACCGACCGACCGATCGAACAGCTACCTGTTTGCCTGCCTGGGTGCCTGCCTTGTGCCTCTTATTTTGCTGTTTCTAAGGTAGTTTTTTAGTCCGTCCAAATCGTGGCATGCATTGCAAACGTTCCATCGCACTGAAGAGGTATGCTTTCTTCCCAAAGTTGTCTGTCAGCTGAACATGGTTTATGCACCTATGTACAAACGTACTAGGCTGATCGAGCTATGCGCAATGAATAACAATATTTCGTGCAATGGATAGTATACATCAACGTATCGCACCAGTTCGACGAGCTTAAGAGGTGGCATAGGTGAGAGGTACTCAAATGAGTTCTATGCGTCCTAGCAACCGAAGCGACCATTGTGTACACGCTGCGAATGCGCTCGTAAAACGACGCGTGGTGCCACGCCCAGGCAGGCGCCATTTCACGTCCGGCAATTAAGGTGACGCAAGCAAGCCGCGTGTTTTCCGCCTCTCTCTCTCTCTCTTTATGAAACGTTTCTTCCTTCTCTCCTTTTTCGTTTTCTAATGCACCTCGTCTGCAAATACTTTATTGTCAAACTGCTTTCCACTCTATGCCCTCTCGGTCGCTGATGGCACGTGCAACCCAATAAAACTACAGCAAGGACGAGAACCTTCGCAAAAACAGTGTGTATTTTTTTTCCTCTCCGAAACAGGAGGCAGGCATTTCCTCTCTCTCTCTCTCTGTCTCTCTCTCTCTGCGGGCTGCAAAGATGCTTTAAAAGTAATCGCTTTCTTCTCTAGCACGCCATCATCACCGGTGGCAAAACGCGCGCGCCTCATCGTGACTATTGCTGGGAGCGTCACAAGCATCTAGGCCTGAGCGGGTGTTTCTGCCGCCTTAAGTTTCCTCCATCAACAATACGCTCGTCACTCGCGGAAGTCTTACGTGCGACTGCAGAGGCAGCAGCAACGGCTCCGCTGAGGCTCCACGACGTGAGTTCCCGATATCTGCACCTATCATGGAATTCGGACGGTGCGCTAAGGGGGCTAACTGCGCACTGTATGCGTTCAATTCGGTAACGTCTCTTAGTGCTTCAACAGTGAAGCCACCATTTGCCTAATTCAGGGGCGTTCGCGAGCTAATCGTCGTGCCGAACGTCGCGTAACGCACTTGCGACTGAGCATTACAGTAGCCTGGTGGAGACAATCGAAACGGTTTTCGTTGATAGAGTGGCGAATTGTGAGGACCTGCTTTTTGTGGATCGTAAATGACCCGTTGGCGAGAATCGTTCATTGCACGCATGCGGTACGTGCATCAACATGAGTCTTCCGCGCAGGCAGGTCTTTTTGTAGCGTACGCATATCCGTTCACTACGTACGGTAATCCGGACTGCGCAGTCACTACTTTGCATCCGCAAAAGATCTTCCTTACGCAGCGATTTTTTAGACAGAGTGGTTATTTTACTTCTACTGTCCACCCGAAGCACATAGTAATGTCGTAAATCAAAGCTATGGGCTTCCTGCGGTTTTCTTGGCATTCCCTTTGGAGCTGCAGTTGTGCTTTCGTCATTTTACATTGCATGTTTGCCCTTACCGAAGCTTTCTTTTTTTTTGCTCTTCTCGCCGGTACAGATGCTCACTCGAACGCGTTTTCCCCATCTTGTTTTTATACAGCTGTGGCAAAATTTTATTTTCATGTCTCCCGAGTCGAGTACCAAGGAGAAAGAACACAAATTCACTCTGCACACTCGAGGTTTAGAAGCTCTTACTTTGCGCAGTTTTTCACTGCTGTGCGCAGTCTGGGCAGAGAAAGGCAGAATCACTTTGGTCGAATATTGCAGTCAGCAAGGGAGGGGTAAAAGTGGAAGACGGGGAGGTTAGCCAATGTGAGTACCGGCTGGCTATATATATCCTGTGCTGAGGAAAGGGATAAAGGGAATAAAAGATGAGAGTCAGCAAATACAACCATCGTAAGCTATTGCGAGTAGAAGCGAAGCGGAATTACAAATTTCCAAGGCGTAATATGTGTGCTAACATGGGCATAAAGTGACGAACTACAAGACAGGCGGAAAAAATGTTTTCACTTCGTATTTACACATGCCAAATGAACGTGCAGCTTAAATCCCAAATCCAGCAGTTCCCGAAAAAGAATACAATTCCCGCGAAAATTGCATTGCTGTAGTAAGAACCCTATCAGGGCGTGGTATTCCGCTAGTTGGAAAGCTAGCACGTCCTGTTCTCTCGCATCCCATCCCTCCCCCCCCAAAAATTTTTTTTGTGCTCACTTCACAGTGTGCCTGCTGAAGTGTAGAGATAGTGAACTCTGTTTCCCGATCCCGAACAGCGGCCGAGGATACCGCCATACCGAGAAGACTGAGCAGTTTGCGAGCAAGAATGACTGTCGCTGCATTCACTATGATGATAGCCGCTAGCGGGCTTCTGGCGACTGCTTCTGGTGAATACGACCAGTCCTGCTGCGATGTGCCGCTCGCTGTTTTCAACCTGAAACAGGTACTGCTTGATGTAATTCCTTCTTATCTCTCTCTCTCTCTCTCTCTCTCTCTCTCTGTGTGTGTGTGTGTGTGTGTGTGTTTACAATTATTCTGTGTATACGCTTCGCAGGGTACAATTTACAATGCTTTGATTTTTCTATACAGTCATTGGTAAGTATCGTCAAGAGCAGAGCCAGATCGATGGAGAGGTCGGTGGCCGCGCGTGCTCT